>NW_019154089.1:22074467-22231358 GCF_002288905.1 Enhydra lutris kenyoni
TTTCTCAGATGATTCTGGTCCAACTAGTCTTGGACCAGTGCTAGGGAACCCTGCAAGGCATAATACTGATGATGTCTGTTATGGGCTGAATTGTGTCCCTCACCCCCAAATTTATCTGCTGAAATACTAATTTTCTAGTATCTCAGAATGTGACTTTCTTAAACATAGATTTTGGCTATATTTAATGAGGAAAATTAATTAGAATGAGGTCATTAAGATGAGCCCTAATCAAATATAACTGGTGTCTTTATAAGAAGAGGAAAATGGGACACAAACACATAAACAGGAAAGTCCATGTGAAGACACTAGAAGAGGACACCCATCTACAATTCAAGGAGAGAGGCTTCAGAAGGATCAACCCTGAGAATACCTTGATCTTGGATTTCTACCCTTCAGAACTGTAGGAAGTAAATGTCTGTTGTTTAAACCAAGTCTGTGATATTTTGTTATGGCAGCCCTAGAAAAGTAACACAACCTCCTTCTCTGAAATCCTACTTCCAGTCTGTACTCTTATTTCCTGCATAATGGTTTCCACAATCTTTCCTCATCTTATTATGCATTTTTTTTCATTTCTTCCACTATAATATAGGTTCCATAAGGACTGAGAGTACATCTGTTTTATCCATCAAAGTACTTCTTATTCTTAGTTACAGTGCTGGTACATGGTAGACACTCAATACATATTTGGAGACTGAATTTATGAATGAATATTAATATTTGCACATTTATTTACTTAAATACTTTAGTGTTTCTAGTATGTGTGTCTCCTTTATTCAAAGGGATTATAAACTTCTGGATTGCAGAGATTGTGGCTTATCCTTCTCTATTCCTTCTGTAAACTTTGTAGGTTATGCTTTAAATAAGAAAACTGCTGAATGAATGACTTTATATATGGTTGGAAAGCTAAATTTAAAGAATTTCCTAGGTTAAGGTTAATAGATAAAATGAATGTTTAATATGATTACTATAAGTATTTATGTATATCTGGGCTGGCTGAATTTAAAAATAACTTAGATTTATCTGAATAAGTCTACTGATGACTATTTGGTACCTCAAGGATCTGTAGAATTCATTTGCATGTGTTGATTTGCCTAGGGCTTCTTGGTTTTTTGCCTGAGTGCTAAGTGAGAAGGTGTGTGCATATGTATGCCCTCTGGAGATCCTAGGAAACCACTGAAGGGAAAGGAAGAACATCTTTATCTTGCCCAGATTCATGAATTGGTTTTAAGCACCAGCAATGTAGCTTAAACAATGTATCATTGTTTAATGGGTTAGGGAGAAAAATCTCAAGGAGCAATTTTCTTAAGACTTTCTGATAATGCTGTCAGGCTGCCCTAAACCTGAAACATCATGTTGGAGGCCAAGCTGTGGTAGAGATGTTGACTGTGCTTGAAGGGACTCCTATTTCCTACAGGACTGATGGCTGTAAGAACAAGTCTGGAGACAAAGCACTTGAAAAATTGGTGGCATGCTCATGATGATGCCATCAGCTGTACTCACTTGGGATTTTCCTCAAGGATTTCCATGAATATAGATCACTGATTAGGAAGTGGTAGAACAAAGAGGAAGAAAGTGGGTGTAGGTATACCTGAATGGAAAGACTCATAAAGTCATATGAAACATAACTGAAGAATCCCATAAATATGAATGGAAGAAGGGTGACTTTGTAGAAGGTTGAGAGATTCTGAGTTAGCAACGAAGGCAAGAACACAGCAAATGTCAATTGTTGATCAGGATGAACCTACAGTCCTCAGAGTTGGAGGACATTTTATTTCTTGCAATTTATATAATGTTAATTCTCACATCCAGCCTATAGGGGTAGGTATAATAATCTCTTGTTCTGTATTTGTGAAGTAGAAAATTTCTATTGCTTAAGAAGTTGCCTTGTAACAAAGAGTCAGTTTTTAAACACCGGGATTAGGAGTGAGGACCAGATTCAGTTCTAACTTTGCTACTTATTAGCTGAGCAACTTCTATATTCTCTGCCTTATTTCCTCATATACAAAATGAGGATAATAACAATAGTAATACTAAAAACACATTATCACACAGAGTTGTGGTAAGGATTAAATAAACTTGTATCTCTTAAACAGCTCCTGACACAAAATAAGAATTCAATACAAGGTGTTTGTTCATTCATTTTTTTTTATTTATTATTTTTTAAAATTTTTTATAAACATATATTTTTATCCCCAGGGGTACAGGTCTGTGAATCGCCAGGTTTACACACTTCACAGCACTCACCATAGCACATACCCTCCCTAATGTCCATAACCCCACCCCCCTTCACCCAACCACCCCAGCAATCCTCAGTTTGTTTTGTGAGATTAAGAGTCATTTATGGTTTGCCTCCCTCCCAATCCCATCTTGTTTCATTTATTCTTCTCCTACCCCCTTGTTCATTCATTTTAACGAGGCCACATAACAAGATAGTGGCATATTCAGGATTCAAAACTCATCTGTCTGACCCCAAAGTCTGTGTTTCTAAGAATTATGATACATTGTCTGCAACTACTACAATGACTATTTTTTCTACCTCTTCTTCCTTTCCTTCTCCTCCTTCTTTTTATACATTCTTTTTACATTGACCTACATAATGCTTGGTCCTAAGGTCAATGAGGGCTATGAGGTCATTGCTAAGCCATGTCAGGCTGACTGATGAAAAACATTTTCATATATTTCATTCATTTATTCATATCTCAAAAAATGCAAGACATTGAGCTACCAAAATACATAAGTTGCAATCATTACTTTGGATCATTGCTAGTCTTCAGAAAACTCTTTTTAACATACACATGAAAATGACACAGGCCCCTCCCTTACCTTCTATATATCCTTTATACCTAATGGGACAAAGCACCTGACAAGACGATTTTCAGGTAATCTCCAGCTTCAATGCAATAAATGTGTAAGTACTGAACTTGAAAGCTTGTGACATTTGACAGAATATCAATGAAATAGTTATGCACAGCTATGGTTCAGACTGACTATGTAAAATTATATCACAGAAGATGAATGGCAGCATTTCAACAGCTATGAAATGATAACCTTGTTGCCTATGTTTAAGTTTGCAAGACACAGAAAAGTAGAAAATGCCCCTCGGAACCACTTAGAAATGTAGGCAAGTTATATTTGCAATTGCATGGATGTGACTTCCACTAAAACAGTATTAAAATAAAATAGAAAGAGAAAGGAATAAAATATGAGATGCATCACTTTATCAATTTGTTAGCTGTTGCATGATAATCACTTTGCTCCTGCCTTATTACTGTATCATACATTACCATAAAGGGAACCCCTAAAAACTGAATAATCACAAATCTTAAAGGTGGGAGAGAGAGAGTATAAGCATAGAAGCTGACTGATAACATACCTTTAAATATATTCAGGTATCCCTAAATTAATAAATAAATAATGAAAACAAAAAAACAAAGCCAGTAAATTTTCATCCTAATTTTCTTTTTTCTTTTTTTTTAATTTTTTTTTTCATCCTAATTTTCCAAAGTTAGTACTATCAATGCAAACTATTCCTGAAAGCTCTAGAATGCTTCTTTGGATTTTGGTTGATAAGTATACTTGACTAATCGTAAGTCTTTTTACTGCCACAATTTACCACATACAGACCTTGGTTCCTTCTGAATCATGTCAAACCAATAATACTTATTTCTGGAAATGTATGCAAGAAAGCCAACTGTCATGACTTTTGAGAGGGTTCTGCTGCAAACTCTGTGAAAAAGGCAGAGTTCACCACACATAACTGGTAAGAAAGTCACCCTTAAAGAACATCAACACATAATCATTAGGAAGTGAAAAGGTTATTGGAGGCAGAATGCCCTTGAAACTAGGGAATATGGACCACTGAATCTCTACCTTAGACCAAGATACTCCTCTTTCTATGTGAAATTGAACATATTTATTCAAATGAAATGTGAGTATATGTGTGCATGTCAGCTACTTTGTGAATCAACTGGAAAGATAAACTGAGAAGAGAATTATCTATGATCATCTTGTCTTGGGACATGCCTATAAAGTTTCCTGTAAATAAATATGAGGGAGGAAAATGTTTTTTTTTTTCTCTCTCAGTCATCACAGCCTCTGAAAGAAATACACACACACATACCCTTCTTTTGAGAGGGTATTTCTAAGAATCACAAAATGATTGTAGGAAAAATTAAACAGTTTCAAATGAACAATCAGAAAGAGTAAACAATAAAACTGGATTTGCTTTCTATCACAGAATAACTTTCATTACTGTGCAATTCACTTTTGTGGGGAGTGTAACGCAAGAGGATTACATTCCAGGATTCTTTTTATGACAGTAGAACAGACCTGGGTCACAGGATATAATCAATTCTGGCCTCTACATATAGGAAAAAAATTAAGGTTACTGGGAATTTGGCAAAAGTCAAATGTTCCTTAAAAAATATGGATACTAAGAAAATAAAATTATGTAATTTCCTAGTTGGTACTAGCTTAGAGAGCTTCAATATGTCCCTCACGTGAACATCTATTTTAGAACGTTATGACTAGGTTCTCATTCCCTCTCTCTTTTTGGTTAGTGTTTTGTGGCTTTTTTTTTTTTTAAGATTTATTTATTTATTTATTTGGCAGAGAGACACAAGTGAGAGAGGGAACACAACCAGGGGCAGTAGGAGAGGGAGAAGCAAGCTTCCCGCTGAGCAGGGAGCCCAGTGCAGGTCTTGTCTTGATCCCAGTACACTGAGATCATGACCTAAGCCAAAGACAGACAATGATTGAGCCACCCAGGTGCCCCGTGGCTATTGTTTTGAATTTCAGGTGTCTCACTTCACCACTGGCCTATGAACAGGTCTTGTCATGGACTCTGAGAGAGGTTTTTTTCTCCTGGGATAAGTACTCATAAGTATATCTCTGAGATATGAAGTACATAGAGGCTTACATTCACCAGTTCCTCCCAGTTTACTCCATCCAGAATTTGCTCAAACACATTAAAGATGGGAGCTTAAGCTTCCTGTTTGACAGTAATCTCTCCAACACTTGATAATATCAACCTTCTAGTGTAAAATGACATGTAAAATGGCACTTCATTTTTAATTTACAACTTCTGATAGTTAATGATGTTGAGAATTTCTCCACAAATTTGAGTCATTATGATATCTTCATTTGTGAATTGTTTCTTTATATCCTTTGCTCATTTTTTATTGGTTTTATTTTCCTTGTTAGTTCTCAGTTATATTTCTATAGATACCAAAACAGTTACTAATATAAGTACAGATGATCCAAAAGGAATGTAAAAGCAGTATTTTTGATATTGAGTAAGAATTCAGAGTGCTAAACCTTTCCTATAGAAGTCATACAGAGAATAAAGACAGCTTCCTGGATATTTTAGATCAGGAATAACAATTGTTTTCTGTAAGGTACAGATAGTAAATATTTTAAGCTTTGCAGGCCATGATCTCTATCACTACTCAGCTCTGCTGTTGTAACATGAAAACAGCCATACATGATATGCAAAGGGCCTTGTTCCAATTAAACTTTATTTACATGACAGTAGGTGGATCAGATTTGTCCTTAGGCTATAGTTTGTCAGCACTTGATTTAAAACGGGATTTTTTGTTTTTGTTTTATTTAAAATGAGTTATATACCTGTATATATAATTCTATATTCTTTTTCTTTTTTAGAGTCATGCAGAATATGCTGATTTATATTATTATAACTGAATTATCAGCACTCATTCTGTTTTATTTGGTAGCTTTAATGGAGTTTACTTGGCCATACAGTTCTTCCCTTTTGTCTGATGGTATCCATGTGGTCACAGTGCTATGAGTAAAACATAACGTTCCTTTTAATTTCTAATTTTATGTAGTTTTACCCCAAAGTCAAAAACTGATATATTGAAACCAGTACAACAAATATTCACACATTTTAGAGAACATGCCTAATGACTACAAGCTTAAAGTTTTTACTTCCCATGATATAATAACTTGATAGTTATTATAGCTTTATTTTTTCAATAATTACTTGTGATTACTGAATTATATCAAGCATTATATTTGTTTAGTATTCCTAAGTTTAAAATTCTGTATGCATTTAAGGGACTCAAAGTTTATTAAAAAGTTAATATAAGGGGCACCTGGGTGACTCAGTGGGTTAAAGCCCCTGTCTTCGGCTCTGGTCATGATTCCTGGGTCCTGGGATTGAGCCCCACATCAGGCTCTCTACTCAGCTGGGAGCCTGCTTCCCCACCCCCTCTGCCTGCCTCTCTGCCTACTTGTGATCTCTGTCTGTCAAATAAATAATCTTTTAAAAAAATTAATATAAATTGCTAAGAAACATATTTATAGACTCATTTTATTGATGAATAGTGCATGAAACTAGTTTATTAATAATTATTTATAGTACTTTATGACTAGGAATTTCTATAATGCTTATATATGATAAGGCATAATGAATCATCAAATCTCTAAATAAAAGAAAGAAATTCATCCCTATTTCCCTCTAGATTCCTAATTTTATGTCACTTGTTCATGTCCCTCCTATTAGAGTATAAAACCTTGAGGCCAGGAACTTTAATTGACTACTAATTAGGAAGTATTCCATAAAAATCTGAAATGACTGACCAAAACAAGCAGTTCTGCAGAACTGTCTATTCCTGTGTCTTCATATACTAAAATTAGATAGTCCTATGAAATAATTAAAGAAGAAATAGGAAGTACTTATATAGGTTTGTACTCTGAGAATGTCCAGTGGGGTAAAACTATTGTATCCTCAAATACCATTCAAAATGTGTGTGCTGAAGAAAAAAGACACATGCAACATCTATTTGTCTACATTCCTCTTCACTTCAAAAAGGAATAGGTGTATAACTTCCCTATGTAATTAGACAAAAACAAACAAACAAAAGGAGGCTAAAGCCCTCACTCCAGTGAGTATTGGCTCGTGTTGGTCATACAACAAGAGGGCTAATGGACATGATACCTAGGGCTTCTCTTTTCAAACCTTAGTAATATTTCATTATTAAAAGCTAAAATTGGCTCACTTATATCCTAACAGCTGTGAATTCATCCAAAATCTACACTTCATAAGCTCATGGATACTTCGCATGTGGCATACTTCATATGTCTCATAACATAAGTACTTTCCATATCAACCTGGAGTCCTTGACAAAAGAACAAGGGTGCCCAAAGCTCAGGGAATTAAACCTATTTTACTTAGAAACAGAGGGAAAGGATTTCTGTTTCCTAGTCAGAAGGTGAAAACAAACAATGTAGAAAAATGTCCCCTTTAAGGAAGTTCATTTCATCTTCTCCACCAGCAAGATAGATGTTTAAGCTAGACTAAATTAGGTATTGTCCATTCTAACAATAAAACAACTGGCAGGACTTTTTTTTTAACTGGTTATTTAAACAATGGGTAGTTATTTGTAAGGAAGATCATTTTACCAAGCAGTTAATTTTAAAACTATCAGTATATATGAGTATATCCAGATCTTTAGCTTTATTCTCTGTTCTCTCATGAATGTCTTCTTTCCTCTAGGCCAGGGATTGACAAATTTGTTTTATAAATAAGTCCAGGTAGCAAATATTTTAGGCTTTTTAGTTCATACTTTCCTGTCACAATTACTCAACTGTGCCTTTGTAGCATGAAAAACATGTACAATACGTACATAAAAGAGCATGGCTGTATTCCAATAAAACTTTGTTTCTGCACACTGAAATTGCAGATAATATGTGTCATGTGTCATAAAATATTACTTTTCTTTTGACATTAAGAATGTCAAACTCTTCTTAGTTCATGAACTATACAAAAAACAGGTGACTGGTCAGATTGGTCTATGGAATGTTGTTATTTGCCAACTTCTGTTCTAGGCTGCACTGTCCATGTGTTATTAACATATGATTCTTTTATTTTAGTTAACTGGTATTTCCAGTCTCCATTCTAATCCTGTAGATAATAACCACTTTCCCTTCTCTTCTGTCTCTTACTTTCTTTCTCTCTCTCTGTCTCCACTCTCTCTCTGAGTGACTCCCTTCTCTGCCTCCCTCTCTTTTTCTCTCTCCCACCTTCTCTCCCTCCCTCTGATTTGTTGCTTACTGTAGCAAGACCAGCCCATACCATGTTCCACTGTCCCACAGTCTCTTTCCTTCCTTGAAATCTCTCCAAATAGTGAAAAGAACTATTAATTCACTGTCAAGAAATCAGCATTTTGGGTGATCTGCAAGATGGTGGAGGAGTAGCAGACTGAAATGACATCAGGTCACACAAGTTCAGCTAGATAGTTATCAAACCATTCCGAACACCTACAAACTCAACAGGAAATCAAAGAGAAGAGCAGCAATTCTAGAAACAGAAAAACAACCACTTTTTGAAAGGTAGGACATGTGGAGAAGTGAATCCAAGGTGACAGGAAGAGAGACCTCTCAGAAGGGGCTGGGGAGAGGCTGGCTGCCGACAAGCAGAGGAGCAGTGGAGCACAAGATCAGAACTTTTAAAAGTCTGCTCCACTGAGGGATAATGCTCTAGAGGCTAAGCGGGGGTGGAGCCCTCACAGGGACAGTGTAGTCTCAGGACCCACAGGGTCACTAAAAGATCAGGGGTGTCTGAGTGTGGTAGAGCTCCCAGGTGTCAGAGCGGAGAAGTTGACTACAGAGACAGAGCCAAGGAGTGAGCTCTCAGCTCGGGGTTACCTTAAACTGTGATCCATGGCACAGTCAGGCCACTGCTCTTTGAGCAGGGACCTCACAAGTGGCAGATCCAGGGAGATTCACCTTTCTCCTGTGGAGGCAGGAATCTGCTGGGTTTGGAGATTCCAAACGGGGCTGTGCATCAGAGATAGAAATGCCTGGTCACAGACCGGGTGACCAAGAGCATGGCCGGAGACCAGGGAGAAGGGTGTGATTGATCCCTTTTCTCTGAGGGCACACTGAGGAGTGGGGCCCTGAGCTCTTGGCTCCTCCGGGCTGGAGATTGGGAGGCCACCATTTTCATTCCCATCCTCCAGAGCTCTACGGAAAGTGTTTAGGGAAAAAAAAACTCCAGAGAGTGAACTCGAACAAATTCCTTACCCTGGCCCCTGGCAAGGGTGGTGCAATTCCGCCTCAGGCAAAGACATTTGAGAACTACAACAGGCCCTGTCCCAGAAGATCAGCAAGAACATCCAGCCAAGACCAAGCTCACCTATCAAGAAGAACAGCGGGATTCCAGAGATAGGGGAAAGCAATGCATGGAATTCATGGCTTTCTCCCCATGATCCTTTAGTCTTGCAAAGTTAAATTAAATTTAAAAATTTTTTTCTTATGCTAATTTTTTAAAACTTTTCCTCTTTCCTATTTTAACATTTTTTAACTAGTTTATCTTAACAATACCTTTCTTAAAAAAATCTTTTTTAAATCTACATTATTATAGTCATATTTTATCCTTCATTGTATTTAACCTTATTTTTTGTATACATATAGGGTTTTTTTAAAATTTTGGAATACAATTTCTTCTAATAGATCAAAATATAACCTAAATCTAGCACATGGCTTTGTTCTAGTCTCCCACCTGAGCACATCTCTCCGCCTTTTTTACTTCTTCTTTCTTTATCCAACCAACTTATTTTATCAATTCCTTTTTTATAATTTTTAATTTTCATCTTTACATTCATATTCCATCCCTTCATCGTGTTTACCCTTATTTTTATATATATATATACGTTTTTCTTTCTTTAAAATTTTGGGAGGTAGTGTCTTCTAAGAGATGAAAATACACCCAAAATCAAGTGGGTGGCTCTGTTTTATTCATTTTACACACACACACACACACACACACACACACACACTTTTTTTTTTTTTTAATTTCTTTTTACCCCCTTTCTTCGCCCCCCAGTTTGGGGTCTCTTCTGATTTGGTTAGCATACAGTTTTCTGAGGTCTTTGCCACTCTTTTACTATTTTATTCTCTTGTTCATATATTCTTATCCGGATAAAATGACAAGGCAGAAAAACTCACCACAAAAAAAAAGAACAAAAAGCAGTACCAACGGCTAGGGACCTAATCAATACAGACGTTGGTAATAGGTCAGATTTAGAGTTCAGAAACAATTCTCAAGGTGCTAGCTGGGCTCAAAAAAGGCATGGAAGATATTAGAGAAACCCCGTCTGGAGAAATAAAATCCCTTTCTGGAGAAATAAAAGAACTAAAATCTAACCAAGCTGAAATGAAAAAAGGTATTAATGAGGTGCAATCAAGAATGGAAGCTCTTACTGCTAGGATTAATGAGGCAGAAGAAAGAATTAGTGATACAGAAGACCAAATGATGGGGAAAAAGAAGCTGAGCAAAAGAGAGACAAACAACTACTGGACCATGAGGGGAGAATTCAAGAGATAAGTGATACCATAAGATGAAACTATATTAGAATAATTGGGATCCCAGAAGAAGATAAAAGAGAGAGGGGGGCAGAAGGTATATTGGAGGAAAATATAATAGAGAATTTCCTTAATATGGCAAAGGGAACAAGCATCAAAATCCAGGAGGCACAGAGAACCCCCCTCAAAATCAATAAAATAGTAAAAGTTACCAGTCTTAGTGACAAAGAGAAAATCCTAAAAGCAGTTCAGGACAAGAAGTCTGTAACATACAATGGCAGAAATATGAGATTGGCAACAGACTTATCCACAGAGACGTGGCAGGTCAGAAAGAACTGGCATGATATATTCAGAGCACTAAATGAGAAAAATATGTAGCCAAGAATACTATATCCAGCTAGGCTATCATTGGAAATAGAAGGAAAAATAAAAAGCTTCCAGGACAAAAAACTTAAAAGAATTTGCAAACATCAAACCAGCCCTACAGGAAATATTGAAAGGGGTCTTCTAAGCAAAGAGAGAGCCTAAAAGTAGCAGACCAAAAAGGAACAGAGACAATATACATTAACAGTCACCCTAGAGACAACACAGTGGCACTAAATTCATATCTTTCAATAGTTACCCTTAATGTAAATGGGCAAAATGCCCCAATCAAAAGACACAGGGTATCAGAATGGATAAAAAACCAAAACCTATCAATATGCTGTCTGCAAGAAAGTCATTTTAGACCCGAAGACACCTCCAGATTTAAAGTGGGGGTGGGGGTGGAAAACAATTTACCATGCTAATGGACATCAAAAGAAGGCTGGGGTAGCAATCCTTACATCAGATAAATTAGATTTTAAGCCAAAGATTATAATAAGAGATGAGGAAGGACACTATATCATACTCAAAGGGTCTGTCCAACAAGAAGATCTAACAGTTTTAAATATCTATGACCCTAACATGGGAGCAGAGAACGATATAAACCAATTAATAACAAAATCAATGAAACACATTGACAATAATACAATAATAATAGGGGACTTTAACACCCCTTTCACTGAAATGGACAGATCATCCAAACAAAAGATCAACAAGGAAATAAAGACCTTAAATGACACACTAGACCAGATGGACATCACAGATATATTCAGAACATTCCATCCCAAAGCAACATTCTTCTCTAGTGCACATGGAACATTCTCCAGAATAGATCACATCCTGGGTGTCAAATCAGGTCTCAAATGGCACCAAAAGATTGGGATCATTCCCTGCATATTTTCAGACCACAATGCTCCGAAGCTAGAACTCAATCACAAGAGGAAAGCTGGAAAGAACTCAAATACATAGAGACTAAAGAGCATCCTACTAAAGAATGAATGGGTCAATCAAGAAATTAAAGAAGAATTGAAAAAATACATGGAAACAAATGAAAATAAAAACACAACTGTTCAAAATCTGTGAGAGAGAGCAAAGGCAGTCCTGAAAGGAAAGTATATAGCAATACAAACCTTAATCAGGAATGAAGAAAGGTCTCAAGTATACAACCTAACCCTAACCTAAAGGAGCTGGAGAGAGAACAGCAAAAAAATCCTACACCCAGCACTAGAAGAGAAATCATAAAGATCAGAGCAGAAATCAATGAAATAGAAACCAAAAGAACAGTAAAACAAATCAACAAAACTAGGAGTTGTTTCCTTGAAAGAATTAAGAAGATTGGGGGCACCTGGGTGGCTCAGTGGGTTAAGCCTCTGCCTTCAGCTCAGGTCATGATCTCAGGGTCCTGGGATTGAGCCCCGCATTGGGCTCTCTGCTCACTGGGGAGCCTGCTTCCCTCCTCTCTCTGCCTCCCTCTATGCCTACTTGTGATCTGCCAAATAAATAAATCTTTTTAAAAAGAGCATAAAAAATTAAAAAAAAAGATTGATAAAACCATTGCCAGACTTATCAAAAAGAAAAGAAAAAGGACCCACATTAATAAAATCATGAATGAAAGAGGAGAGAGCACAATCAACACCAAAGAAATACAAACAATTATAAGAGCATATTATTAGCAACTATATGCCAGGAAATTTGACAATCTGGGAGAAATGGATGCATCACTAGAAACACATAAACTACCAAAACTGAACCAGGAAGAAATAGAAAACCTGAACAGACCCATAACCAGTAAGGAGATTGAAGCAGTCATCAAAAATCTCCCAACAAACAAGTGCCCAGGGCCAGATGGCTTCCCTGGGGAATTCTACCAAACATTTAAAGAAGAATTAATACCTATTCTCCTGAAACTGTTCCAAAAAATAGAAATGGAAGGAAAACTTCCAAACTCATTTTATGAGGCCAGCATTACCTTGATCCCAACACCAGAAAAGATGCCATCAAAAAAGAGAATTACAGACCAATATCCTTGATGAACATGGATGCAAAAATTCTCACCAAAATACTAGCCAATAGGATCCAACAGTACATTAAAAAGATTATTCACTATGATCACATTCCTGGGCTGCAAAGTTAGTTCAACATCCACAAATCAACCAATGTGGTACAATACATTAAGAAAAGAAAGAACTAGAACCATATGATACTCTCAGTAGATACTGAAAAAGCATTTGACAAAGTACAGCATCCTTTCTTGATCAAAACTCTTCACAGTGTAGGGATAGAGGGTACATACCTCAATAACATCGAAGACATCTATGAAAAAACTCACAGTGAATATCACTCTCAATGAGGAAAAACTGACAGTTTTTCCCATAAGGTCAGGAACACAGCAGGGGTGTCTGCTATCACCACTGCTATTCAATATAGTACTAGAAGTCCTAGCCTCAACAATCAGACAACAAAGAGAAATTAAAGGCATCCAAATCGGCAAAGAAGAAGTCAAACTCTCGCTATTTGCAGATGAAATGATACTTTATGTGGAAAACCCAAAAGACTCCACTCCAAAACTGCTAGCACTCATACACAAATTCAGTAAAGTGAAGGATATAAAATCAATGCATAGAAATCAGTTGCCTTTCTATATACCAACAAGACAGAAGAAAGAGAAATTAAGGAGTTGATCCCATTTATAATTGCACCCCAAACCATACCTAACCAAAGAGGCAAAGAATCTGTACTCAGAAAACTATAAAGTACTCATAAAGGAAATTGAGGAAGACACAAAGAAATGGAAAAACGTTCCATGCTTGTGGATTGGAAGAACAACTATTGTGAAAATGTCTATGCTACCTAGAGCAATCTACACATTTAATGCAATCCCCATTAAAATACCATCATTCTATTCTTTTTTCAAAGAAATGGAACAAATAATCCCAACATTTTTATGGAACCAGAAAAGACCCCAAATAGCCAAAGGAATGTTGATAAAGAAAGCCAAAGTTGGTGGCATCACAATTCCAGACTTCAAGCTCTATTACAAAGCGGTAATCATCACGACAATATGGTACTTGGACAAAAAGAGACACATAGATCAATGGCACAGAATAGAGAGCCCAGAAATGGACCCTCAACTCTATGGTCAACTAATCTTCAACAAAGTAGGAAAGAATGTCCAAGGGATAAAGGACACTCCCTTCAACAAATGGTGTTGGGAAAATCAGACAGCCACATGCAGAAGAATGAAACTGGACTATTTCCTTACACCACACACAAAAATAGACTCAAAAGGGATGAAAGTCCTCAATCTGAGACCGGGATCCATCAAAATCCTTGAGGAGAACACAGGTGGTAACATCTTCAACCACAGCCACAGCAATTTCTTCCTAGAAACATCGTCAAAGGTCAGAGAAGCAAGGGCTAAAAATGAACTATTAGAATGTCATCAAGATCATAAGCTTTTGCACAGCAAAGGAAAGAGTCAACAAAACCAAGAGACAACTGACAGAATGGGAGAAGATATTCGCAAATGACATATGAGATAATGGGCCAGTAACCAAAATCCATAAAGAACTTATCAAAATTAACACCCAAAGAACAAATCCTCCAATCAAGAAATGGGCAGAAGACATGAACAGACATTTCTGCAAAGAACACACCCAGGTGGTCAACAGACACGTGAAAAAATGCTCAACATTACTGGACATCAGGGAAATACAAATCAAAACCACAATGAGATACCACCTCACACCAGTTGGAATAGCTAAAATTAACAAGTCAGGAAATGACAGATGTTATCAAGGATGTGGAGAAAGGGGAACCCTCCTACACTCTTGGTGGGAATGCAAGCAGGTGCAGCCACTCTAGAAAACAGGATGGAGTTCCTCAAAAAGTTGAAAATAGAGCTAACCTATGACCTAGCAATTGCACTACTGGGTATTTACCCAAAAGATACAAATGTAGTGATCTGAAGGGTCATCTGCTCCCGAATGTTATAGCAGCAATGTCCACAAAAGCCAAAGCATGGAAAGAACCTAGATGTCCATCAACAGATGAATGGATAAAGAAAAACTGATATATATACATATAATGGAATACTATGCAGCCATCAAAAGATAAGAAATCTTGCCGTTTGCAACAATGCAGATGGAACTAGAGGGTAGTATCCTGAGTGAAATAAGTCAATCAGAGAAAGACAATTATCATATGATCTCCCTGGTATGAGGAATCTGAGAGACAGAGTGGGATGTTTGGGGGTTAGGGAAGGAAAAAATGAAAAAAGATGGGATCGAGAGGGAGACAAACCATAAGAGACCCTTAATCTCACAAAACAAACTGAGGGTTGCTGTGGGGAGGTGGGGTATGGAGAGGGTGGTTGGGTTATGGACATTGGGGAGAGTATGTGAAATGGTGAGTGCTGTGAAGTGTGTAAGCCTAATGATTCACAGACCTATACCCCTGGGGCAAATAATACATTATATGTTAATAAAAATAATTTTTAAAAAGTGAAAAGGAAAAAAAAAAAGAAATCAGCATTTTGGAGGGAAAAGTCTGGCTTCCATGCAGTATCTTCAGGAACACAAAGCTCCAGGAAAAAAAGTGTGTTTCCTCTACGGTGCTTTCTGCTTTAAAGCATCTGATTTAAAGCATTTCTAGGCATACATAGGCAATAGTTTAAACAGAGTCTGCTGGATATTGTATACTTTCATATCTAATTCTGCACAGTCCACTTCATATAGGTTATACTAGCAGGATAGACTTCTACAGGGAAAATAGGAAAGCTGGTTGAAAATTAAAGAAGATGGCAAGTTTCACCTGGCAGGGATTTTAAAAAATTAAAATATCTTCTAAAATTACCAATACTATTAGGATATGATTAATTCCATAAAAATATATATTGGGGAGAAAGAATGTGGGGAGGGTAGTATTCAGAAACTAATACCAACATGGGAAATACATGCAGCCCAACTCACCGATCTGCAGAGGAAAACCCACAGACACTTCCATTTTTATGGAAGAATTGGTTCTCATTAGAAACTTAGAATAAAGTTTTCTTTTTCTTTTCTTTTCCCACCCTTACAACTCCTGTGTGGACCTGGAAGCATGTGCCTTATTGGGCTGAAATGGCAAAAATTAGCTCAACTATTAAAAGCTGCATACACTTTGTGTTTCTGAAGTTCAAACAAACTTTAAAAATTAAATCTTTAGTTTTTTTTTTTTATGTTTAGCTCTTATATTAAAAAATATTTTCTCAGGGAGCTTGAGTGACTCAGTTGTTAAGTGGCTACCTTCAGTTTAAGTCATGATCCCAGGGTCCTGGGATTGAGCCCCTCCATCGGGCTCCCTGCTTGGCAGGGAGTCTGCTTTTCCCTCTCCCTCTGCCTGCTACTTCCCCTACTTGTGCTCTGTCAAATACATAAATAAAATCTTTAAAAATATTTTTTTTCTCAAATTACATACTAATTGATAACTAAGTTATCTTCTTGCACTCCCACCTTACCCTTTCCTACCCTTTTTGAATACTATATTTAACTCTTTGAATAATATATCTAACTTATAAAATACCACACATCAAAACTGTAGTATTTTTTTCTTCCTTTCTTTTTTTCTGAGGGACGGGGTGGTGGTAGAGAAGGAGGTGGGCATAGAATCCTCTATGGTTTCCTCTAATTCCTTCTCAGGTAATTTTTGGATCTTCCTCTGAATAGCCAAAATATACATTTTTTTTCAGAATATGTATTTTTAAACCTCTTTCACAAAGAGTTCATAGAGAGTGACATGCTTTGCATTGTTTGATATTTATATCCATCAAACCTCCACATTTCACACTGTTCAGGTTTAAAAGTTGTACTAACAATGAATACAAAGGCTTAAATTGATAGTAATTATATCTGATACACATCTGTTGTGTCTCCTAGGCCATTCGCCCTACTTCTGGCAATAATTACTCATCATCATTAAAGGATCTGCCCATCCAGCACTTTCAGTGTCTACTACTTCTGAGGAAACTCCAAGAGTAGTATGTGCTATTTAACTCCCAGCCTATTAGTGAGTTCTATTCCCCTGGTCACAGAATGACCATATGACCAAAACCGCCCAGTGAGAGGGCATCTCAAGACATTGGTGAATATCATTAGAAAAGAGACTTGCATGTTTCTTCTGGACAAAAACCTGCCCAGGATAGCTAATCAAAATCTATATAATCACCACAGCAAAACCTACTTGTAATGAAGCCAGTCCATTGAGGAAGGTGGGGCCAAGAGATGAGAAATCAAAATAAACCAGACCTTCCTAACGTGACAGCCCAGAGCACTTGAAGTCAAAGAGCAGGCTAGACTTTTCAGTTGAGGTAGCCGGTAAAGTCTGCTTGCCTGTTTTGTCAGGTTAAGTTGGGTTTTTCCTTACTTTCAACAACTATTACCACCATGCTTCAGTACTACACTCTTTGGTTACAATCTCTTATTGACCAGGCAAGAGTATTTCAGAGGCCTTTTAAGAGTATAATATACTGAAAGCGAGGTACTAGGAAGACTAGTCTGGCAGATATTTGCAGGTGTGGAGAAGCTAGACAATGCAGAACACAGCTGGCAGCAATCTAAATGGGACTTGATGAAGGTCTGGCCTTAGAGGAGGGAGGAGATGGGACTCTTATCCCTCTCAGCTCAGAGAAATCCAGGACATTTCCTAAGGATACATAGCAATACAAAACTGATTAAAGAGCCCAGAAGAGTCCTACCTGTTTCCTTTGTGACATTCCAGTGCTTTTCTTGGAGTTAACAAGCAATTATGGAGTACCCACCAAGGACCTGAGAAGTGTGTGTTACACTGGGGACCAAAGGAGTTACAATTGAAATGTGTCTTTAATTTCCAAACTTGCCATTTTAAATATGTCCATTCTTCCAATTTAATATCTCCTGCTAATATTCAGAAGACATGAAGAAACTGGAGAATTATTTCAAATTTTATTCTAAAGATAATCATGTATCCTGACCTAGTTGCATAGTTTATAGGACACTTTCCGTTTCTTTACAGTAGCTAAATTATGAGTTTTCCGTTATTCAATTAGTTCACACTGACTCCTGGAAGCCAGAGTTCACAGCTGAAAGCATGGTCAAATTCATGAGATATTTACATATATTCATCACAGCACACCCTTTAAGATGACATTAATTAGAGTAAAATATATGAATTTCACTGTGTTATGATTAGATACCACAATAATGTAGACTCTGCCACAAAGGTGGAGATATCTGTAGCTAGATAATGTTCTGAGCACTTAGAGAAGGAAATGGTAGGCTCCTTGAGAGGAGCATTAAAAACTGATGACTTTTTCGTTTCTCTGAGGCTACAAAGAGGTCATCGTCCTTCTTATTAATATTAACTGCAGTGCCCCCAGTGTGGTGCTCAGTGAGAACCCCTTGTCTGGGTGTCTAAATAAGAGGGAATATAATAAAGATCATTCCTGTCTATGCTTATTTAACTTCTCTATGAGCTCGCATAGAATTTCTTATAACTGGAAGACATTTCTTAAATAAAATGATTCAAGTATATCTGCTGTTTTTCTGAGGAATCATTATTAAGGAGTAAATATATCTGAACCTTCATTCAGTCCTTAAACTATGCATATAAATATATGAAAGAAGTACTTCTATTGTGGCACCTACATGGCTCAGTCAATTAAGTATCTGATTCTTGATTTCAGCTCAGGTCATGATCTCAGGGACATGAGACAGAGCTCTGCTTCAGGCTTCATGCTCAGTGTAGAGTCTGCTTGAGATTCTCTCTCTCTGCCCCTCAGCCTGTACTCTCTAAATAAATAAATAGCATCCTTATAAAAAACATAAAAAAGAAATACTTCTATTATCCTTTTTGGTTTTATTTTATAGGTGAGAAAACTGAAGTTGAGAGGGGTTAACTAACTTGCCTAAATTTAAGCGCTAATAGGTGTTAGAGGTAGGAATTACCCAGGCAAATCAATTTTCAAGTCCACACTCTGCCAGTGTGTGAAATTAGTGCTTGGTTGTAGTCCCCACAGGGAGCATCAATACTGGCCCACTCTTCCAGCTGCAGTTAGAATAGGATGCCTGTGAGGATAGGAGCTGCTTCTTAGTCATCCTCTGTTGTTATTGTTGTTTTACCCACTCCTGGAACATAGTGGGGAACCTTGGGGAAAGCTATATGAGCAATTGGATAGCTATATGGCAAGCATGATATCTTCCTTGTTCTTTACAACCACGTCAGAGTAGGTACTAGTATTCTCATGGGGGAAAAGATAATAATGATGATAAAAGAAGCTAACAAATATGCCCATGGCCACAAAAAAAAATGTTTGGCAAAGAGGGTTTGAATTCAGGATCATAACACTCCAAAACCAAGGTCTTTCACTTCAGCAGATATGGTTTTTTTGGCTTGTTTGTTTGTTTGTTTTAAGGATTTTATTTATTTATGTATTTTAGAGAGAGGGAATGTGTACTCAAAGCTTGCACAGGAGTGGGGAGGAACAGAGGGGGAGGGAGACAGAAAAAGAATCTGAAGCAGCCTCCACCTTGAACCAGATTCCACACAGGCAGGGAGCCTGACTTGGGGCTTGATCCCAGGACCCTGAGATCATGATCTGAGCTGAAACCAAGACTCAGGTGCTTAACCAACTGAGCCATCCAGGCCCCTCTCCAGGAGATGCATTTGTGAATGAGTCTTTGACTGAATGATTCTGACTTGTATCATGTCAATTGCTTGGCTTCTCAAAAGCTAGTTTCTTTTGCTCTAATTTTGGCAGGATTTATGTCTCTCCCTAGGGAGGAGGAGAGATATGTGATGTATAAATATACACACATATAAAATTTGTATTTGTTCATTTATACTGCAAAATATAATTTTTCTTCAAAATATGATTCTAACTGGAAGTAAAAATTAGATTATATATACCAGAGGTTGCCTTGTATTCCTAGTACTCTTCAAAATATCCTTACCTAAAATGTTGACAAATGATTAAATAAGGAAGTCTTCAATTACTGGGATCTTTAAAATAAGATCTTTTAAAATTCAAAGTTAATATCCTATTGGTTTGGTATGCAGAAAAGAAGTTGAATAATGCTTCATCAGCTGAAATGGGAGAATATTCTGAAGTTAGCTTCTGCCAGCTTGAAATTATGTGTGATGATTAAGTATACTCCAGTTTTGCTAAAAATTAAATATTGAAATAAATTGTGGCTTTTGATTTGTTAACTGAATGATGAATTGTTATAATAAAACAGGAAATGATAATGATCAGAGTCAACATTTACAGATTCCCTCCATCCTAGACACATATATTTTCTCATCCTTACCATTCTACTAAGTTAGCAGTATGCTCATTATACAAATGAGGAAGCTGTGGCTCCCCAAGGTGAAGTAACCTGCCCAAGCTGGCAGAATTAGTAAGGGTGGGTAATATGAACGTAGGTCTGTTTGTGTGCAAAGTCCATTTTTTTTTTTTTTAAGATTACCCTTCATTGGATAGTACATTTTGATAGTGGTGGTAAAAAAAAAAAGCTTTCTTCTTTCTTTCAAACAAAATCAAAACAAGAAGCAGTGAGGGGTGTGGGGAAAGGAACAATCCTTTTGGGCTAGGAGAGGGAAATTAGTGATGACATGAGGAGATGAGAGAATAAAAGTGGGACAGACTTCTTCCTAGTACTTGGAAAATAGAGACTTGACAAAAAGGAAAACAGATTTTAGGAATAGAAGCAGCTAAATACTAGCTAATCAGTAAATACTAATAAATCAACAAATCAATGAATATTAATACATCAACTAATAAACAGCAAATCAATACTAAATGGTCGCAATGTACAAAATGTGTAACGGGGCATTGAAACTTGGGTGTAAGTAAGATGGGTGCCTCCTGAAACAGATGAAAAAGGCTAAGACAATTAAAGAATTTGAACTAAATGATTAACTAGATTATAATAATCTTATAATAATAAGAAACATGTATTGAGCACTTTCTGTGTCCCTAGCTTATGCTAGAACTTCATATTAATTGACTAACAAATATCACAGCAATCATAAAAAGGATATAATTTTGTACATAGGGTTTTATACACAGAAATTTCCTCAGGATTACAGAATTAATAACTGAGAGAGCTGTAATGTGAACCTAGTTATACATTCTCTACCACTGTAAAGCACCCTTGCATATGCAGTAGTCTCTATCCTTAACACATATGCATGTCAAATTAAAAAAAAAAAAAACTTTTCTGTGTCCTACGTTGTGGTCATTGCTTAATGATGATGATCCCACACTTCAAAAGAAGACACTCCACTTTTCTCTGCTCTTATTTATTAGGTTTCTTTACACATGAAAAACTTGCTCACAGTAGAAATCTTTCCTCAAAGTCTAAAAATGAAAGAAATAGATCATTCTTAGGGTTGTTTACTCATATGAAGGGTGCTTTATACACTTCACCAATCTCTGCCATAGAAGTACAATAGAACATGTATTTTCATTTAAAATGCTAAGTCTTTGATCTATGATCTAAATCACATTAATTCAAACTCTGCCAATTTGAAATTCATTGACTTATAGAATTTTAAAAATGAGCAAATTAGAAGGATAAGTAAGAGTTCAGTGGGAATATTTATCCTCCTTAGGAAAACACATTTGGGGCACTTAAAAAAAAAAAAAAAAGAAAACCAAAACACAAATCTTGTAGCTGTTCAAAAACAGTATGCCAATCTTGAATGATTTTTCTATCATTATTAAAAATAGACTAGTTGATACCCTTTTCCCTCTTTTGGTCTTACATATACCCAAGAATGATAAACATGTATTTTACCATTAATCTTCTTTACCTTAGACTTTTGTCTCCATAAATTTGTCTTAGGCTGGTGAATCTTAGATATATTTTAAGTAATTTAATATAAGTGTTTTAATATCTGTTGCATTTCTATACACTAATAATGAACTACCAGAGAAATCAAGAAACAAATCCATTTAATATTGCATAAAAAGGAAAGAAATACCTAGGAATAAATTTAGCTAAGGAGGTGAAAGACCTATACCCTGAAAAGTAAAATTCACTGATGAAAGAAACTGAAGAAAACACAAATAAATGGAGGGATATTCTGTCCTCATGGGTTGGAATAATTAATATTGTTAAAATGTCCATACTACCCAAAGCAAACTACTTATTCAATGTAATTTCTTTCAAAATTCCAATAGCATTTTCATAGATTTAGAATACATATTTCTAAAATTTGTATGGTACCACAAAATACTTGAATGTGAAACCTGAAACCATAAAGATTTAGAAGAAAATACAGGTGGTGAGTTCTTTGACATCAGTTTTAGTGAAGTTTTTTTGATCTAATTCCAAAGGCCATGGCAACAAAAGCCAAAATAAACAAAAGGAACTACACCAAACTAAAACGCATCTGCACAGTGAAGAAAACCATTAACAAAATGAAAAGGTAACCTACTGAACAGGACAAGATTTTGCAATTCATATATCCAATAAAAGATCAATATCCAACATATATAAAGAACTCACACAACTCAGTAACAACAATGACAAAAACAAAACCCACCAATAGTCTGATTTTAAAATGAGCAGAGGACGGGGTGAGCAGAGGACAGGGCACCTAGGTGGCTCAGTCAGTTAAGTGACCTACTCTTGGCTTCTGCTCAGGTCATCATCTCAGGGTGGTGAGATCAAGCCCTGTTTCAGGCTCCACACTCATCATGGAGTCTGCTTAAGTTTCTCTTCCCTCCTCCTGCCCTTATGCTCACTCTCTCTCTCTCTCTCAAATAAATAAATCTTTAAGAAAATAAAAAATAACGTAAGAAATACCAAAAGTTTTCAAAGCCTGATTAAATGTTGTAATTATCTTTTATTTAAAAATCCATGTTGACAAATGTCAAGGTGCAAACTGGCCACTTGGAGATGAAGTTATTGCAAGCAACTAGTAATCTGTTAGGAGGATATATGTTTCTCCAGAAAGCTGGGAAAAGTGAAAAGAAAAGGAAAATCATACAAGACAGGATTGTTTCTCAAGTCATGGTTAAGTTAGAAGAACCTTTTTTAAAATGGTATTTTGTAGAAAACAGTTTCAAATTATAAGAATAGACATGCTCCATGACATTATTATTTAAGTTTGGAAAACATTGCTTATAAAACCTACTTATTGGATATTCACCACATATATTAGCATGCTGGATGACTGAAGAACTCCTACAAGGAGAAAGCTATTTAGCTATTTTTACTCTCATGTTTTCCATTTTTTTTTTAAATTCCACTGAGTTAACATATTAGTTTCAGGTGTACATATATAGTGATTCAACACATACATATATCACTTGTTGTTCATCACAAGTGTGCTTCTTAATCCCCATCACCTATTTCCTTCATCCCCCCATCTATTTCCCCTCTAGTAACCATTAGTTTGTTCTCTATAGTTAAGAGTCCATTTCTTGGTTTGCGTTCCTCCCTTTTTACCCTTTGCTCTTTATTGTTTCGCTTCCTAAATTCCACATACGAGTGAAGTCATATGGTATTTGTCCTTCTCCGACTGACTTATTTCACTTAATATAATACATTCTAGCTCCACTCGAGTCATTGCAAATGGCAAAATTTCATTCTTTTTTATGGCTGAATAATATTCCATTATACAGACACAAACACACACACATATGCATACATATACATACCACATCTTCTTTATCCATTCATCAGTCAATGGACATCTGGGCTCATTCCATAATTTAAATACTGTTGATAATGCTGCTATGAACATCAGGGTGCATGCATCCCTTTGATTTAGTATTTTTGTATTTTTTGGGTGAATACCCAGTAGTACAATTGCTGGGTCATAGGGAAGGTCTAGTTTTAACTTTTTGAGGAAACTCCATACAGTTTTCCTGAGCATTTCCAGCACTTCCTGAGCATTTCCAATTTGCATTCCCACCAACAGTGCAAGAGGGCTCCCCTTTCTCTACATCTTTGCCAGGGCCTGTTGTTTCTTGTATTATTGATTATAGCCATTCTGACAGGTGTGAGAGGTATAGTTTTCATTTGCATTTCCCTAATGATCAGTGATGTTGAGCCCAAAGGTAACTATGACACAGAATACTTTTCAAAGAATACCTATTTATTTGCTGCAGAGAAACAGTAAAAACACTGTCCTAATAAGTCAGACAAGAATTTCTGAGACTACTTGGGGCTAATATTGATAACACTTGCAACTGTGCTTCATAGAACTTACATGGCCTTAGGCACCTGATTTAATTAAATTACCTATTTAAAAAAATTTTTTTTAATATTTTATTTATTTATTTGACAGAGAGAGATCACAAGTAGGCAGAGAGGCAGGCAGAGAGAGGGGGAAGAAGCAGGCTCCCCGCTGAGCAGAGAGCCCCATGCGGGGCTCGATCCCAGGACCCTGAGATCATGACCCGAGCCGAAGGCAGAGGCTTTAACCCACTGAGCCACCCAGGCGCCCCTATTTTTTAAAAAATTTTTAAACTGAAGTGTAATTTACATACAATATTCTCTTAGTTGTAAACTGATCACCACAGTAAATCTAATTGCCATCTGCCGCCATATAACCTGAATACAATATTTTTGACACTATTCCTCATGCTGTACATTACACCCCTATGACTCTATTTTACAACTAGAAATTTGCACCTCTTGATCCCGTTTATGTACCTCATCCCCCTCCCTGCTAGCCCCCAACTCCTTGTTCCTCCGGAAACCACCACTTTGTTCTCTGTATGTATGAGTCTGGGCTTTCTTTTATTTTGTCTTGTTTTTTTAGATTCTACGTATAAGTGAAATCACATAGTATTTGTCTTTCTCTGTCTGACTTCACTTGGCATAAAACCCCAAGATTCATCTATGTTGGCACAAATGGGAATATTTCTGTCTCTTTTATGGCTAAGTAGTATTCTATATATATATACTACAATACACACACATATATATATATACCACATCTTTATCAATTCATCTATGAACAGATACTTAGGCTGTTTGCATATCTTGACTCTTGTAAATAATACTGCTGTGAACCTAAGGATGCATATATTTTATTATTTAGTGTTTTCATTTTCTTTGAATAGGTACCCAGAAATGGGGGAATTGCTGGATCATATGGTAATTCTATTTTTAATTTTTTGAGGAATCTCCATACCGCTTTCTATAATGCATCAGTTTATATTCTCACCAACAATGCCTAAGGGTTCTCTCCTCCATATCCATACCAACACTTATTATATGTTATCTTTTTGATAATAGTCATTCCGACTGGTGTGAGGTGAAGAGATATCTGATGGTGGTAATGATTTGCATTTCTCTGATGATTAGTGATGATGAGCATCTTTTTATATACCTGTTGGCCAATCTTCATGTCTTCTTTGGAAAAATGTCTTTTCAGATCCTCTGCTCAATTATATTTTATTTTTATATATTTTTTAAAGAGTTATTTATTTTTATATATTTTTTAAAGATTTATTTATTTTTATTTATTTATTTAAAGATTTATTTATTTATGAGACAGAGAGTGCAAGAGGGAGGCAGAGAGGCAGAGAGAGAATTGCAACCAGACTCCTCCACTGAGTGCAGAGCCGGACACGAGGCTTGATCTCACGACCAAGAGTAGAAACCAAGAGTAGGTCACTTAACCAACTGTGCCACCCAGGCACCCCACACTTTTTGTTTTCTTTTCTAGAGTTCCATAGGAGTCTATAGATTAAAATTCGAATGTTACATTATTTTTAACATTTTTTTTTGTCTGCCAATAGAAGCTCTATGTGACTCCCCAGCCTAATTCCCAACTATCACCTAGTTTCCAACAAGATCTATTCCATCCAGACTATTCTGCTAATTGCAATCCATTCATTTGTTCATAAAAACATTCACCCATGCCCATGTTTTTCCAAGCACTGGATCAGGCCCTCATGGTATCAGTGATGAATATGGCAGACACAACCTTAAATGGGACAAAACATAATTTAAATAAGTTATTTAATGAAATCAATACAATGTTAGTTGCAGCATTGATGCAAATAAAAGGAACTAACTCAGCCTGGGTGACTCAGGAGAGGCTTTTAATTAGAATAACTCCCAAAACTGAGCATAAGATGAACAACTGAGTAAACGTTTCTTAGTCAAGTAAAGGTTATATATTCTAGGGAAAGAGGAATGGGCAGTGTGGGGGTACCAGGAACAGAGCAGAGGAAATAATGTAAGTAGAGATAAGAGAGAGCTTGCTGTGTTCAAGGAATTGAAAGATATTCCCTAGGTGGGGTAGAGATCAAGAAGAAAAGTGAAGATAGGTGTGTTCAGAGTAGTCAACAGGGAAAGATCTTGATCTATATGTTTTAATCACAATTTCCTACCTTTACCCCCTCAATTTCCAAGCACGTTATAAATATCTTGCCGATTCTTCTCATTTTTTATTCTTAAAATGCTTTACCTAAATTTTATCCCTTTAAGGCTCATGCAAAAATCACCCATCTCACAGAAATCTTGCATTTCACAGAATACTGTGAAATATAGTTAATATGTTTCTACCAGCCCCACCCATTTGTAATAGTCCATGGGGACTTGAACATAGAAACATAAACAGCAATGCATGTTCTTTCCTTCTGAGCAACCTAGGAGGTCTGAGGGTAAAGGCTACACTATAGAATCTTTGAAGTGAACGAGAAAGCCATCCACCAAAAGCCATAAATATTCCATACAAAATAATTAAAAATAAAAGAGGGTACTGGCTTATTTCAGGAAAATTTTCCAACTTACCCATAAGCTGACATTTTAAGAATGTCTTCAGATCCTAGGAATTTATTGAAAGAAAATAATAAAGCCAGTGCACAATGATGTTTTAAAGTCTATTTATAATAGCAAAAAAGTTAGAAACGATTTCTAAGGTCCTTCAAAAAGGGATCAGCGTTAAAAACTGATGGTTTATCCATACAAAGGAGTACCAGCAGCCATTAAAAATACTGATATAGATCTAAATATGTTAAGTTCAAAAGGATTCCATGACGTATCATTAAATGACAAAAGCAGGTTGCCAATAAACTGGTATGGTATGATCTCAATTATGTAAAATTTTACAAATACTTCATCACGGAGAGATTTTGAAAATAATAGTCACCATAAAGATAACAATGGTTAATTCAGGATGGGAGATTTTCAGGAGATTTTGTTTTCTTCTTTATACTCTCCTACGTTGTTTGATTTCTTTTAAGT
Source organism: Enhydra lutris kenyoni (assembly GCF_002288905.1). Classification (NCBI taxonomy): domain Eukaryota; kingdom Metazoa; phylum Chordata; class Mammalia; order Carnivora; family Mustelidae; genus Enhydra; species Enhydra lutris. The sequence goes on from NW_019154089.1 coordinate 22,101,389, forward strand.
CATATACATAGTTCTATGGAAAGAAAAAATTTAAAATCTAGTCAACTCTGATTTTAGAGGAAGAAAACTCCCATTTTCAATGAACATGGATAGTCTAATATAGTTTTAATCTATAGCTCATTAGGTAAGCAGTTCTCAAATGATTTTCTCCTGGGATATGACCAATGACTACCTCACTTGGGACTTCTGCAGACAGGAGACATCCTGTGGGATCCTAGCCTTACCAGGAGGGAGCTGGCTATTCTTCCACTTCTCTCTCTCCCACTGATCTTGGATATGAACTGTTATATCAGACTATTGGTCTGACATGCCCATAGGGAATGAAAGATGTTCTACAAGATATGTGAGTCCTAGGATTTGGAAACATTGGTAAGAACACAGTGACAGATTTTGACTGGTATTAAAGGAAATAATAAAAGGATTTCTTTTCCCCATTTAGGAAATAAGACCATACACCTCATGAGAATTTGATTTTAACAGGTGCTTTAATAAATATTTCTCATCCCAATGACAGGATTTTATATATCAAACTGAGTTCCATGAAGGCAGATTTGAAAAGAATCAAGTAACTATAACCTCTTATCTTATTTATATCCCACCCATCTGTATCTGACTGATATCCCAGGTCCAGTGCTTTAACTTTCTTCTCTAATGTCCTCCATCTTTCAGAAAATCCATGATTTTTTTTCCTTCACAATCAGCTACCAATTCTTCTTAATCAGGAAACCTTTGTTCAGGATTCCTCTTAGCTCAGAATGTGACCCTAAACTGGATCTCCCCAGCACCGACCTATTCAGTCTACTGTCTTCTCGTCTGTACAGCCATCTACTCATTTGTACATCTGGGTAACAGTTTGTGGGGTTTCCATGTCTACTTCATTTCTTGAAACTTCAGCTTCCATGACAACTGCATATTTACACATTGTTGAACATGTCCTCTGCTTTCTAATCTGGCACTTTGCCTTATTATACTCTTCTAAAATACGCATCAGTGATTGGTATGGGCATAAATCTGTACCCTTCAAAGTTTGTATGTTGAAAACCTAACCACAGGTATCTTTAAATGTGACTATATTTAGAGATAGGGTCTTTAAAAGCGATTAAGTTAAGATGAAGCTGTTAGGATGGGTCCTAATCCAATCTAATTGATGTCCTTGTACGAGAATATTTGAATACACGGAAAGATGCCAGGGGCACACAAGCCCTGACAAAAGACCTTGTGAGGACACAGTGAGAAGAAAGTCATCTGCAAGCCAAGGAAGAGGCCTCAGAAGGCATCAAACCTGCTGATACCTAGGCATGGACCTTCAGCTCCCAGAACTATGAGAAAATAAATTTCTGTTGTTTAAGCTATCCATCTGTAGTATTATATTATGGTAGCCCTAGCAAACTGATATAGTGATCTAAATCCCAATACTCTATTAACACAGAAAGTTAAGCTATAGGGGAGAATAATATCTTTAAATAAACTATTTCAAATTTCATTATTAAGCAATCTATTTTGATCCCTCCTCCACAGATTAGGGAAAAATTTGCCCCTTGGTATTCCATATAAGTTAAAAGGAAGTTGGAGCTGGAATCACAGTGGACCTATTATTTCTGTCCTGAAAATAATTAAAATGAGGCAGACCCCTCTTAGTTATAGATGTTCTTCTCCGAACACTGTGAAATTTTTAGATAATGGAACTAAAAGACAGATTCTCAGCAAAGTAGTATGTAGCCATCTGGGGGCAAATTAAAGGGTTGGAAATAGTAGTAATAAGATTTGATATACTTTAAATAAATCTTTTAATTGGGAATAACATCTAAGTGCAAACTTTTACAGGTATTAATCTTTCATGTTTGAAAATACCATCTCAAAAGAATCTGAATATCAGACTACTTAGATTAGCAAAGATTTAAGTTTACATACATAAGAGGCACAAGATAAATTTTTTTCAATTGGAACTCAGTAAAATTAAGAATTTCTTTTGAAGGTACCACTGGGAGAGTAAAAAGGCAAGTCACGGAATGAAAGAAGTCTATCTACTCATACATCCAGAACTTAAGGAAGCCAATCCATAAGAAAGACAATTAACCAAATAATCAATTTTAAAAATGGGCAGGGCACTTAAACAACCATCATACTATTCTTAGATGTAGGAGTAAAACAAATCAAAACCGCAAATGGGTACTAGCATATCCTCCCCAGAACGTCTAAATTTAAAAACTAAGAATATCAAGTATTGGTGAGGATGTAAAGCAACAGGAATTCTCTCATACATTACTAATGGATGACTATCATAAAAAAAATATTGAGTGAAGGAAACCAGATAAAAGGGAGTACATACTGCACAATTCCATTTACATAAGAGTCAATAATAGGTAAAACTAGTCTATGGTGATTGAAATCAGTAGAGTTAATTGGGGATAGAGCGTTAATTGGGAATGGAGGGGAGGGGACACACACAGGAAAGGGAAAAAAGGAATTTCTAGTGTGATAGAAATGCTCTGTATCTTCATTGGTGGTAGTTACATGAGTATATACATAAGAAAAAAAGATCCAGTGAGCTGTGCACTTAAGGTTCATGCAATTTATCATACATATGCTATACCTCAATCAATAATTTTTAAGTATATATAATTTGACAGACATTAGTACTCCATATAGCAATTGTGAGCAATGTCTCTCTTACTATCATTTATAAATTATCAGTTACTGACTTGAGACATCTTGTTATTTTAATTCACAGTTAGGCAGCAATAGAATTGCTGTTTAAATTTTTGTATAATATATATTTTACCTATAATTAGATTATAAATTACATGAAGGGAAGCAACACTTCATCTATCTGCCTTCCTGGAGTACTGACTGTAAGATACCAATTGCATGCTAATTGATGAACAAATAGTATTTCTTTCTGTTCTCAGCTACTTGGAAAATAGATATCTTTATCCTCTTTTTCACAGATAAGCCTAAAGTCAACCAGCTGGTCAGTAAAGGAATGAGATTCAAGACCTGGTTTTTCCATTTGCAAGGCAATACTTTCCAGCAATACTATACTGTATACAATCTATGGAATACTACATATATAAACTCTATACTATACTATATATACTATATAGTATAAACTCTATACTATACTATACAGTATAGTATACTATAATATTATAGAGAATATCTTACATTCTATTGTTTAATGTTTTGCTTTCTCTACTAGATTTTAAGCTCCTAAAGGGCCACAACTGTTTCTATTTCTGTTTTATTCCTTGACTTTTTTTTGCATATGGAAATAAATGCAATGGGTTCTAAATTATTGATCCATCATTACACAATGAAAGGAAACCAGTACATGTGGTATAGCCAGCTTCTGCAGTGATGGGAGCTACTGGATACATTTCAAAAGTATACTTCATGGCCAAAATCAAAGGCAAACATTCTGCAAATATACAACAAGGATATTATCAATGACAAGAGCAGCAAGCTTAGGCAGAACAAAAATGTGCTCAGCAGTGGTACAAACAGAATTCTCAATTTCCCTAAATGTCTCACAGATTAAAAAGTACTGAGGTATTTATGTCTCTAAGAAACAAACATGAGATAGAGGTAAATGGAAAACAAGTAGGAGGACTATATTTGTAAGTAGGAGGGCTTATTTTTTGTTTTCCTTCTTCTTCTAAGTAGGACATTTTAAAACTGCCACATACTTCTTATGTTGACTGGAAAATAATATTTTAAATTTTTATTTATTCATCTTTCCTAAGAACTCTTACTTTGAAATAGTACCCTTAACTCTCCCTTCATGATCACTCAAAAATAGTCTCTCACTTTCCTCTAGTTTCTATACTATGACCAGTTTTAGCAAAAATGGTAGACTAAGCAGATCTTGCCTCTGGCTTCCTCCCACCTCTCCTTCTATCTTACCTGCCTCAGATGTTTTCCACTCCCCCCAAGTCCTTTCTCTAGTGACACTTGGTGATAACAGTGTTGTTCTGAGCTATATATTCCAGGGGGGTTTGCATTTTAATAGGTTACTCTCCCACCTACAGGCCCTTGCACTTTCATCAGTGTGCAGTCAGGGAACAGAATGCTTAGCCTGCCCAGTGTTTAAAAGTCAAGTAATAACTACAAAAACTATTGAGGATATATATAGAAGAATTTTTTTTAAGTTTCTGCTTTCTTTTGAAAAGTACAAAAAGTTGGCAACAATAGGCTTGCATTCTCAAATGTAACCATCAGCTGGAAGTGTGTAGAGGCTACCTGTTCTACAAGGTTATAGGATGTCCAGGTTCCCAACACTCCCTATCACATCCTTAACACAAGAGGAGTAGTCAAATGCCATTTATCAGAGTCTGAGTTGTTATTTTACTGAGAACATAGAAATATTTCTCAGGGCCCAGATAATCTATGCAAAATGAGAATATAAAAGGTAGACCAAGGAGACATTTCTTTTCTTTATTTTTTAAAAAGACTTATTGATTGATGGATTGATTGATTGATTGGGGCACCTGGGTGTCTCAGACAGTTGAGCTGGCTGAGTTGGTTGGTTGAGTTGGTTTTGGCTCAGGTCATGATCTTACAGTTGTGGGATTTAGCCCTGTGGCAGCTCTGTGCTCAGTGTGGAGTCTCCTTCAAATTCTTTCTCCCTCTTTCTGCCCATTCTTTCTCCCTTTCTCTCTGTTTAAAATGAATAAATAAAATATCTTTTTAAAAAGGATTTATTTATTTTAGAGAGAGAGCAAGCAAGAAGTGGAGGACAGACAGAGGGAGAGAGAATCCTAACGCAGACTCCCCTGTGGAACTCCCAGTGCGGAAGCCCATCACGGGGCTCAATTCCAGGACCCTAATATCACAACCTGAGCCAAAATCAAGAGTCGGAAGTGTGACTGACTGAGACACCCAGGCGACCCAACATTTCTTTTTTCTTACATCAAGTGTGCTTTATTCATTTATATTCCTTGACGGAACCATGTACACATTAAATTTGTGGCTCAACATTAGCCCCTTGTCTTAGATTGTAAGTGTCATAACAGAATACAGAAAGCTTCGTTTTGGCTACAGTTCAGTCAGTCAGTCACCACATATTTACTGTCTGCCATGTGTCAGACATTGTAACAGACACAAGAAAAGATGATGATGATGGTAAAAATTATTATTATTTATAGAAAGCCATATATTGTTCTAATCATGCTCTCATCTGATCCTCACAACAGCCCTGTGAGGTAAATTCTATTATTAGCAACTCACAAATGAGAAAACAAAGGTTCAGAGAAGCAAAGTAACTTATTAAGATCTGCAAAGAAGTGATCTGGCTGGATTTGAATCCAGCAATCTAAGTACAGAGCACAGCTTCTTAACCATTATATTACACAGTCTCTGATGTCACGGACATGCAGTGATAGCACCTTGCCCTCCTGGGGCTTTTTAAGAGTTCCTTGCCTTGTTCTCCTAAGGAGACTATAAAGATACTGAGACTTTTTGCCTCACCATGTTTTTAAATTTTATGTTTGTTTTCTGAATTTCTCCCATGTTTGTTCAGTTTTAATCTGGATCATTTACCAAATCCCTCGTTTTCCAATATTTTAATTAATTTCTTATGAGATCAGACACTGCTGTATCCCTCCTTTTATCCGTGGCTGAATTTATAAATGCCAATAAGGAAATGCAAACAAACAAACAAATAGAACCCCCACTAATCCTCTCTGGCAATTTCTGTGTTTTATCTAATGAGCTCTAATATATTAGGATAAACAACCATTCCAAACTATTTGGTCAGAATTTAGAGAATCAATTTTTTTAAGCATTTGGGTGATTTTCTTTTCTTCAGTTAGTTCAGGTCTAAATAAGCTGCAAATGCAAACTCCTCTTGCTTGATTTTTTTAGACTATCATAAGAGCACACTCTCTTAGGAAGTTCTATATGGTAGAGCGTTCATAAAAGCTTCATTGGACTACCTCACTTCGATGAAACAAAAGGCCAAGTAGCCATTTCCAGGCAGATATTTTGGATGATGTTTCTGGTTAACCCATGTAGAACCCTAAGGGAACTTGCTATAGTCTAATAATTGTACTGTTTACTTAGTCCGAGTTTTAGTTTGCTTTTAATGCAGATGGGAAAGCTCTAGCTTTCTGATTCTTCTCCTTGCCCACATTCTCTAAATTTCCTGCCTGTTCTGACCTTCAACACTGAAATAATCATATCCTAAAATGGACTCTTTTCTCCTTCTCCTCTACAACTTGAAACACTATTAACATGAACTATAAAATGATTTTTGTGGGCTCTTCTAACCTGTATTCTTCTCCAATAGTAGCTTTTCTTTCTTAAGAAACAAAACTATAGAGTAATATCAACATTCTACTTCATTTAACCTGAAAAAAAAAAAAGTCTGCTGTTTACAACCAATCAAAAAATCATTCTGTGATTTCAAGATAAATACAAATGAAAGAAGAATGGGAAGAAAAAGGAATTGTACTTAGTGTCCTTATTATTTTCTTCAGCAGTCACAAACAACTGAAATCCAGAAGAGTCACAGGTGGTAAAGAATCCACAGTTTACCCAAGTTCCAAAGAAGTCTTTGAAATATTGAGTCCTATAATTCATCTTCCATAGTGACCTTGATCCCAGATCCTAGTGCTTCCCAGCTTTCTACCTCCATCATTCAGGGGATTTCCATTTACCAATGAAGGTCAGGATTCTCTAGTTAGGTATACTTTATATCTTACAAAACGTTTTCCACATCTAGTTCAGTGCTATTCTTCCTAAGCTACATCAAACACATTTCCTGCTTCTTCTCTTCGATATTACTATAACAGTGGTAAAAAGCTTACACATATTCTAAAAATTTTCCTCAAATATCCATTCCAACTCATACATTTATCTAAGACATATTTATTGAGCACTTATTATGAACCATTTTCCATGATGGGGCTATAGTGGTTGACAAGTCAAAATCCCTGCTCTCATGTTTCTCATGTATTATGATGGATAAAGTATTAAACAAACAAGAGTAGTTTCATGTAGTAATAAGCACCATGAGAAAAATAAAAGAGGCTAATATGATGGAAAATGACTAGAGAAGGGAATTACTTTAAATTGTGTGGAAAGGAAAGGTCACTCTGGGGAAGTGGGGAATGTGGGGTTAGTCTTCTCTCTTTCCTTGAAAATGAGAAAACCAATGCAATTTCTTCTAGAGGTAATCCTTTTCTTATACCTTGAAGTTGAGATTCAGTGTTGGAAGCACATTTACTTCCCACTGCCACTTCCTGATTATAGCATCATTCCTTTGATTCAATAATTCCAGTTTTTTTATGCAGCCCACTCTGTTTAACTATTTTTGGGGGGGGGAGGCATCACATTTTGTCTACTTCCATGACATTTCCCTTAAATTCCTTGACCTCTTTTTCCCTAAATCATTGGTTCTCCATTTTGTACCTTATCCTCCATCTTTAGCTTGAATAGATACATTATGCACAATCATCAAGAAAACAAAACCCTACTGTGTCAGTTCTTTGGTTTATTTCTACTCCAATGACCTTCAGCTCTACACCACTTGGGCATCCCATCTGCAAGCCACACTATACTTCATTAGTACACTATGATAGTAACTTTGAATTTCTGTCCTTGACTTACAGGTTCCCAACATTCCATCTGACATTAATCATATTCTTCATTTGGATCTACATAAGCATTCATCTCCAAGTCTACTTTTTCTCTTCTTTTTTTTTCTTTCTTAAGATTTTATTTATTTATTTATCAGAAAGAGAGAGAACACAGGCAGGCAGAGAGAGAAGCAGGCTCCCCGGCAAGCAGTGAGCCCAATGACCCAGGACCTGGGATCCCAAGACCCTGGGATCATAACCTGACCTGAAGGCAGCTGCTCAACTGACTGAGCCACCTAGGCATCCCTACTTTTTCTCTTCTAATTCACCTCTAAGTACAAGCTCTATGTAGGACAGGTATATGTTCAAAAACCCCACCCTCCACTCAGAGCTGAAGGACTTTAGGGAAATTATTTAACTTACCCTAAGACTCCTTTTCCTTTTCTGTAAAACAAGGATAATATCACATGAACATATGTATAAAGACCTTAGCAATTCCTTGGCACATGGGAAGTGCTTAATGAATGGTTAAGGTCATTATTATTATTCCTTATCTACCTAGTCTGGTCTTTCTTACAGGTTTTAACCAGGGGTTAGTACCATCTTATGCTGCAAAACATTTTGCCAGTTTTGTCACTGGAAGTAAAATTCTATTTCTTTTTCTCTTTAGCTTCCATTTTACTGTTTACAACAGCAAAATTCCCATAACTGCATTGACGGATTATAGTTCATACTGATGTTATCAAACCTCTCAAATGTTATTCACTGAATCTTTTCCTCATTGCTAATTGACAGTCTACCTCATTTATTTGAGTTCTATTTCTCTTTTATTAACCACAAAAATCCCTAAATGCCCTTGTTCATTCTCAATAAATGATCTAATCTCCTATTTTACTAATGTATCAGGAAGCTAAATTCAACTCTTCCTGTTGTCTTGAATTTTCTGCACAGGTCCTTGGCTGAGAACAACATAATAGTTGCCAAATACTCCCCCATTCTAAAGAGATTTGCTAAACCAGCTACACAGGACTTGCAAAAGAGATGGCTCAAAACCAATTCTGCTAGCACAGGAACCATCACTACTTCTGAATGGATAGGACAATGGGGTTTAAGAAGCCATGAGAAATATCACTGGGAAGAATAATTGAAATACTATTACATTGTGTCCTTGTTCCTCACATTTATCAAGTGAAAAACTTTTCAAAAGGACCCAAGGACACCTTAACATACATCCCAGAAGTTAAAACAACCTGAGATTTGGCACCTAATTTTTGCTGAGGAAGTCTGAAGGGAAGAGTTGCTGCATGGAGTAATGTGCACCAAGAGTAAACTGCCTCTCCACCAACAGGTGAAAAAGGTATATATTTCCTGGGAAATAAAATGGCCCTCAAGATAGAGTGTCAGCCTGAGATCATCTTAAGAACTGCATGGAGGAATGAAGTGACCTAGTAAAGAGGTAGGCAGTCAGAAGGCCAAAGGATGAGGATGAGATTCAAAGCAGGCAGCCAGATTCCAGGCTTTGTCTGGATTGTAGAAGCTGGAATTGGTACTTCCCCATGGAGTAACTCTAAGGAACTCAAAAAAAGATTTTCTTCTGAAAAACTCAACAAAAGAGACATGGAGCCTGAATAATATATCCATCTCAATAGGATAATGACAACTATTCCAGTCACACAGAATGAGCAATGTCCCCTTAGTACACTCCCCACCTAAGGATATCCTGGAAGAGTAAAAAATAAAGTGGGATAACAAGTGAATAAGGGAGAGAGAAGAATGAGTCCATGCATCTTTCCCCACTGCAAGCTTCTAAACCTCAAGGAAACCTGAGCGACGAGAGTAGGGACAATTTAAAATTGAACGTCTTTTGGTTGGGACTATTAAATTTGCAAAATAAGGCTGTTCTTGGGAACTAAAGAGACCAGATTAGGTGTGGTATTGGACTAAGATTTCATCCAGATTATGAAAGAGTGAATCTAGGAATCCAGTTTAAGGGGCAGTGAGAGAAAGAATAAACTCATCATCTGACCTCACGCAGATCCAAATCATTCAATAAAATAATAACACTAAGATCCATTAACATGAACCTCTTCAACTACTCTCCTATTCTTAAAATCTTACTATTTGTTCACTTGTCCTTTCCTTATTTTCTCATGACCTATAAGAATAATCCTCTCTCCAGTAAGAAAATAAATTTTTACCAACTTCCTCCTCATGGTCCTCATTTATTCTCCAATTGATTTTTCTTTTGAATTTGATATTCCTCCTTTTCCATGATACTGCACTCCCTTTGTTGCCCTGTGTGATAATTGTTTAGTCTCTATTGCTGCTTGTGTTTTCTTTTTTGCTGCTCATTCTTGATGATCCTTTATGTTTTCCTTCTTTCTGTTCATAGTCTTTCTCTATGGTGTACTCACATGCTCACTCTCTCCTAAAAAACTTCTTATAACACCAACTTCTTATAACACAACTTATACAACTTCTTATAACACAACTTATAACACCAACACATAGCTACATTTCTAGCATTGGTGTTCTGTCTAGGCCTAAGATGCAGAATTTTCAAAGGCCTGAAAGACATCGCCATTTTTTTTTTTTCCCTTCTGGAGTACACTGCTTCAACTTGTGTTTCTTTAATGAAATCTTATTTAAGAGCAGCTCAAATATTATCTACTTTGTGAATTTTTCTTCTATTAAGAGGAAGGAACACACAAAATTCCATTCTACCTTATATGTACAAAGTAACAGATCATTTTTTGTTATTCTCCTATGTGCTAGGAACTGTATGGATACCTATGGCGTCTCTCTTTTCTTTTCTTTTCTTTCTTTCTTTGTTTCTCTCTCTCTCTCTCTCTTTCTTTCTTTCTACCTTCCAAAGCACATAATGCAGTCCCCTGCTACAATGAGAACTTTCTTGTTCACTGCTAAACTGAAACAATGATTTGGGTAGGACAAACGAAGATGACACCTTTGAGAATATCTTTTCAATTACTTAAATTTAAAAATGTGAAGTGGGTTTAGCCAGAATGCAAAGAAAGGCAGATACAGGACCTGAGGAAACCTAATTATCCCTTCTATATATCCTTGCCTGTTTTCTTGAACATTTATTTGTGAATATTTTTTTGCTTCTTCAAATAAATTGGAAACTCCTTGAGAGTAGAGATTTTAGAGAAGGAAAGTTGAATATAAAGGCTCTCTGAGTTGGGTTTTGGTCTCAACATCCAGGATAGTAGGAAAATCCTAAATTTAACTAAGGCATTGAGAGAATGATAATTAGTCATACCTAAAATGCACTAATAGATATTAAGTATATATACATATATGTATCTTTATTTAGATACTTATAGGACTACAGTTGTTTAATGAATTTGGTTTGGAATCACAAAATGATATTGATAGACACATTCCTTTATGAGTGATTTATTGTAAAGAAAAAACCAAAATCTTTTGTATTGTAAAAATGAGCCATGGTCAGCTGCCTGTACTCTCCTAAGTTCTGATTGCTGATTTTTTTTTTTAAGATTTTATTTATTTGACAGTGAGAGAGAGATCACAAGTAGGTGGAGAGGCAGGTAGAGCGAGAGAGAGAGAGGAGGAAGCAGGCTCCCCACCGAGCAGAGAGCCCGATACAGGGCTCGATCCCAGGACCCTGGGATCACGACCTGATCTGAAGGCAGAGGCTTTAACCCACTGAGCCACCCAGGTGCCCCCTGATTGCTGATTTTTGACTGCTTCCATGACAACCATATTATTTCACCACCAGAATATCTTATAAACAGTTAAAATGAATGGAAATATATGCATGCTCTCCTGAAATTAATTGTCGAGAAGTAAGGAGAGAGAGAGAGAGAAATAAAGTTATTCATTTGGTGAGCAAAAATTCTACATGGATAAAGAAGACGTTCCTGACTAAGTCCTCTCCACATGGGTCAAATTTCATATGCTATTTATTCTTATTTAGAGGTTACCTGTAATCATCCTCTAGTTGTTTCACAAATGGATGCCTTGCTTCTTTCCATGGAATATGATCTCTCACAGTCCTAACTTTGTATTTCTTTCTTTTACCGAGTTCTTGCTATCTGTCAGGCCTTGGTATTCACTTACATGATAGGACTGGATTTCGTCTTTATAAAAATCATTTTTAAGATGAGGAAACTTAGGCACCAAGCAGTTACACAATTAATTCACATTTGATAAAATAAGATAGGTTTCAAATAAGGTTTAATGATTCTGAGCATGGCTTACTTTTCACTTTCTTAGATGTCTCTTAAAGAATGCACTATTCTGTTATTGTTTTTGGTGAACTGTATTATAGTTGTCAATTCATTACCCTTCCCTGTATCCATGTCTTTGGCTATATGACTTTATAGTTCCTCCTTTAAAGGCTGAGACTTATTTTCTCACCCCATTAATGTTGAGCTTGACTGTGTGACTTCTTTTGCAAATGGAACATGGGATAAATGACAAATGTTTCCAGAGCTTAATCTTTAAGAAGCATTGGAGGTTTTTACTTGCTCTATCATAGCATTCTACCATCACCATAAGAATAGCATGCTCAGACTAGCATACTGAATCAAAGATGGTGAGAGACACTTGGAGCAAATCTTGGTGCAATTAATCACTTTGTACCAAGCCAAGCAAAGAGCAAGCTAGGTCAGACAATGCCTGCCTAGGCAACCCACAAATAAGTAAGCAAGAATAAATTATTGGTGTTATATGTCACTGAGTTTTGGCATGGTTTGTTATGCAGCACTGCAGTGGCAATAGTAACTGATACAGTTAATGATTATTCTTTGTGCTCAAACCTAATTGCCTTCACTAGATTATATACTCCAGAGTTATTCGGAGCCCTTGCAAATCATTTTGTAAGCCTCCAAAATAACTAATACAGTGTCTTATGTAGCACTAGTATCCAAACATTGTTGAATGAATAAATGTGTATCTTTTTTTCTATTTCCCCAAATGTGCTATATAAGGCTTGCAATAAAAATACATGGATCTCATGTAATCAAAGATTTATAAGATAAAATAATTTGTACTGGGTTTTCTACTTATGGTACTTGTCACTGGAAGATCCTCAAGTTTTCCTATTTAAACAGCATCAAGAATTGAAGTGTCTAAAATACTAGTGTAACCTCTTTAGATAGGTAACTTCATATAGTGGAAAGAACAGAGTTTTGGTGCTGTATGCTCAGTTTTGTTACTTATGGGGAATGCCAACATGGGAAAAATCCAGACTTTTCTGAGCCCAAGTTTCTCATATATAAAGTAGGGTAATAACATGATTCCATATGAGTTTTAAATGCAGATTAGAATAACTGATATAGATAAATGCCTTTCTTTAAGGAAAAAATACTATTTATTCCAAACCTACTATGTATAATAGGTCTTTTACTTAAAGCCAACACAGTATAAACACAGCACATTGTTGCAAAACATTAATTTCACTGATTTCACACAATGTATAATATTTTCATGAACTTAACAAATAAAAACTTCAAATAAATTTTTTATATACAGGTAAACTTGTGGCTGGATTTTCTGACCTTCACCAACACCAGAGGTGTTTTGTGAATATATTGGTATTTAGGCTGCCATATTTGAGCTTTGTTCCCCTCAGCTTGAGTGTAGACCAGATTTATTTAAGTTTTTGAGAGAGAGAATGGGGGGAGAAGGTGTAGAAGGAAGGGGAGAGAGAGAATCTTGAGCAGGCTCCATGCCCAGCACAGAGGTCCATATGTGGCACAACTGCAGGACCCTGAGATCATGCCCTGAGCCAAAATCAAAAGTAGAACACTTAACCAACTGAGTCACCCAGGCACTCACTTTTTTTTTTTTTTCTGAAGAGAGAGAGAGAAAGCACAAGTGTAGGTTAGATTATAACTTGCTTCTAACGAATAAAATATGTTAGAGGTGATGGGATGTCATTCCAAAATTATGTTATAAAAAGGCTGCAACTTCAACTTAACACCCTCTATCTTGCTCTCATCCTCTACATATCACACTCTTGAATCATTTGATCCAAGGAGAAGCCAACTGTCAATGGGAGGTCCAAATAATGAATAACTGAGATCCTTAACCAAAAGCCAGTGAGGTACTAAAATGATATGAATGACTTAGAAGTAGATTCTCCAACCCCACTCAAACCTTGAGATGACTACAGCCATGGTTGATAGTTGACAACAACCTTATAATTTCTAAGAAAGTTGATTAGAGTACTTCCTGGTTTCTTCAAGTTCCTGTTAATAAAATGTCAAAGAAGAAAAAAGAAGGAAAAACTTTTAAAACTGAAGGAACCAGGAATTGAAGGTTTTGAAAATTCTCAGATATTCCAGATAGCTAGCAATTTTAAAAATAAGAAATGACTCCTAAGCAGAGAGCACATACAAACTGTTGCCGCAAAAACTAGCCCAGATATGAAGCCAAGAGAGTGACTGTATAGTTATTTAATAATATCAGAAAAAGCTATAGCAGTGCATCTAAGTTACTTTTGGTTAGATAAAAGACACACTCAAGATACCAGTTGTCTTGCAGATCCTTTCAATCAAACAATAGTAGAATGGGATCCTAAGAACACTGTGCATTAGCAGTTTCAGTAGAAGCCTAAGGTAGAGAACAGGCTTATCTTGAAGAAATTAGGGATATGCTTTTGTTTGCTAGTATGATCTCCAATAAGATTCACACCAATAAGGTTTTTAAAAGAATTACATTTGTAAAAGCATTGCCAGCTTAAACTGAAAAGGATAGAGAAAATATAAAACGAAAAGGGAACCTCCGAGTGAAATAAAATGAAAGGAGGACTTTTGGTCCTCCAAATTCTACCGGCAGAAAGTAGGCTGAGAAAACTAGTCAACTACAAACATTCTACATGTCATGAAAAAGGTTATAAAAAGGACTGTGTATTCCGTGTTGGGTGTTTTTTCTTATTCTTGTGTTCTCACCCCTTCTTCTCAGATCACTCATTCTGGGGAAAGCCAGCCGCAATGAGAAGACCCATATGATGAGAATTTAGCACCCTTAAGGCCAATAGTGTACACCAAATTAAAGCTTTCCAACACCTAATAGTGAGCTCTGAAGCAGGTTCTCTAGCCTCAGTAGCATCTCAGTGGCTGATGTTTGACTGCTCTCTCCAGAAATTCTAAGCCATTAGACCCAGCTAAATTCCCGTGGATTCCTGCCCCTCAGAAACTATGAGATATAAGCTGCTAAATGTTGGGTGTAATTTGTTATGCTGCAATGGATGACTGATACAGAGGGAACTCTTAAACAATCCTATATAGGTAAATCTTAGGTACCTGTATAGGTCAATTCTGTACATAAAAAAGCTAAAGTATCAAAATGTTAAGGAATTTTTCCCTATCCACACAGTTAATAAATGTCAGAATAAAGATCTGAATTCACATCTTTGTGTCTCAGGAAGAAAAAAAAAATTTTATAAATAAAAATAAAAATGTAACTGAAGCTGCGTCTTTTTTTAAAATATTTTATTTATTTATTTGACAGAGATCACAAGGAGGCAGAGAGGCAGGCAGAGAGAGAGGAGAAAGCAGGCTCCCCACAGAGCAGAGACCCTGATGTGGGGCTCGATCCCAGGACCCTGAGATCATGACCTGAGCCGAAGGCAGAGGCTTTAACCCATTGAGCCACCCAGGTGCCCCTGAAGCCGCATCTTTTATAAAAATAATGTTTGGGCTGATACAGAAAGTCCAATAATGACATATAAAACTATCATCTGCTTAAGGAGTAGCTAAGGTGTTGGACAGGCAGGGGAATGTGCAAGAGATGCTTCAATCTATATACCACAGCGGCCAAGACATCTGGTTAGAAAAAAGAGGTGAGCCATTCCTTCTCTATTCCAGCTTTCCCAATTATGTTAATTGTAACAGAACTTAGCTTCCTGGCAATGCAGACCTAGTGAGGCATTTGACACACTGTAAAATTTAAGTTCAAAAGTAAAATTGTTTAATGAATGCATACCCTACTCCTTATTCATTATGCAAAGTCGGGTTGTAGAGTTTTTCAATATGTACTCTAATTCCCTTTAAGAAATGTGATTCCACATTCCTCATAGGAGTGCAAAGTAGGGGGAAGATATTCTGCTGGAAGAGGCTTCAGGGTCAGTTAGAAATTCTCAGCTCTGTTTTGAAAAGGAAGATATAATCCCCTTTTCTCAGCTATTGTGTTTTATTCTGTTGAGGGTTGATGGCTGTAAAACACTGCACCTCCCCTTCAACTTTTCCAAATAACTTGATTAGACAGAAATAATCTCTTATGCTTTCATGCACAAATTTAGGAGTGACCCAGGACAAACGAGTTTCCTTCATCACCATAGCAACCAGGACTATGGAAAAATGCCACTCACTAGGCTATGCAAGTCAGATTTCATTCCTTTGATGTTAATTAACAAATTGCTTTCAGAAAATCAATGAGTTCCCCTGCTCCCCTCTAAATGTTTGTGATATATTTTTTAATACTTCCAAAAGTGGCATAGATACAGATGGGAGAGGCAGCGAGCAAAACAGAACACTACCTTTTCCTGGTGTTACACATACATAATTAGGAATGCAAGAGTGCATTTGACCAAGAGAAGAATCCACTTGGACCTCTTGGGTATTGAAATGCAAACCTAAATTCATGTTTTCCTACTATACAAGTTTCCTTCCTCTCAGAAAATGGTGACTGCTTTCTTTTCAGAAAAAGAAATATAGAGAAGTTAAACAAAAGGGCTGTTGCAAATAAAGGTTGTTGCAGAAACCTGTATTTAGATTCCTCCCTTCTAATCTGCTCCAGGGAATATAAAAATTCTCAAGGGTGATTTAGGGATTTTTACCATAAGTCTTTACACACCCTTTCACTCAGAAATCTAACTCTTTGAGGATTACTGAAAGGAGATACTCCAAGAAGGATACATAGATAAATATATGTGGATAGTCTTCACAGTGATGTTTATAATACATTTTTAAAGTTGGAAAACAGTCTAAATGACAATGAAGGGAAAAGTGATCTAGGTGTGTCTTTAGAGAAATTAGACAGGGTTTATAAAATTTTAAATGAAAAAAGCAGGTTAAAAAAGATTCTTGAAATGATGTAATTAAGAGAAATTCAGTATCTAAGCCAAAGTTCCAGAAATTTTTAAAAAACAAAACAAAACAAAAAACTGAAACAAAGAAAAATAGACCTCCAATGATGGTTTTTCTCTTTCTTTGTATGTCTAAGGTTTTTAGCTCTTTTACTGTGTGTATATACATAATATATATTTATTGTATGTGTGTATACATATATATGTGTGACAGGATATAAAATGATTTTGACAGAAAAAATATGGAAGACTTAGTTACATGTAATAGGTGCTTAAACTGGTATACACCTATTTTACTAGATGACAAAAGTTCATTCAAATATGTAATATCACTGATCATAAGAAGTCTTTCCAATCTATTCATTGTAATGAGAGCGATACAATTTTAAAACTTTTTTATACTTTGAATTGGCTTAAGGTATTGGTAAAATTATTAAAAACTAACATTTTCAAACATACTGAGTCTTACAGAAAAAAACTATTAAAAGCCTTCATCTGTTTATAAGTAATAAAAATAATTTCTGGATAAAATGATATAAGGGTGAAAAAAATGCATTAATGTGAACAGAGTATCTTTTGGTTCCAATATTAAACCTGAAAATTTTTTTCAAATAAAATTCATGAACAATTATTTTCAGGTTAAGTTTGACCAGCAGAACCATTTCATTTAAAGGCATCTTATGAAAAGACTAATATACAAACTAATTGAAATCATTTATCTGGTTGAAGGGCTGGATGTGCCATTAAAAGACCACCCACTTTACTCTATGAACAGAGGTTAAAAACCACTTTGGCAGGAAATAGGTCCTGTATTTCAACCTCTGTCCCTTCCTGCCTTTCTCTAATCAGAAAATTTTGAGCTATGTCAAGGTATCTAGGCTCTTGCAACAATAGCAGCAGACTCTGTTACATTGGACATGTAATTAACAACTTTGCACCTCAGTTTCCTTGGCTGTAACATGAAAGGCTCTATGAGATTATTTCTATACGTGGCAGGCATTCTATGAGATGGCCCCCAATGACCTACTTCTTGGTTTTCATGTGCTGTGTAAATCCTTCTCTTTAATTCCCTCTCTTTGAGTGTGGGCTGGATCTAGCAACTCACATGTAATGAATAGAGAAATGAAAATGATAGGTCGTACTTTGGAGATTATGGTATAAAAGTCTGCGATCTCTTTCTTTCTCTCTCACTCATATTCTCTCCTCTCTTTCTCTCTCGCATGCTTTTTCTTTCTTGAAAGGAACCTTCCAAGTTGTGCATAGCCCTCAGGAGAGGTCCATATGGCAAGGAACTGATTTATCTGGCTAACAGCCAGCAAGAACCTGAGTCCTGCCAATGGCAATGTTAGTGAGCTTGGAAAGGACTCCTCCTAAAGTCAAGTTTTGAAATGACTGAATTCCCAGTCAACAGTTTGTAGCCTTGTAAGAGACTGTGAGCAAAGGATCAGCTAAATGTGTCTGAATTCTTGACCCACAAAAACTTAAGGCAATAAATGCTTATTAGTTTTTTTTTAAGATTTTTATTTATTTATTTGACAGAGACTGAGAGAGAGATCCCAAGCAGGCAGAGAGGCAGGCAGAGAGGAGGAAGCAGTCTCCCCGCTGAGCAGAGAGCCCAATGTGGGGCTCGATCCCAGTACCCTGAGATCATGACCCTAGCCGAAGGCAGAGGCCCAACCCACTGAGCCACCGAGGCACCCCTGCTTTTTGTTTTAAGCAGTACAGTTTGGGGGTAATATTTTACATGGTGACAGATAACTACACACAACAGACAGTGCTTCCTTTTATTTCTAAAGTTCTTTTAACAGGTGTTTAATGAGCATTTGCGGTTGTCTATAGATGCAAAATAACGTTTACTATTTTAAGGAAAAAAATTACTGTGATTTTGAATTTTAATCACCTTTTGGAAAATTCATTATTCCTGGTTTTATTCCTCATCCTTTAGATAGTAGAATGAACTACAAATACTGAGTCGGCCTCCAAATTCCAGGTGCTCCCCTCTCTTCCTGGTCTTTATAGCTTCTGATACACAAGAAGCTGACATTTCACATTAGAGATCCCATTGTTATAACTGCTGATGAGCAGTTGAATTCAGCTTTGAGCAGAAAAAAGTTCTTTTATTTTTCTTTTTTTTAAGTATAAATCTAGAGGTGCTTCAAGAATGAAAGTGAAAATGGTTAGGAAATATTTTGCCAAATCAAATTGTATTATCCTGAAGAGAAGCCTTTTTCATCCTACTACTTTACGTAGCCTACACTCATATATTGGGCCCACTAACTATGATTGATTAGGATCTTTGTGAATTATCCATCAAAATAAATTCCATCACCATGCTATGTTTTACATAATCTCTGACTACCAAGAGATTAAACTTTATTTTGTAGCCCATTAATTTATTTACTATATGCCACTCCTTCAACCTCCCCTGCCCTCAAATTGTATAATAACCTTGAAGAAAAAGGCAATACTTTCTCCATCTTTTCAAAATGAAACAATAAGCATCAAAGAGGTACTTAAACTGCAAGTGTTATATGAAATAATGGGATTATTATTTCGTATATTTTTAGTGCCAATTACTTTGTTATCCTAAGAGGCATTCAATTATTTGTTGAATGAAATAACATTCTAATATAAAATATAACCACTCTCTCTCCAAAAATCTCAGTTTCACTCACATCTGAAAGTAAACTCTGTTTCTACTAATATTTTTTCTTTAGAAATCCTAGTTAGAACAACCAACTCTAACATATCAAAAAAACTCCAGTACACAAGATGAATTTCCTAATAAAACATGTGATAAACAATATCAATTTAACCACACACAAATCCAGTCTTCTTTCATGATATGCTGCAATGTGCCTCTGAGTGCTTTTTCCTGGGACCATATATATAGCTCTACCTGTCCATTTCCTATTAATATTCGTATCTGGGGGAGAATGAAATTTCCATGTAGTTCAATGTGGAACTAGAGGCGCCTAAGCGAAGTCAGTCTTCTTTGCCTTTGATCTGTGAGTGTGGAAGACATGAAGACAATTTCATGGTCTCCAGCTGATAGGCCTGCTCTTTGGAAAAACTGAAAGGTGGAAGAGAGTTATGAAGGGTGTTGACATTGTAGGATGATGTCAGGAAAAACAGAAAGTCACATTAGCATGTGATTATGCGGACAGTCAAGCACAGTAACCCAACACCTACTTTTGATCAGACATCAGACGGTGGAATTGACAGACTCGAGATGCTTCATGAAGTTGTGCAATACACTGACGCCACGAATATGCAAAACCGACATGCATTTCCCTTTTGGAGCATATTTAGGGATGCTTAATTTTTCTAAAGCTGAAAAGCAAAACCCAAGTATACTATCAGAATAGCTTCTTCAGTATGATAACCTATTTTCTTATGAGAGGAAACATTAGAATTTCTAAGAAGAGATACTTAATGAAACAACACATACCAAATACCAAATCTGAGATGGGATTTTAGAAGATTACTATTTAATTCTCCTTACTTTGTTTGGGAGCTTTTAAAAAATTATACACACACACACACACACACACACACTTCTTAAATTGTAAACTGCAATAAGAGTTGTTTATAAATCACTTAAATTACATATGAAACCAAATATTAAAAATGTCTCCATGGGGTGCCTGGGTAGCTCAGTGGGTTAAAGCCTCTGCCTTCGGCTAGGGTCATGACCCCAGGGTCCTGGGATGGAGCCCCACATCAGGCTCTCTGCTCGGCGGGGAGCCTGCTTCTTCCTCTCTCTCTGCCTGCCTCTCTATCACTACTTGTGATCTGTCTGTCAAATAAATAAAAACCTTTAAAAAAAAGAAATCTCCAAAAAGAGCAGCCACCAGTCCTTGCTGTGCATTAATCACCTGGGGAAATTTTTCAAAAGAGACTCCACAGCCCATATTGAAGGAGAAACTCTAGGGATGAGAGCCAGAAATATGTATTTCTAAAAGTTGAAGAATTAATTAAAATATATACCTGAAGGAAGAAAGAGAGAATTCAGTGCTTGAATCTACACTTCTTTGCAGAAAACTGTACTACCTCATTTCTGCCTTCTCTAAAGCCAGTGACTTCTTTCTGGACCATGTCTCCATCTTGTAATACAAGCTTCTCACATTCTGGAACATACGATCCTCAAGATGATGCTTCCTTCCAAGCACTAGAAACATTCTGGTTCCTATGGGTTTCTGAGAAACACATGCTCTGAAAGATCTGAGACTTTGCTGGATTCCTCCCTGGGAAAGTTCTGGTCTCTTCTGCCAGTATCTTAAAGGAAGAATTTCAAGGAACTTTGGGGTGAATGGAATCTGCTCACCAAGCTTAGCTATAATCCCTCTGTTATTTGCATCAATTTAGCCTTCTCTGGGTGCTATTAGATTGACCAAATGGCCTGGAAAAAAAAAATGAGCTGAAATCAAAGTCAGATGCTTAACTGACTGAGCCATCCAGAAGCCCCACAAAACTGGGGTTTTCCAAGCTTTGGATTCCTCAGCTGTGGTGCGAGCCCATTGTGTGGGTAACATCCACCTGGGCCACTCCACATTGCCCTGGGAGTCAAGGAGAACCAGTGAGAACGTGAAGTTCATGCTTCTGGCTGTATACCACAAGTAATAAAAATATCATCCTTTTTTTTTTTTTTTTTTTTTGGTGGCAAACTAAACTTGTTAATATAATAGAGCAAAATCGGAGACTCTTCACAGTTCTTCAGAGTGCTAATTAAGTCCCTGGACTCTACTGGACACCACATCACTGAGTCCCAGTTCTACCTCTGACTGGCTGAACACCTTACTAGCTACACCACATATTGGCTAAGTCATTAACAATGGGACTTACTAGTTACGCTATTTACCAGCTAAGGGAATTTGGCAATAGCCAGAGCAATAAAAATCATAATAGTAGTAGTAATAAATAATAAACATAGCATTAACTGTACTAGTAGTTAATATTTGTCAATTGTATTCTACATACTATGTGAAGTACTTTAAATATCTTAGCTCACTCAATCACAGATGCCATAGGAAAAAGGAATATCAATTGCTATCATAATTTTTTCTTGCAGCATTATTATAAAGATCAAAAGGAAATATCGATAGTATAGCGCATTGGGGGCTGTAAACATAAATCTGAAAGTAAATCTATTTTATTCTCTTTATTCACCTGGATCTCATGCTGGGGCCTTTTATCTTCTTCTTTGCACTTACCATGTTGTTTGCCTGTAATGCTTTTCCCTTTCTTCTTCTGCAGGCTCCTCCTCATCCTTCATGATTCAGCTCAAAAAGGATTTTAAGAGGAACAGATTTTCTCTTCTGAACATGTTTCCTTCTTGAGCCAAAATATAACTTCTTTTGGCTTCTTGGGTGTGGAAAGTGTTCACCCTTCTTTCCAACCCCATCTCTCACTTATGTTCATGGGAGACACAGTGACAAGTTTTGTGGTAAGAGGGAAAGTGCTCTTGCACATTCGTTTTCCTCTTTGAGGCTCTCTCTTAAACTAGCCCCCTGGAGGACCATAACTGTTTACCTTCTCCACACAGTGAGACATTGAGGGAGCTCTACCTTAGCCAAGGGAGCTGGCAGTGGTCTGGCTCCCCTGCCAAAGACAAAGGGAGTAATCAGTTCACCCTGGCTGGCCAGGAGGGTTCAGGGAACGAGATGAACCCACACTGGCCCCTAGACCTAGGCACATTCTCCAATCCAGCTTCGCTGTAATGAAGCAGACTATTTTACTGCTATCTCACTTGTCTATTCATCCCTCCATTGCTTCAGAAGCCAAAGGAAATGAATTAACAAGCATGTCCTGAAAAAAATAGACACCAGCCTCCCTTACCTTTCTCAGCAATATTCTTAAAGAACATTACCTGCCTGTTTTTTTTTTTAACGCAGTTGAGCCGATGGATAGAGTCAATTGGTGTATCTTTGGTATCCATCAGCTTTTGGTACACAGTACACTGTACTCTCTATTGAGTACTCCAAATTGAGCATGTAGTAGGTACTCAGTAAAAGAATGAATGCAAATAACTTCCAGAGATTCTCAGCACCTTCTTAGTTTGCCGCTGTAGCAGTAACACCTGAATATTTGCCCCATTCTGAGAACACAGAATACTTGATAGATCTGTACCAAAAACAGAGCAAGAAGATCACATTTCACTGGGGAGACTGGATGTTTTTCTATATTCCTCTTCTACAAATGGCAAGTTATCAGTATGAGATTTAGGAATGTCAAACAGTCATTGGCTTCTAAGCCATGCTAGAATATTCTTAAAGATGGAAACCAATTTCTTACCAGGGATATTTCATTTTATGATATCAAATAATTTCTTAGTCATAAAAAGCATATGGCGATGAGCAACAATTCTTATCTCTCCCAGAACATCACTGCCTGCCAAAACACTGAAGAGCTGAACAAAAGAGGGAACACTTTAAAATTTTCCTAACAGTCTGTGTGGATTACATGCTCAGCCTTCGTGCTTTCTACCCTCTGGGACTAGAGCTACACCCTTAAGTATGTTACTGTAAATATGGAAGTGGGGTCTGCTGTGCTCAGAGCTTAACACTAAGCATTTGTCCTTGAACTTGGAAAAGTAAGAGAGAATCCTTAAATCCTAAGGTAGTCTGAGATTACGGTTTCCAAATTGCACTTTGACAGTGGCGATCTTAATTTTTAGCTGCCATTTACTAAATGTTACTACATGGCAGATGTTTTGTGTAGACCATCTCATTAAATCTTCATAACCACCCTATGAGGGAGATATTATTATTACTAGTTTACAGATAGGGAAACTGAGTTTTGGTAACTGGCCCAAGTTAAAATGGTCAGCCTAGGATTAAAACCTTTATTTTGCTGATCCCCAAGGCTAACCTGCCGCTCCCTGGCTAATTTCCTAAGAGTGATCTATCTTATCTGCAACTTTTCAAGAGTCCTACTGGGAAATGTCTTGAACTCGTTAGTTGAGAAGCTGTTCTAAAAATTGAAGTTGCATCAAACTTGCACAACGTATCTATAGAAGGCATATCACATAGCATAGTAGCTTAGTATTTAGATTCTGTGATCTGACAGCCCCGGGTCTTATTCACTTTCCAATAAGTCAGGTTAAGGAATAAAACCTTACAAATGTTGTACAGAGGAAGTAACTTCCTCTCAAGAAATTCTATTTCAGCTACTAAAATGGAAATAATAACAGTATTTTATTTTTAGAGTTTTTGTGAATATTAAAGGCAAGAAGAGCTTAGAAAAATGACTGACCCCCAAAGTTGTCCATATATGTTAGTAATTAAACTGTGAGGTTTAAATGAAGTAATCTCACTGTAATTCTGATGGATTCTAGGTGAACTCTCCTGTGGATGCATGGTTTTAGGTTTTTTGTTTTGTGCTTTTTTTTTTAACAACATCTCATCTGGCAAAATACATTAGACTGAAAGTTACAAAAGAGAAACCAAGACCTTTATGGAAATATTTTTTTAAATTTTATTTATTTATTCAACAGAGGGAAAGAGGGATCACAAGCAGGCAGACAGGCAAGCGGCGGGGGGGGGGGGGGGGGGGGGGGAGAAGCAGGCTCCTTGCCAAGCAGAGAGCCCAACACAGGGCTTGATCCCAGGACCCTGAGATCACGACCTGAGCTGAAGGCAGAGGCTTAACCTACTGAGCCACCCAGGTACCCCAGAGCTTTATGGAAATTACATAGACTAGTAGTCCCCTTTAAGTGTACCTATTTTCCTAAACTCTACATTAATATATAGAGAAACTGTAATGTCCAAGCTCATGATTTCCCAAATGGTGGCACTGGAACATTCCTAGGAATTCTAGAGAGTGTAACTTACTTCTAGAATTGTAAATGTAAGACATATCAGCTCCTAACCTTGTTGATCAGCTGCTATCAAGGTCTGAAAATGGTCAAGGAGAAGGAGAAAAAATCTCTTCAAGACTCAAAAAAAAAAAAAATCCTGACACATGGAGATGAGGACACTTGTTATTCCACCAGATTTCTCCACACCTGCATGCATATAACACATCATTTTAAAAATTCACTAACAACATTTGAAATTGGATTCATTCTAACTTGGAAAAAAATACCAAGAAAACTGCTAGTTATCAGTGGCCAAAAAGGAACTTTTCTATACAAGGAACAATTTCTGGAGTTCTGTAAAAGCTAATTTTGTCCTTCTTCTTCTTTTATTTATATTACAGATATTTTGCAAGTTCCATAAGATTCCATCCCACACAAGACAGTGAATCTATGTGTCACAGAAGACTGAATTTCCTCGGTATTTCACAGTTACAGAAACACCTGTGCTAAATACTTTTCTGTGTATCAGCTGTGAAAACTCACTGCTCAATAGCCCTCCAAATTTCTCATTTATTCCCTGTGGTGGGGGATTCTGGGCATCTCATAATGGGTTATTGTTAAATGCTTGGGAGAATAGTGGTTCAAGAGCTTTATAATGGATTTTTTTAAGCACTAGCAAATTTCACCTACACTCCTTATAGACACTTCTACCTCTTCTGAGATGCCGCCTTATCTGGAAATTAATTAAGCAGAAACTAGATGGGCACAAATACGGTAACATTCTGAAGCTTAATTAGCAAATGCTTTTTAACTTCACAACAGGTCTTACCCTTGTTGGTTACTTTGTTTCTTAAGAGAGTAGAAAGCCAAGCGGTATTATTCTTTGCTTCCTTTCTGAGAGGAAACAAGCATGGAAATTTAAAAATAGATCAAGGGATGCTCAGAGGGCAGCTCCCTAGCAACCCCGCTGCTTTGCTGGTATGCTAACTCAAGTGGCCTGCATTCTGCCCGGTATGTCAGCAGGCCACTCCCACTGATAGCAGAATCATGCAGGGAAGGGATGGGGTATGGTCAGAGAGGGGACACACACAGGTGGGAGAAAGAGCCACAGATAATCTACCAAGTCGCCTGCAGTCTGATGAATGGAAGGCCAGTGACTGCGCTCAGCATATTTCTCAATTGCACTCCCTACAGCGGCTTCCGGGCCATTCCCTGGGGTCAAGCATAGAGGCTGGAGGTGGGGAGAACTCATGGTCATCAAAAGCCCATGAGAAGAGAAATAATTTCTGAAATGTCTGCTGTTTGACAGCCAAACATCATGGCTCTGCCTTTTCTTTATTAAATAACAAAGGAAAAAAAAATGAAAAGATAGAATGTTTATTGATAGTCTTTGTGCCTGATGCTGTGGAGCTTGTTTTTGAGGCTCTGATGTGAAGGGGGAAAAAAAATTCTGCATGTCATGTAGCCGCAGAGTACAGGCGCCCTGGTGCACACTGTGAAAATATCATAGAAAAAAATGACATCAAATTGTCTGCCTACAATGATACCGTCTCTTATTAAAATAAAAAAGAAGGAAGGTTGAGAGAGACTAACAATGCATTTCCTTTTCTCGCTCAGACTTCACATAAGAAAAGTTACCTGATGTTCAAGATGTTAAAACATATCCTTGTGTCAAAAGTAGAATAATTAAGCATTCATTGCCAGCCCATTAACCAGATGTGACCCCCCCACCTTCTTCTTCTTCTTTTTTTTTTTTTTTGCTTGCTTGTTCAAGAACTCTTTTGAAGGAAAATGTCAAGTAAATTACTCTTACTCAAAATATTTTCCCTTCCTCTGTCCCTCAGTCCTCCTTCCTTCCTTTCAAGACAGCAGCCTCAAGTGGTCAGCCATTCACTACTTTTTTGTACAAATATTTTTGATTTTTTTAAAATGGTGACAAACATGGCAATAAAAATGTAAAATGAAGAATATGCTGAACTTTCATTTTCCAATAAGTCAGGTTAAGGAATAAAACCTTACAAATGTTGTTGAATTGCATGCTTTTCCTTTCAATTCAATTCTTTTTCGTGTTATTAAAGGTAACCATTTCCCAGAACTTGGTACATATCAATTTCAAGCATTTTTCTACAACCTCATTCTATATGCATATATCTGTAAACAATACTGTTTTTCATGTTTTCAAACTTATGTGTTGCTATACTGTACAACTTACTTATTTTATTCTAGAGCTCACTTTTGATTAATTCAAAATTATGTTTTTGAGACTCATCCCCGTTACCACATTTTTTTTCAGTTCATATACTGCCTGCTTGAATAAATAGAACACAATTAATTATATATTGTTTTTAAATATCTAAATCCTATTTGCCATTTTTGGTACACTTATATGTGTCATCATTCTTGTTAAGGTGTACAGATAAATTCTTATCTGCTTGGGACAAATATGTCAAATACACAATGTTGTCACCTCCCTACATATTCTACGACAACCTACAATGTCACTTACAAAAAATTTAAATGTATTACACTCTTTATAGGTACCACCACCATGCTCCATGTTTTACATAATATACCTCTCACTGTAAGGAAATGGACTCCATTGTAAGGAAGAGAAAAATGAGATTCAGAGAACTGAATTAACTGGCAAGTACAGAGCAGGCCTGATCTTCAAACATAGATATAACTCCCCAAATCTATACAATAAGCCAGTGTTCGCTACTGCTGCCCACAGACAGAAAACTCATTCCACTGGCCTATCAACATTTTAAACTGAGCACCCTTCCCGGTAGAAATCTGTTGAGCATGAATCCAATAAATTCTTATTTAAATGAACATTATATGCATTTAGCAATATACCAATTAATTTATATCATGAAACTCATGAAAAATAGAAATTTAAAAGAATGAAATAAGATAAAATGTTATTGTTTAAATTATTATGGCAATTAAAGTAATTAAAAATTATAATTCTTTTAAAGATTTGAGAGACAGTGAGTATGAGCCTGCACACAAGCACGAGGAGGGGTGGTGGGAGAGGGAGGAAATCCTCAAGTAGACTCCCTGGCTCCGTGCAGAGGCTGAAGCTGAACTGGATCCCAGGATCCTGAGATCATGACCTGGGCCAAAACTAAGAGTCAGATACTTAATGACTAAGACACCGAAGATCCCCGGGGGACCTGGGTGGCTCAGTGGGTTAAAGCCTCTGCCTTCGGCTCAGGTCATGGTCCTAGTGTCCTGGGATCGAGCCCCACATCGGGCTCTGTGCTCTGCGGGGAGCCTGCTTCCACCTCTCTCTATCTGTCTGCTTCTCTGCCTACTTGTGATCTCTGTCTGTCAAATAAATAAATAAAATCTTTAAAAAAAAAAAAAAGACACCGAAGATCCCCAAATTGTAATTATTTATTAATGATCCAAAACACTATCTTTCTAAAATATGTTAATAAGTTTTATTAATGCCATTTATATTGCAGATAGTAGCATCACTTTAACAAATAGGCATCGTACTCCTTTTGTGTTTGATTAGTAAAAATTGAAGAATGAGGAAATAGTTGTATTTGGATATTAGGAAAAAACATATTGTGGATTGATTAATTCAATATCTATTCTGTCTGTTGTTCCTTCCTATATTTCAGGGTCTAGAAGTATGAGAATATCATCATCATCATATCCTTAAAATATTTTTAACGAAGGCAAAGTGACTGAATATTCCCTTTCTGTGACAATAACTCACAGGGTCTGGTTCCAAGTTTGTTTGTTTGTTTGTTTAAAATCATGTGTTCTGAATCATTGTCTTTGATAAAAAGAAAATCTCACAAATCATTGATTATGCTTACTAAATCATGATAATCATTTTTCAATCTCATCCACCAATTATGGAAGGGTATTTTTAAAATATATCTCATAAATTTCCATCTTCTTTAATGTCACTTTCAATTCAGTAGCACTTTTAAGAACTTTGCTAAGAAAAACTCTAAGAATCTCTCTGAGGAACAAAAGTCCGTATGATCAATCTCCATTTCATTACATAGTGTATTAAAGATGCTTCTATATTTCAATAGTCTTGCTTTAAAAAAAACTAAGCCACATTGTTGGTAACTTGTATTAATACGTTTTTAGCTTACCCCTGGATGAAGTGGTGAATGAACTTTATGTCTGGTGTCTTTTCTATAATCTTAATCCTGAGCAGTTTTTTATTTTAGTCAATGAAACTTTGTCATCAGTAATTTCACCTACGGATATAATTCCACACTTTTCTGTAAAACATAGTCTGTATTAGAGAAGCCATGCAAGAGTGAAAATAACTTCTTGGAAACATTATTCCTTAATGGCTCAAAAACAGTTATTTTTGTAAAACACTGTCAAATAAAAATTTAGCAAATACCATAATTTGGGACAAACTGTGGTATCTGTACACATAAAGTGCATAGATAAGGGGTGCCTGTGTAGCTCAGTTGGTTAAGCATCTGCGTTTTGTTCAAGTCATGATCCCATGGTCCTGGGATTGAGCCCCACATTGGGCTCCCTGCTCAATGGGAAGCCTGCTTCTTCCTCTCCCTCTGTAGCTCCCCCTGCTTGTGCTTTCCTGTTCGCTTTCTCCTTCTATCTCTCAAATAAAAATACATACACACATACATACATACATACTGAATAGGTAACTTCCACAGTTCATAATTCAAAATGATGGTTGTTTCTTCAAATAGTGATTGATATCTAACAGTAAGTATTAACAAGTATATTTTAGTTTATACCCTATATTACTTTTTGTATATTATTTCAGCTATTTTTACAGTAGCAGGGAGAACAAGTATGTGGCTTTTTATTTCTTGCTTTTATGAAACCTCAAAATAGGCTTCTCAACATTCATCATTAATTACAATAAATTTTGTAAGGTGCTAGAAGGAGCATTGTATACCTTTTAATATCCTATTCCTGAAACAGCTCTAGGATATGCCTTCAAGCAACTCTAAAGTTTGCCTTCATGTTCCAGATGGTTAATTTTTAAAATCTCACTAATTGTGATGGCTTCACTCTACCAACATTAGCTAATATCTGAAGGCACAACACAGAGTGCAAGGTTGGTCCTTGGCAACAGTAAATATCAATCGTTACATCAGATATTCTTGATAAATTAAGTCTATGGACACTAACTTTTCGATCAGTCAAATGTGATTAGATAATCATTATTTGCTTTTATACCTGGTTTTGTGGCTTCTGAAGATCTAATTCTATCACTAGAAGTGTCCTTTCATTTTCAATTGCTCATTTATGCTTCCGTTATTAGTATTTTATCATCTCCAAGCTACAGTTTCATTAAAAGAATCCATTTAGGCTATTTGTCCATTTTAGTTTAGTTAAAACTTATCAATATATTCTGCAAATCCATTTAGCAGAGCATATGTAAACTATAGTATGTCCCAATGTATTCAATGAAGACAAAGGAGTGGGGCTCCAACCACACCCCCATCACATGGACCTCCCACTCTTTCCAAGGACTACTTCAGATTAAGTTGTATGTACAATGTTGTTAAAGTTAATTCCATTCTACATATTTGTGTAAACAGTAAGTATAAATATAATTTCTAGTATTTTTGTCTTATGCCTTGGGGTATATGTAGCTGCCTCTATATGTTGATTATATTAAATCCTATGCCTAATTTAAGGGGCTCAAACCCAGGCTGAAATTCATTCATGCAGTCAACAAGAATTTATTCAATGCTTACTACATGCCAGGCATAATGGTAATCATTAGGAACACTCCAAAAAAGTAAGATAGAGAAGGATCTGTTTTTCATGGAATTTACTATCTACTGGAAGAAAAGACAACTAAGTTAAACAGAAAAGAAGTATATATATATATGTGTGTGTGTGTGTGTGTGTGTGTGTGTGTGTGTTTACAATATATAACTTACAATATATAATATATAATATATAGATACACTGTGATTAGTGACCCACTGGAAATGAACATGAGTGGGAGTACAGGTAAAGTTTAGATGGTATGATCAAAGAAGACTTTTCTGAGGAGACTTACAAGATGAGAGGAAGACGGCATTGTGAAGAGTTGGAAAACAGGACTCCAAACAACAACTAATATAGTTAGATCATGATGGGAAAGGGAAAGTCAATACTTATCTCTCTAAGGATACATTTTTAGGTGTGGTGGTGTCAGGACAATGAAACTTTTGGGATCCCATGAGGGTAGCAAGAGGGGTCACTGAAGAAAGGATAGTGGAGACCCTCTTTCTTGTAGCCCCATGGAAGCCAGGAAAAAGGAAAAAAAAAAGGTAAAATCTGGATGGTATGTAATTGCTACAAAGACTACTTCAGCACCCCTGGAAGAAATGCCTGGGAACTTCTAAAAAACTCGGAGTAGCTATGGTGGGGGATGAGGGAGGTCTGATGAGACTGCAAAAGTGGGTGAGAAAAAATAAAAAGTAAAGTAAAAGGTTATGAGAAACAGCTGTTTCCTATTTATTTACAGCAGACTGGATAAGATACAGGCTTTGATGTTAGAAAAATCTAGGTTTAAATGCCAGCTCTGCCATTTGCTACCTGAATTATCCCGAGATAATTTATTTCACCTTTCCAAGTGTCAGTTTAGTATATCTGTAAAATATGAACAAAAACATTATCTGTCCACAGAGGCTGCATGGTAAATATTTGATTAGTTAATACATGTACTGTGTTTAACACAAAGCAGGGCACATTAAAGTACCTGAAGAATTTTAGCTATTAGCATTCTTATATCATGGGTAGCATCAAATATTTTTTGTCGCTTGGAAACCTGAGAGATAGCAAACCTCTAAGTGAAGGGATGCATTCTTTCAGTATGAGCGATGTGATTTCACAAGTAAGAAGACATTGTTTCACAGACTGAGTCATGCCTTTTAGAAGTAGAATATTGTCATTGCAGAACAAAAAGCACCAAATCACTGGGGGAAAAAAAGGACACCCAAAGATACCATTTACAGTTTATTAAAGGGACTGCTGCCCTCATTTACCAATACTCTAAAAAATGGTGATGCTACATACCATTCAGCTTTTCCATCTCTATAAATGACAGTGCTCAAAACAATGTGTTTCAAAGACAATAAAGAGGCATAGGATGGACATAAGGTTATAAATGAGCATTTATACACATGGTTTAATTTTAAAGGAATGGTATTGCCCTTAACTCGGAATTTTTCTCTCTTGCCAGCTACCATGATCAAAATTTTACCACTAGATTTTGTCCTTTCATTCTATCTATAATTTAATAGTTTATATCTTATAAATTATAAAACAGAATTTTCAGCCAAAACTTTACTAAGTAATCACCCATCATCTTGTCTAGGAAGAGACAGTATGACCTTATAGAAATGGGGAAGAGGAGAGAGGTGCCAAAAAAGGCCAGCAATATTACAAGGGACCATATTTCCAATTGCATCCATCTTTCCATTTAGGAGAAAATAAGAAGTCTTCCAGAAATGCCTTATATCTTGGATACCCAAAACCCTTTGCTTCAGGGTTTTTGTTTGTTTGTTTGTTTTGTTTTTATACTTAAGAAGAAATCTTACCTAAAACATCTGTTAAAATGGACCATAGTCCCCAGAGTTCTAAAGGTACTCTGCATTCCCTGACACAAAGCAATTTAAAATTGTATTAGAAATGCATTTATGTAGAATCCAAATAATATGAAAGAGTTTTACATAAGGATTCTTAGGGAAGCCACAGATTGGTCCTCCCCTTCCCTCTTCTTTAACAAGGAAGATATTATAGCTTTGTTTAAAAGTACTATTTTTCAGTTCACACAAAAAAAATGATGAGCCAGTACTAAAAGTACTTACTGCAGCAGGTTTGAAGTTTCACTTAAGACAATTTGTGGGCTTGAAGAAGGGATAATCTTTTGTGACTGCTACTCATTCCATTGACAACATTCAAAAATAAAACCAAATATTTTTAAAATTTACTGATTTACAGTAGTAGGTTTTTGTTTTGGTATTAATACGAAAGCTGAATTAGTGGCACTTAGCATTATAAATTCCAAGAAGTTTAAATATTTTAAAAGGTTTATGTGAGACTGGCCATATTATTAGTAATACTTTAACATAAAGCAAACTGGTTTTAGGGCCAGATTAGATGGAATAAGCACTCTCCACCCTTACACTGTACACAGCTGTAAAACCTGGACAGAATGAATAAAGCAACTTTTCAAGGACTCTGAAAAATAAATAGTAGCAAGCAGATTTGGGAAGAAGCCAAGAATTCATAGTACCACTGAAGTGGCAATGAGCTTACCCATGTTTTTCTTGTTTCCCTCAATTTTATCTCAAAGTAATCTGACACCCAAAAGGGGCCACTGAGGCACAGAAGAGGCTCCCTCTGATTCTGCCTAGAAGAGAAGAACGAAGAACTTCCAACACTCAGAGAGAGGGCAGAAATCCCCATTTTTCTTCTTCTGTTACCTTCTCCATTGTCTCACACTCCAGCCCTTAAGCAATCCTGTGCTACAGACTACAGACATAGTGGCAGACATGGGAACCCACAGGAGCCAAAATCTGAGGGAGGAGTACCTTCCTCTACCTTTGGTGGAGCTATGGTTCCAAGAGTGTGAGGACAATACTGGTGTTTCGTTTTTGTCTCTCTGTCCTCATAAAACTTGGCCCAGGATGCAGACATAATCACCCTAGTACACAGCAGAATTGGGTGCTGGGTTACCAAAGTCCCAGCACTCTGAATAGCACTACAAAGAGGCACTTCAAGAAAATGAGAAACAGTAGGGAGACTGCACAAAAGTATGAGACAGTAACACTATAAACTTCTTTATAAAAAAGACTCAGGCACGCATGCATCTGATTCTAATCAGCATATTACATAACCTGAGAGCTGAATTAACAAACAGACCACTATCCAGGAACCCAGAGGGGCCACTGTGGCACATAGGTAGAACAGATCTGAACAGCACTACAGACAATCTGAACACTGAAGTGACATCAGGGCCTCCACCCAAAGAAGATGCACTGTAACTTGTAGCTTGAATTTAACTGCACAGGAAAAAATGTACACATTCTCCTTAGGATATAACAAGACTCAAAATCTCATTAATACTGAAAACATCCAGGACTTAGCCCAAAATTATCAGACATACCATGAACCAGGAAAATCTCAACTTTATATGGAAAAGACAATTAACATCCTTTGATGGCCAGATGACAGAAACTGGAATTACTTGATGAAGAATTTAAACCACAAAAATGTTTCAACAAGTAATTACAAGTAGACTTGAAGCAAAAGGAAAATAGAGACCCCTCAAAGAAAATAAAGATAAAAAGAAGAATTAACTGCATTAATGAACAGAAAAAATACAATAAATGAAATTTAAAACTCATTAGATGGGCTCAGTAGCAGAATGGAGATGACAAAGGAAAGAGTGATCCCAAAGAAATAACAATCTGAAATAACAACCTGAAAAACAAAGGTAAAAGAAATTTTTAAAAAATGAAGAGAGTCTCTGGAACCTACGAGATGATAACAGAATGTCTACAATTGTCATAGAGAGAGGAGGAAGAATACAGTACTAAAAATATTTTGAATAATTATAATGGCAAAAACTTCTCAAGTTTGGTTAAAGACATAAACCTACAACTCAAGAAGCTCAGCAAATCCCAAACAGGAAGGAAAAAAGAAAGAAAGAAAGAAAGAAAGAAAGAAAGAAAGAAAGAAAGAAAAGAAAGAAATCCATGATCCAAAACATAATTATTCCTCAGGTGGAAGTTTTAGCTGATAACAAATCTATATCCTTTTCTTTTTATATAAGCATGTAAAAAGTAAAAGGTCTTTTTTTATGGTACTGTTTTGTTTTCTACTATCATAATAAAAAATAGAGATTATTAAATAATTATCATAGAAAATGATCTGAAAACATTTAGAGGAATATAAGAAAAGCAGTACTTTTAAGGAATGGTTTTCTTGATATCAATCAAAAGCAAAACAGTGTTATCACAACAGCTAAAACCCACCAGAGTCCCCATTCCAAATCCCACCAGAGTACCCAAAATCCCTTCATCTCTCTGAGATAAGAAAATCTAGATTTTTTTGGGCTAGGCTCCTTTTCCTTAGAGTTATTGCTACTCTATAGTCTATTAAGGTATATACATTTACTTGAATGTCTTCAGCCACAATTTTGACAGAGATAAAAATCACGAGGAAAGAGAGATGTGGACTTATCCTCATAATGTTTGAGTTTTTGCATATCTTCTGAAAGTTTTATTTATACATGTTGGTTCTCCATTAGACTAACATTTCTGGGGAGTTGAAGTGCCCTATCCAAAACTACACTTCAATAAGAACAGTCTTCTTGCTAAATCCTCCTACTACTTTGGGTGACTTTATTCTTCCTCAAAGTACACCATGTCTGAAAATATGTTATTTTTTTATTCACTTATAGTCTGTTTAAGAATTTCTTCTCCATCTGCTTTTCTCTGTTTTAATTTAAAATGAAGAACTCCCTAAACTTAGGCAATCAATAGATAGCAGCATACACTAATGGCTTTATTAGGAAGTTACAATCTTGTTTCCCATTAGTCAGTATGGCTCACCTATGCTTTCATGATGGCTGCGACGACATTTTTGAAACTGATCTTTCTCTGAAATGTTTTACTTATTGAGAATTTGGCATTGATAAAGGTTCAAAGAAGTTACGTGCCCATTTACCAGAAAAGCTCCAGAGCTATCACTTTTGTTCTCACCCATACAGCAGGCTTAGCAGTTTAACAATAGGCAAATATCTCCTTGCATATTAAGTGCTTAATCAAAATCCTCTGTTTCGGCGCAGACATCTCAGCCAAACTGGGCAATGTGGAATGAACATATGAACGGATACTGAGATTTCATTGCTTTCTAGCAAAACTGAAGAGTTGGCTCTTTCACTTTAGAAAAAGGTTTATAATGATCAAGACCTTTCGGAGTGATTTTAAACTATTTATTATAATCCCCTGATGAGAGCTGCTTTTTATTTTTCTCTCTAAGCAGTGTGACAAAATGAGCTGCCCTCTCAATGATTTGCCAGAGAGGGGGACCCAGAAAAGAAAGTTGAGCACAGACTGTGCCACTTTGAACAGGAAGCTGGGAGGTGGACTGCTAGTGCTGGTCTGCCCTGCTGCTCCCAATGGCAACAATGTCTTTTTAGCCTTATTCTCATATCAAGTGGGAAATTACAAACACATTAATGCCCTACAGTCAAATCCTTGCCAAAATAACAGATGGCTGTACCACTAAACAACCTTGACCTTGCGGTCACCTGCCCTGTCAATCAGACAGAGGATCTCTTCTCTGGGGAAAACTCTGTCTTCTGTGCAACACAGCATGTTCAACCGTTGTTGCAGATTTAATAAAACACATAGTTCATGCAGCAAATATGGGCACCCTGTCCTCCCTCATGTGAACTAAAGTACTGGCACGCTACATAAATTCCCTGAAGCATTCAACTGCTTCCACATAAACACTGGATGGAAATGGAAGACTGCTGAGCCAGAATCAACAGTTATATTCAACATCTGAAATCAAAAAGCCCTATTTGGGGGCTGACAAAACACTAGAGTGTCACATACCAAACAAATAAGAGCCTACCTAAATCACAGGGAATAGCCATTGTCTAGAGATTAAATGTATATTATTAACTAATGTGCTCAGAAGGATCCATTAGGTGTGAAATCCTCCAAATATTTCGGAGAGCACATTGCATCCGGTGGTAAAAGAAAGAGCACTCGTCCAGATGTTAAAACTCTGTAAGTATAAATGCTGACATCAAGAAGATATCTAAGTAGATTCACAGATGCTGACATTCAGAGCTCAGCCATGCAACTCTATCACAGGGTCACTGGAGACCTAGCGTGGTTTTGTTTCTGCAACACAGAAGCACTCTTTGTGAGATGAGCTATACACCTATGAGGTGTATATCTGGGAATTGGGTAGGCTAAGTGATAGTATCACAAAGATTCAATAATTTCAAACTCACCTACTTGGAGACCTACTCCTGAATGGCTACTGTTGTAAGAAGTAATTTAGCATAATGAGCAAGAATTTTGGTTCTTGATCTAAGAGGAGCTTGGGTTTGAGCCCTAACACTGCCACTTACACTATCTCCACACATGTGGCCAAATTATAAAAACTCTCTGCCTCAGTTTCTTTATCAGTCAAATGAGTAATACTTTTTCTCAGGTATCTCTGTGATCATTAAATGCAATGAAGTATGTGACACCCCTAGCACAATGCCTTGTACAGACCCAGACTCATTAAATGTTAGTTATTATTAATAAATGTTCATCACTGCTATTAATAGGTTAGTAAATCTTGAGGAAATGACTTATGCACTCAGCCTATTTTCTCATCTGCAGAGAGAGAAATTGGAATAGATTATTATGATTAAATGCTTCCAGCTCTAGCATTCCATAGATTTGCAAATCCAATTTATTGCTGGTAAATATAGATGGCTCCTACAGACATATAATAGGACACTAATGCATTTTTACAGCACAAAATTGTTTAAGCTGGCATTTTATTTGTGAAAAGGTCCAAGGCAATAGAGCATTAAATCCTTACCACAATTCTGTGAACCATTAAGAGATGAGGAAACTGAGACCCAAATGAGTTAAGGGGTTGCCTATGGTCACACAGCTTCTAGGATTAACAACCAAGGCAAAGAAGCAACAGAATGGAGAAAAGAGAGTGGGAGCACAAGTGCCCACAGGCAAACTTGTCAAAGAAACTGGCAGGACAGGCAGCCATGATGGTGCCACCGCCTGGGCCCAGAAGGTGCCAGAACTCCTTGTAGGATGACTGAAGCTCAGGCTCTGCAGCTAAGGGGAAGGAGAGAAGCGATGGCGAGCTAATTTATTTAACATAAATAATGTATCCCTTAATTATCTGCCACATGATTAAGTAATTGTAATGTAAATAATTAAAAGCAAGGGAAGGGGAAGACATGAAGTGTGGGGAGTTCTGTTTTTAAAAATGTACTTGTGAGGTGGAGGTCAATTAAGATTTCAAATAAAGTCTTCATTAGATCATTCAGTGACATTACAGAGTGCTGCCGTGTGCCAGGTACTGTGCAAGCATCTGAGAAAATAACAACGAATAATCGGAGTTGTAAACTTAGAGCGATACATAGTCTTATGAGGAAGACAGCTATATAACCAAAAATTTGTATTTTAACTGTCACCAGTCCAAGGATGGGTGGGGAGGACTGGTGGAGGACATGGGAGGGAGCAACCAATGCCCATGAAGGATAGACTGTAGTTGGGGCTTAAGACAGAGTAAAGAGAAGAGCCAGATGCCTGGGAGATAAGTTGTGAAGGGGGCTTGCCCCAGGACCTTCCATTCGGCATATTACTATTAATTTGTTTTAAAAAGGGAATTATATCCTACTGCTAAAGGATAATTTAATCGACTTTTTTTTATTGTTATGAAAGAAAGGAGATCTTGTTCTTTGTGACTTTTAACACAACCCTTTAAGGAATGATAACTCAAGGATGAAGCCCACCAAGCAAAACTAAAGTTAACGAGTCGGGATTGTGGTGGGAGGGGAGGCAGGGCTGGGAGTAAAACTTGCTGTGTTTGCATCATCTCCTTGCCTCTCAGTACCTGGGAGACTTTCTTGGCAGCTCACATCCACTTCCTTAAGCTTGTTTCTTCTGTGAAAAGCAGATAATGGTAATAATAGTAATGGCCGCTCTGAAATGCTGTTGTAAGGATTAAGTGAAACAATCTTTATGCTGAGGCTAATACAGAAACTGAGAAATAACAAGTGGTCTATAATGTTTGACTATTATTATTACCAGTATTACTATTAATTACTATTCCTAGAGGGGGCATAGAAGGCTTAGAACATCTGGGGCTCGGAAAAAAAAAATGACAACTCTTCTGAGAGTGAAACCATCTTTCAACATGGAGAGAAATCCTAATATACAATGTCTTCCATACAATACCATACACATTAGCTATAGTGTAGTACATAAAACTTAGAGAATTTGAATTTTTTTTTTAAATTATAGAAAGTACAGAAGTTCTGACTGTCAAGAACAAAAACCTGATTAGGCTTTTCTACTTACTCATTTTGTTATCTAAGTCATTTATCAAACATACAAATTTTTCTCATCCGAAAAGTGGGCTAATTTTCTCTAACTCATTAAAAGAAATGAGTTATGAAAACTAATATTAATAAAAAATAACAAATGTGAGTCTCAGGGTATGTCATTGTATATTCAACTCACAACAACAGCCTCGCACTCATGTCCTTCATAAAAAGCTGATTACTTCTTTCCACTAAGGTCTTTTAAATTACTTTAATGAATCATCCCATTTTATAAAATACTTAGAGAACTGAGTGGCTTTCTTTCTCATCTGGCTTCTTCATGGTCTGGAGTCTCAGTCTGTGGCTAAAATCAATTGTTGTCTTTGGCAAGCTAATTTTTTAAAAATCTGAATACAAGGAAAACCTGAGCAATCAGGCATCTGAAAAGATGGAAACTGTGAGGCTCGGAGTATCAAAATTGCAGGAAGCAAAGGAGAATCTCTTCATGGTGCTACAGTTGAGATGGATCCCTGCCAGCCATTTCTTGCCCATTTATCATTTGTGAAGGATTCAGACACCCATGGGAGATCTGGCTGGCCTACTGGGGTCAGGTGCCTACCCTTTGGCCAGAAGAAAGCAAGACACCTTGAATGAATATCACACAAAGATTATACATGGTGGGCAAAGTGTAGCTTTTCAAAGGAAAATTAAAATGCTGTTACCAAAAGAAGGGGGAATGGATGCTGGGCAGGCAAAAACAACAGATGTCCACTGCAGCAGGTCTATTTGGTATGTCTCTGATGAGCCAAAAGACCAGAAACCATGCAAAGACACATACAGCTCACACACAAATTTTGTGCTCATTCTTAGAGAAAGTCCACCTCAGGTTTGACTGACTTGTCTCCCCTTTTGATTCTCTTCTTGCTTTTCAAAAAATGCCTTCTTTTCTCTAATCTTATTCCTTTTTTCCAGTTTTCCACGTCACATTTTTGCTACAGTTAGGGTATTTTCAATAAATACAGTCAGCTAAGTATGCAATCCTCCCCCATTCCTGTTATTGAATAAATATCAAATGGTGCCAAAGACAGAAATATTATACATATTTTTCTAAAAGTCATTCTAAATTACCTTGTATTATTTTTAGTTGGTGAAAAAAAGGAAAGTATTTTTGCTAAGTGATGATCTACTTTTATTGTCATATTCCACCCTAAAGACATATCATATATCTTTCTGCTAATGAAGTGTTTTCTAGAAAGTAGAATACAGTCCTCTGTTTCCAATCTTTAGATGCCACAGATTGCTATGGAAACCTTGGGTTTCTTGATTTATAAATTTCCTCCTTTGTGAAAGAAGTAACTTCAGTTTAATTTACTAATGGATTTTTACTCAATCTACAATAACAAATCCAATCACACCCCTTTTTATTAAAAATCTATAATTGTACTTTTGCAAATGAAAAGGTTGTTTCTCAAAGACCCTGAAAGGTAATATATAGTAAGAAAAAGAAAAAAATATGAATAAAGCAACATATCAAAGCCAAAGCAGTAGCAACTTCAACGGCAATTTCTTTTTTTAAAAAAATATCATTTATCTTAGATCAAAAGATGAGCTTGATATTAATAGTAATCAGGATACCAAGAAAATCACAAAAATGAAACTCCCAAATTCATAAAGCATTATACTTAAGAATGCAAGCATTTATTTGTTCTTTGTTGTGAAAATTCCTGGAATGTATTCAAATAGACAAATCCAATGGTATTTTGACAAATAACAAGGCTAAATGTGCCCTAGTTAACTTCAGTTCCTGTTTCACTTATATTGGATTTAATGTAAAATCCAAAAAACTACAGAAACTTTAACCTGAAGTAAAGTAAAACATCCTAACAAACTTAGTTCTTTATCATCTGACTGTGAGTTTAACCTCTTTGCAAAATCAACTGGAAGTTTTAGTGGAAAGAGAATTGGACCCAGGATCAGAAGACTTTAACTTCTATTTTAAGTTCTACCATCCACATGCTGTGTGTCTTTAGGCAAGTCATGCAGCCGTTCTGAGTTGTGTCTTAATGGACCCTGCCCAGCTTACATCAAATGACGTTGTTAGAATTAAATAAGACTTTGACATTTTTAAAGCTGGACTCAGACATAGGGTATTAAAATGAAAAGAGCAAAATCATGACATCAGTTTCCTAAGCAGGACAGTAGGGATGTTCTCAGATTCTGGTCCCTCACAGAGCCTTATAAATCTCATGATTTTTCCACATGGTCCCAGGGAAGAAAAGGAAGACAAGAAGGTGGAAGTTCTACAATTTGAGCACAAGATGAGAACTCTGTAGGAGTAGATGTTATCAAACCAAAGCACAGGCTAC
Source organism: Enhydra lutris kenyoni (assembly GCF_002288905.1). Lineage (NCBI taxonomy): Eukaryota > Metazoa > Chordata > Mammalia > Carnivora > Mustelidae > Enhydra > Enhydra lutris. The sequence continues at coordinate 22,142,256 of NW_019154089.1, forward strand.
CTCGCAAGATGGTGAAGATTCATCCAGAAGTCACATAATTTATTCTCTAAGGTTTATTTCATAAACTTATATATTTCCTTTCATCTGCCTCAGACAGAACAAAAATATGTGGCATTTCTGTTTTCCCAAGAAAGAATAATTAAGACTTTGTTTTGTGTAGTTGCCCAGTTCTTAAGAGAAAAAAATCTTCCTCTCTCCCAAACTATAAGCATCTTCAAATTTCAACATGTGAAGTACACCTCTTTGGATATATCTGTTAGAATTAAATTACCATCTTAATTTATACCACTGCTTAAACCAAGCCTTGGTAAATTTACAATTCTCTCTATGGTGGTTCTACCTAGAGAACTGACTAGATAGGGAGATGCCATGCATGGCTCCATGTTTGCTCAGAGAGAAGCAGTAAAGAGAAGGAACATGAGGCTTGGAGTTGGAAGGCCTCAGTTGGAGTTTAGGTCTTGCCCCTTGTCAGCCACCGGGTCTTCACTGGAAGTTTCCAGCCTTGTAGAACAAAAATGCTACTACTTCTACTTTCTCAAGGTCATGGGCCTAGACTCAGGGAGCAGTCACTAAATAAATTAATAAATTAAATTTCCTTGACTGAGTGAAGAGTAACTGATCACTTTAGCATGTCAATTTTTAATTTGTTTCTTCACCTTGTGTAAAAAGTGTCTAACTTTTCTGATTTTAAAATAATACATGTTAACCATGGAAATTTTTAAAAATATGGAAAGTACAAAGAAAAAAGTAAAAACCCTCTTATTTCTTTCCCCATATACAATCATTGGCAACATTTTGTGTTGTTTCTTTTTTTGTGGGTATGTATATGCATGTGTATGGTATAACGTGCAGTGTGTATGCTGAATTTTTTTCTATTAACATGATTAACATATGATTAACATATTGTGTGTGTTACTAATCTTCTATTAATATGATATTAAATAGTTTTATGTCTGTTACTATTCTTAAAAACCATGAATTTAATAACTCCCGAAAATTCCATCGTACGACTCTGCCAAATTTGTTTTCTGCCCTGAATTTCATATTCTTAAAAGACAATTATTTTAGAAATAAAATTTAAATTAAAAGAAAAATCAAGCAAAACGAAAGTTTAAGGAAAAATATGAAGGTTCTTTTTAGTCCTCATTGCCCTACTGTCCAATCCAGAGATATATTCTATAGCACTTGTCTCTGTATTCTTGCAGAACTTTTTCTGTGTTTACAAGGGTAATTTCTATATTTTCACTACTCCAGTCATGTAACAGCAGTATTCCTTGGGAGCCTGTTGGAAGGACAAAATCTCAGGTCTCATTCCAGATTACTAAATCAAATCTGCATTTTAACAGGATCTCAAGTAATTAATACACAAACTAAAGTTTGAGGAACAAGCCTAGATCAGGGATCTTTGGGGTCAATCCAGTTTGCTACCTGTTTTGAATCACGTACCAAATATGAAGCATTATCATATTTTTAAATGGTTGAAAACAAATCAAAAGAAGATTAATATTTAGTGACACATGAAAAGTATTTGAAATCCTAAGTTCAGTGTCTATAAATAGCTTTAATTGAACACGGTCATGCCTATTTGTTAACGTATTATCTATGGCTGCATTTGCACTGCAATCGCAGAGACAGAGACCTTATCGCCTACAGAGCCTAAAAAACATATTACCTGTCCCTTTACAGAAAAAGTTTACCAATCCTGATTTATCTGGTAGAGTACCTAGGAGAGTAAACATATAATTCTGTTTCTTTAATATGTAAGTATATGAGTAAATGAACTAAAAAACAAGCTAAATATTTCTGAAGGTGTACATACATTATATTTCATAATGAATCACCTATTTGTTGCTATTTATGCTGTTTAACATTTGTCTATTTGCTTATTTTCTGTCTCCCCACACTAAAATATAATCTCTGAGACCATCTTGTTTACTGAAGATATATATTACAGACACTCAAAACTATTTGTTGAATTTTTAATGTCCACAATAATATCATAAGGTAGGTACAATTATTATTCACATATAGTCATATATATACATGAATATAAACAAGAAATTACCTGCCCAAGACCACAAGCTAATTAAATGGCACAGGCCTCAAATATTTTCTGCTAGAAATGGGTTTGCTGCTCAGCTTTTTTTTTTTTTTTTAAAGATTTTATTTATTTATTTGAAACAGAGAGAGAGAGATCACAAGTAGGCAGAGAGGCAGGCATAGAGAGAGAGGAGAAAACAGGTTCCCCGCTGAGCAGAGAGCCCGATGCGGGCCTCGATCCCAGGACCCTGAGATCATGACCTGAGCTGAAGGCAGAGGCTTAACCCACTGAGCCACCCAGGCGCCCTGCTGCTCAGCTTTTTTCTTTGAAGAGTTTTAATGGGGAAGTTAGAGATGAATTAAGAAATAAAGAGTGTATTTGTTTGGTTCATTAGCAAATGCAGTTAAGAGAAGCTGAGACTTGCCATATTTACACAGCCACCAGCCATCAGAGTTTGGATTTCAAAGCACTCAGTATAATAAGTTCAGACCCCACACTAGAGCTACTAGGCTGTAGGTGAATAATATGAGCCAAATTGCAGAGGGCTATTTAGTTGTTTATTATGAAAATTTGAAATTGGCTCAAAGATCTTTGTTCCCAGGAATCAGCTGCTAGTTTATGTCAGCTTCTTAGCTGAGAACTTTAGTGATAAATTCATGAACATAAACTGGGGAGACAAGAGTTCTAGAAACATGCTTTGCCAGAGGCGGGAATACAGGTAAACCCTGAAGAACCAGTGGAACTGTAACCTAAAGCCGAAAGGAACAGTGTAGCAGCTTTGATCTGAATTTGGAGGGCTAGGGGATAGAGAGTGAAGAACAATTCACAAGATAAAGAATGTGAGAAAGGAAAGTGATATACCCTGTGCATGAATGTGGGGAATTTGGAAGGGATTGGATTTTTAAGTCTATGGATTTTTCTCTCATTTCTATTTGATGCCAACATCTCAAATTACTGCAAATGAGGGCAGAGTTTCCACACCAGATACTGTTTTAATTAAGAAAAGAAGAACCCAGCAAGGAATTCTGCAATTTACTCACCTGGATATCCCCACGAGTAAACTCACTTATTTGAATTTGGCTGCTTGTACAAGCTTGTTAATCCAACATTTTGATTTGCACATTGTTTCAGACTTGCAAGGAACAAAATATCAGTGTTTGGACTGCCATGGTTGGTCTGAGGAAACTATCTGTTTGTCTCAGGACCAATAAGATCGTAAGAATGGCTTTGCTGTCAAAATTATTGGGCTTATGAGAGGTTTGGGGCTTCATGATTCAAGAGTCTTGTTTATATTGGCTAAGTGGCAATTGCAGGAGGAGACCAAAACATGTTAGGCTCTAACTCACTCTTTGCTGCTCAAGTAATTATTTTGTACATGCATTTTTACCTGTGTGGTTTAAAACCTGGTGTGGTACTTCAAAATACGCTTTTATCACACAATAACACTGAACTTATCATTTTAAAGTATTGAACATTTATTAAACATTTTTATTCACTAATGAAAATTTCAGATAGAATGAAAATAGGTATTTTGCTTATCTAAAAATAGTTATTCCCAAATCCATTTTTTTAATTTATCAGGGAATCTCACAAGTCAGTTCCACACTGTGATCTCCGTATCTCTTCTATAATAAAGCTCCTATAACTTGTGGAAGAAGAGTTCTTTTTTCTCCCAAGTTACTGGGCTTTATTTCTCTTTATTTTCAGTATCTCCTAGTTAATTATGCTCAGAACATGGCACTTTATCATCCTTGATTTATATATATCCTCTTTTGTTTTGATTCTTTTTGTTTCTCTCTTTCATTCTATTTTATCCAAACTTTCCCAAATCTATCCTTCTCCGTACCCTCAAAAGGCAACCATTCTAATGTGTTTATGTCTTTTGTTTGGTGTAGGGTTGGCAGATATAATACAGTACTCCCAGTCAGATCTGAATTTCATGTACACTACATTTTTTTTAGTACATCTCAAATACCATATGGGACATACTCATACTAAATATATGGCACATACTTACAATAAAAAGTTATTCATAGTTTACCTGAAATTCAAGTTTAACTCACTCCTCCATTCTTATCTGCCAAGTCCGGCAACCACAGTTTGGTATAAATATGCACAATATGTGTTTATTATTTTGCTGCACGTATCTTAGTATATTTTAACTCATGTCATGGAGTACCTGATGTTCTGTGTGGAACCTGTAATAGGAAGAGCCTGGATAGTATACGTCCAGGTGAATATAACAAGTTGGAAGGGGAAAAGTTCCAACACAGAACTCCAGAAATAACAGAAAGACTGCTAAGAATTCCCACTTATTTCCAATCCAATGGGCAACTCTTTTGATCACTGTTTCACCTTTAAATATTCAGGAAGCAGCAATGCTAACAAAAGGCCCTTGAGTCCTAATCTTTTATTACTGGGGGTTGGAGGAATGGAGATGTGAATGCCTGAGCATCCCTGGTCAGCCTGCAAGTTCTTATTTAGGTGCGCCAATACAGCTTTGACATAGTTCTGATTTTATCCTTGCTCTTATTATACATTGGAGGCCTACAGTACTATGTCCAATTTCTGCGGTAAAAGAGCAGGACCAAAGCTTCACAGGACCCTACAACCCATTGTCCTTAAAGTTAACCCCTTTGGACTTCTGCTTCATACTTAAATCCTTCTCTACCCCAAACTCCCACACAGCCTAGATAGACCTGAGACTCCTCAGAGATCCTCTGGTTTTTAATTTTTCATTCTTCAAATCCAGGCTTTCCTCTAGTTTTTATAGTTTACTTAGGGGTGACCTTGGGGGAGGAATCAACAAACCAGGCCAGTTCGTTGCCTCAACAAGAACCCATTAGTCAGTTTTCTAAGTTGGATTTTGCCTACAAGTCTGTATCATTAACTACAGACTCTTTTTCCAATCTGGCCAAGATTGTGAAGTAAATATTTCCCAGGTCTCTTATTAAATGCCTCTTATTAAATGCTCTAAATTCATTCTCTCATTTATTCTTCCAACAAATAATACTGAGCATTAAGACATGCTGGAACTATGATAGGTTCCAGGGACACAAAATGAATTAAAGCATGATACAGACCTTGAAACATTTAGCTAACCAGTATAAAAGGACTTTTTGGGGACACACAATAAAATTTCTTTGAAACTACCACATTAGTTATTTGAATTACAGTGGCGATTAGAATGTATTTTCACCTATCCCACATAACTCAAAAAGATTATTTTTTAATGAGCTATTATTTCATTTTATAGGCTTTATTTCTCATTGTTTAATTCTATCAAAATAGCATTTCACATTATTGAGGGGAGGGTTAGTTCATCTGCTGACTGCTATACCTTCTGGGATCCCTTCTGTTCCCTAAGGCTGAAGCAAAACCCAAATTTACTAATGAACTGCCAAAAATTTCATTTCACAAATTCCTACTCATGTGCCATTACTATAAAGGCTTTGTAGTTATTACAGCAATGAGTGTATAGCCTGGAAACTAGGACAGTGCTGCTTCAACTAATTTATTACCTATACTTCACACATTTTAAAGAAGAAAAGAGAGAATGCATGAAAGACAGAGAGACAGAAACAGAGAGTTGTGTGTGTTCTCATTTGGCTTTGAACTCCATGGCACAGTACAATAAAGGACTGATTAAACATTTATCTCATCCTTGCTCTCTGCACTCATGTCAGCCTTGGTAAACCCCACCTCCTTCCACAGGTCATTCATTTATTTATTTACTCTGTAAATGTTAATTTAGTGCCTACTCTGTGGTAGGTATTCTGAAGTTGCTGAAGATACACCTATTGTGGTGGCTTTGTAACATATCCATTTATCTAGTCTGAATTACAGTTCCCAGAATTCCGTTTTCTGTTATTTCTGGCTCAAGTGGGCTGCAAGAGACATTTCTTATGAGAGATTTGCTAAGACTCAAGTGAAGCAAGAACCATTTTAATTTTACATTGTCAATGATCTGCTGGCTCACTTCACTGATGTAACCTAGCAGCTGGGCTTTCAATGGCTGACCTTCCCTGGATCTTCCTTAACCTTGACTTATAAGCCAGGAGTATGTGTTTATTTCCATCAAAAATAGAAGGCTGCTACAGGACATCCATGCCACTATTGTCAGAGGAAACAAGAACTGACATGGGTTTCAGTCCATGCTTGGGAGTTCCAGCCTACTCTTGATCTCAACTTTCCAACCATCTTTTACTCCTGTCTGCATGCTTATGGAATTTAATCTTCAGCATGAGACATGAAGATAACAGCCTTACAGAGACTGCTTCACCAATTCCCACACTGCATAAAGTCAAATGCCTGTAGCGAATCCTTTGTTATTACATAGATATATCTCCTACTGGTTCTGCTTCTCTGATTGAACTCTGAAAACCTTGACAGCTATAAATAAGATAATTAAATTTCTGCCTTAATAGACATTACAATTTATATATGGAAGAATATATTTTCAAAATATTATATGACAATTAATTCATTGTATCTATAAAGTCCTGTGAACAAAATTCAGTGACAGGAGATCTTCTAAGCAGAGGTCTTCTAGAGAGATTGTCAGAAGGCTTTCAGAGCAGAGAATATGTTCTAGTCTACCCAGATTTCCTTAGATCCCATTTTATTTTCTTTGTAAATGCCCCCTGACTTCAGCATACTTTTGCCTCCAGAAAGGGCAAATCTTATCTGGAGGACTGGTCTTGGGCTACGTGGGCTACATGGCTTAATCCGCAAGACATGTTGGTCTCTAAACATATTTGCTTCTGTGATCCAAAACAGGATCTCCCTCAACTGTCGCTTATCCAGTATCTTTCCTTGTTCAGTGACTCTTTGGGACAGAATTAAAGTAGATGATGATAAGCTATTTTTTCATTTAGAAGTGAATATTCAGAAGTTATTAATTAAGTATATGTTTAATGCTTTAATAAAAAGGCCTAATCAATTTCAGAAGTGCTTATTCTATTCAACATTCTCAAAAGTAATTTTATTATCTTATCCTTTTCCAAAGCTGTACTGCCAACCAAAAGAAATGACTTCTCCTCTTTATCTGAGGAAATGGCACTTTAATTGACATAGTTACCAACCTAAGTGTTCCCTTAGCCTTATTTTTCACCCTCACATATTAGTTGCCAAGTCATTTAAAATATGCTTCTTTTTCTTTCTCTCCAGCTTATTTCCTTTTTCATCCCTTTCTTTCAACCCTTTTTACTGCTAACCTAGTTGAGAACTATATCATCTCCTATCTAGGTTATTCCAGTTGTTTCTTAACTTTTCTCCCTCCAGTCTTGCCATCTTCAATTTTTGTATAGATGACTTACAGAGGAATGCCAATCTGCTTTTTAACATGTTTTTCAGTTAAATTTTGCTAGAGTTGAAATACTTTGATGTTCAGTCCTAGGAAAACTCATGGAATTTTAAGCTGGATGCTTACATGGTCATATGGACATGCAAGTTCCTTCTGAGGGAGAGGACAAGACAAATCTCAATTTCTTAGCATGAAGTTTAGGATTTAGTTTGACTCTTGCTCAGCTGCCCAGCCCTCCCTCATACACACTTCTACTCTTAGAAGACCATAGCCAATTATTGGTCAAGTTTTTTATGTACCTCCTTGCCTTTGCATATGCTGTTCCTACTGCTCAGAATGTCCCAGCTTCTCTCATCAAAATTCTATTGTCTTGTCAGTTCACATATTATTTTCTGCAGCTTCCTTAGAATACTTGGCACAAGAAGCTTTGGCTTTCTCTAGGCTTTCCCCATACTCTGTACCTTAAGTATAACACTCATGGAATGGTTTACACCTGTCTACCTATCTGTCTTCCAAATATGCTATAAATCCTTGAGAATAAGAAACTGTCTTTAATTTTTTAATTCACCAACATATCAGAGATGATAAAATATATTTGATGAATGAACAAAAACAGTTAATGTGCACAAATTCTAAAGAAGTCAAAGCATTCTGGAAAGGAGTTCTGTCCTAATGCGAATTTTGTAACAAACAGGAAATTCTCTCTGTTTTCCCAAGAGACTTAGCTCTGCCCACCTCCACTGCCATATACTCTCACCACCCACTCAACAAAATGAATTCCCTTCAGTTAACCAGATTCCCCTTTCTCAGAATGGAACTGACATTTTTCAAGCATTTATTTAGGAGATACCATCTGACCCGATCCTCAAGCCCCAAATGGCTAATCATTTTAATCCTTTCAATCAAAGAAAAATTCTGGAAAATATAATTTCTTCTATCTCATTATACATGTAGTAATATACCTCAATACCTCTTCCTACACTTTACAGAGAGGTGCTCTGGAGAAGTGCCTTAACAGTAGTTCCTGAAGTTGACCCTAAATCTGATAATGTCTTAAACTTTTAAAAATAGATTCCCAAAAGGGCACCTGGGTGGCTCAGGTAGTTAAGCAACTGACTCTTTATTTTGGCTCAGGTCATGATCCCAGGGTCATGGGATGGAGGCCCATGTTGGGCTCCATGCTCAGTGCAGAGTTGGCTTGTTCCTCTCCCTCTGCACTTCCCCCTATTCTCTCTAAAATAAATAAACAAAATCTTTAAAAAACAATAAAAATAAAAATAGATTCCCATCAAACATACCCTACAATGCATTCAAGAACTGTGAGGAGATGGTCAAAACTTATCTGAGCAAACCTTCCAATCACATCTGATTCAGTAGCAAAAATATTGATGAGGTGGTGGTTAACTATACCATGAGTGGAATTATGATAGGGAACATGAATTTTATTTGGCCATGAGCAAGTGTTTCTCAACATGTGGACTTCAGACCACCTGCACTTGCATCACAAACATGTTTATTAAAACCCATATTCCTTAGCCCCACCTATTAGATACTTTATCAGAGTCTCTGGAGACAGAACTCAGAATTCTCAAATGATTTGATGTTTTGTTATTTTTGTCACTGTTGTTCTTTGCCAGTTTAAGACCAATGCTAGTGCTCAAGGCAAAATGTAAACTGAACAAAAATTTTACTTGGAGTCCTTTCACCTCTCTAGTCACCTAACCCACTGCCATGGTCCTCTAACTACAAAATCTTTTTGCAGAATTTTCATATTGTAATAAATATTACTTAGATGTCAACATCTGCAAAATGATTTTGCAACAAGAATTTCAGATGTCAGCTAGAAAAAAAATTCTTCAACTTTCTTTAGAGTCTAACGAAAGACTCATTATTATTAAAAATAGTCAACTGAATATATTAAGTGCATAAAAATGATACCAAGTACCTAAAATCATGCTGGTGTAGAGGTAAAATTAATATATTTTTTAAAGAAGCTAAGGCAATGATGAGTGTCTTAAGTTGCTTCATTTATTTTAGGCCAGGTCTACAAGGGCAAATATGGAGCAACACACAGTTATTTAGAGAATGTGAACACTACAGATTGAAAAAAATCTAATTAATATTATAGTTTCTCTTTTCCTCCAAAAATGAGTTGTTATGAATAACCCATTATCCCTTCCTTTGCTTCTTTTGTTTTGTAGACAAAAAAAAATTTCTTTCATACAATTTACATATCCTCACTTGGGACTCTACACTTTAGAGGTACTAGCTACAAGCACAAGTCATAATGTTAGGCAAAAACTGAATAGACAATGTACTAAGAAATCAAATGTTTCCAAATGGCTGCTATTTATCTGAATGTCTCCAATTTAATATGGGGTTTTTTGGTATTACTTCTTCAGATAATAGTAGTAAATTTACAAATTGGGTCTTACAGGTCTGAAGGAAAAACATTTGCTTACTACCTGAAGTATCTATGTTTTCATAGCAAATGCCATTATGTAAAAATTTTGGATAACAGTGGCCCTTCTAATCAACATGGTTAAACAGCAAGCACATTAACTGTATATATGTGTGTTCCCTCTAAAGAAAGAATAACGAAAATGAACTAAGGAATCTTCAAAGAAGCAAATAAAATGAATGTAAAAAGGAGGGTACCATGACCCCATTCTAATTAATGACTTTGACAATCATTACTTATTGTCAAGGGACATTAGTCAAGGTTCAGCCTTTAGCCCAGGCATTTACCACTCAAGTGTTTACCACTCAATATCATACAGTAAAAGTGAAGAACTCCTCCATCTCAATTATCTATTATAAACAAACTATCAAGTCACTGTGAAAGAGTTAAACAAATCTATATGTTGATATTTGCAGCTATCTCTTTATGCTACATTGAACTGACTTGAGGTTTATGCAATATAAACTTCTGTGCAGTTATTTCTGAGATTTTAAAAAATTGGGAAACTCTCAAAGGAGATAAAGATTCTGATGTACTGCAGAAATGCTGGGTATTCCTATCAAAACAGTGAAAAACAGAGAAGCGTTATTTCCAGTCCCCAAATTAAGGATGCTTTTTAAACCTTCCATTTCATTAAATTGCATGGCTGGATAGGAGAGTCTTGCTAAAATATTGTGATTAACACAAAGGAAGCTTAACAGACAATGCTATTATAGGTGAAAGACTGCTAATTGCCATCCTCCCAATAACTTATTGATTTTAATCAAATCTTCCTAGAGCAGCATGCCAGCAGCAAATGGATAACTAGATAGAGGGAAAACACAACAATGGAAGGAGTAATATGGAAGAAATTATTCATGTTTGATTTGTATAAAATTGAGCAAATATTCTTGATCAGCATTTATACAAATATAGATTCATCGGGAAGGTGCTATCTAAATTGCTTCTCTCACAGTGTATTGAAAATTACCATAACTGTTAGCATTTTTAATTATTTTGATCTGCTGAAAATAGATTAAACTGAATGGGAAATTGGCTTATTAAGGCTTATATATTTGAGTTAATATGAAATGTTCTCAGCCACTGTGCCTTCAGAATCTTTTAGTCTAAAAGACATTCACTATCTCTGCTTGACAAAGGAAGGAGGCAAGGTGGTGGATTTAATCCTCAGAAAGTAAAGATTTGTTTTGGGGTAGTCTAAGCAAAAACCTTCTAACTCCCATCACTTCATTAGGGAAACTCAACCACATGTGGCAATGAGAAAATTTCATAAAGAACTGGTTTGCTTAAGAGATAGCACTGAGTTTTCATAGGAAAAAAAAATCTTGCTAGACTAAACTTAACACTTAAAAAAAATGGAGAACCCTTGAAATCCATCTTGTATTACAAGAGCAGTTTCTCAGTGTGAGATTCAACACAGCGCGAAACATTGAAGAACTCACACTTTGCTCATTCACTGATGAAGAAAAAGAAGTACAATGCTGAGCTGCAAATGTATTCTCTAGGTAGAACCCATGGCATCCATGTCTTTAGGGAAGTCTTATTCATCAAATTGGTAACACCAGACTGAAAGATAGATTGCAAATACAACTACACTTCTCTTAAAAAAAGAGCATTCACTCATCTATAGAATTTAAGAAACAAAACAAATGGACAAAGGAAAAAAAAATAAGAGAGAGAGACAAACAAAAAAAGAGACTCTTAAATAGAGAACTGATAGCTACAGGAGGGAAGCTGGTCAGGAGAGGGAGACATAGATAACGGAGATTAAGAGTACACATATCCTGATAAGCCCTAAAATATATATACAGAATTGTTGAATCATTATATTTTACTGCTGAAACTAATATAACACTGTATGTTAAATAAAAAACAATCAGTCAAATCAGTAAGTATGAGGTCTTCTGGTTATCATTACATCAGTCTCTCCTCTCTTCCATTATTTTTCACCAATACAAAAAATAAAATAAAGAGTATTTAAGTAGTTTTTCTTATAAATCAAATAGCTTAAAGATTTCGACATCTATGCTAGAACTAAGTGTTTTAATAGCTCACTGTGGGGTTTGTGAATTCAGCAGTACTGGCATTTGGGTCTGGATTAATTGTTTGTTGTAGGAGACTATTTTATATATTGCAGGATGTCCAGCAGCACTCCTGGTGGCCCCCACCAACTAGATCCAGTAGTACTTCTTCCCCACTTGGAACAACCAAAAATGTCTCCAGACATTGCCAAATGTTCCCTGGTAGGTAAAACTGCCCCTGATTGAGAACCAGTAGATTAATAGAAGGGGATACTTTGGTTTTTTTGAAAGTGATGCATTTCAAATCATTTTCTAGAAAATTTACATTTCACTGCAAAAATGCAGATGTACTGTATTCAAAAAACTCCTGCATCTAGGTCAGCATTTTTAATGCATGAGATTAATTGACTGTGTGAAACAGGTAGTAGGAATTTATCGCAGCGATAGCCTGAAAGGCAAGAAAGTGTTATGATTTTAAGATGCTACCTTCTGTTTAAGGTTTTAGTAAAATACATCTATTTTAACAATGACAGTAATTTGGAAATAGTTACCAACTGATTGGCAGTGACTGGTGGGAGCCATGTATTAAGATGGATTCTGCATCCAGGCTCAGCAGAAAAGAGAGCTGTGATGGATTAGTGATGTCTGCCTTGGGCAGGGCAAGGGAAGTAATTAGACATATTTCACACACTGGCCCACTCCTTCCAAGTCATTTTAATCGGCTTATCTTCCAGATTATTTTAAGCAACTGATAAGACTACGCTATGCTGCTTTCTGTTTTGCATAAATAAATACATAAAAGAAAAAATGCATAAAACAATGGTCATTTCTAAGTATTACTGAAGCATTTCCTCAACCCAAGGCACTATTTTAGGCCCTTAGAGACATGCTACTGGATTAAAACCAAAACCAAAACACACACTCTTTTACATCAAAATAAATGGCTTAGTGGTCTGGTCTCCAGTGAAAATAAAACAGTCCGTTCCCCTATTTTAAAAAGCAGTCACAAAGTATTGACTTCCTCAGAACATACAGTTTCTTCTAAAATCTGTATAATTCTTTTCTAGTGTTTTTCTAGTACTTCTCTTACCATCTGAATTGCCAAGAACAAAGATTAGATCAATTCCCTTTGCATTTAGAAGGTGGTATGGAGTTAGTCTATAGAAATACTTTGAAAAGTGATTGAGGACAAGGCAACTTGTGTGTTTCATTAGGGCTAAAAATGGCTATACAGATGACAAAGGTTATAGAATGTACACAAGAATACCCAGTCCTATACAGGACACGTCAGTGATACTTTGGAAAGATTCAAATGACACCATCTTCATTATCCCTCCCACAAAAATAAGTTATAAAAACAGTTGTAAATAATTCCTTTAGATCAATGCTGAAGACATTAAATACTAATTTACATAATTTTGTAGTTATGAATAATCCCTTCTCTTAAACCTTCCCCTTTCCATAGTTAAGACTAGTAGTTGTTAGGCTAGTAACCAATGTTCATTAAAAAAATAAATAAATAAAAGTTCTGCTTACTTTTCCTTAGTTGCTGCACAAATAATTAGAATCAAATTAATGAGCTTTTCCCAAATGAGGGTTCCGGGCTCCCTGTTGAATAGAACGACTCTAAGGTAACCAGGCTTTGAAGGGTATGATCAAATTTGTGTCTTGGCATAAAAAATTGTAAATGACATGTGAATAATCGAATCTGCACATATTAAATCCTCAACTACTATGAGTCTGCTGTAGATAAGGCTGGCATAAGACTTTACTGACTTAATTTCTTTGCTCAGCATTAATTTAATTTCCCTGATACAAGTAAAATAATGACAGGCATAGTGAGTGTCAACCTGAGTTTACTGTGCCCAAGGCTAGGAACACCTATCCCAAGACAGAGACTGGGTTTTATGGGTTGAGGGTTTCAGACTGTTTAAGGAACAGTAACTCAGGGAGAGGAAAACCTTGCGAACTGACTTGCGTATGGATATAAAGGGCAGGAATAGCCCCTTGTGATGGCTGCCTCCCAAATTAGAGGTAAAATAGGGCTTCTAAAAGCAATGGCCACAAAAGTTCACTAGGAAATGTGACTGTCCCATTTAAACAAGTCATTGGCTTATAGACAACAGACCTGCCTAGAGAGTTCACTGGCTATAGAGGAGCTCAGCACAGTCCAATTACTAAACCTCGAGCCTGTTGGCTGAGTAGTCCACCATGTAAAATCAAACTGTTTTCTGCCCACTCTGACCAGTTTTTTGAGAAGTGATTGTTTTGTTTCCTCTTTGTTGTTCCTGACCACTTGCTACTTTAGACGCTCAAGGCTTAAGGCCCTATAAAGATCAAATTCTCCCGAACAAGTTCAAGAAGCTCTGGAAATATTCTTTATCATCCCCATGTAAATTTGACATCTGCAGTAACTTCAAAAGAAAGAATATACTTCACAGAAAAAGGAAAAAATACACTTTACTCTAAATAGAAAAAAACATTAGAAATAATGAGTAATTTCCTTCATTTTGAAGCATACTGACAAGTCGCTTAAGCATCTTGAAAACAGAGCCAAGGTTAAAACTCAATAGAAAAGACAGAACTCACTCAAGACAACCAACCACATAGGTTCCCTGGTCAAACATCTTGTGGTACAGAATGGGGTCCTCTGAAACTCAGTGTTGAAAATTAATCTGAAATAAAATCAAGGACAGAGCCACCAAAGGGATTTTAAAAGTGTATTTAGATGCACTGTGCAACTGAACTACTAGTTGGGTATATAAAGGAGTAAAACAAATTACACGATTCGTTATCAGCTCGGAAGATTTGGAGAAAAAAGGCTCCCATTTGAAAGAACACTTTGGGGCTTTTCCTTCCACAAGAAACATGTTTCATGTCATCCAGACACTAAGTAGATTTCTTTCACAAAAACTGTTACATTATCTGGGTAAACATGTCAATCAAAGACTACAACTAGCAATTTACAGCAATGATGCTAGATTTAACATCTACAGAGCAAGATTCCAGTGGGAAATAGTGTTTTTATTTACCTCTTTGTTAGTTTAAAAAGGTTTTTATATAAGGAGCTTTGAAAAGCAAGTATTTATGTTATAACCAAAACAAATCTCTAAAACTTTGAGGTTTTATTATTGGATTGCTTTCTCTTTCAAGTTAAGAAATGATTTCTCCAAAACATTATTTACAAAATTTTTGAGGGTATTTCAGAACACTTTTTTGTATAATAAAGCTATAGGAGAGTGGTGACATGGCATCTTATTCCGCATGCATGTTAGAAGTTTAATCATTACTTATTAATTTTCCTATTTTCATGAGATTTTCTCAAAATTAATATTCTATTAAGGTAGCATCTGTTAGAGGAATTATCTTGGTTTTTTAAAGCAAATTTTAGCTGATTACCATGAATCTACATAATTAGAATTAGGTCTAATTATGTAGTGTAAATACATGTAATATATTTATAACATATAATGACATAATTATGATTCACAATAATGTTGAAAAACTCCTCCTTAAAATTAGTAAGAAAAATATGCTGCACAACCCTTCTACAATTTATTAGCAATTTTACAATGTATGTTTTTCTGTAGCTTCTAAAATGGAGCTTGGTAAGAAAATATAATTTAAAAAAAGTATATTTTGAAGTTATTATCCCAAAATATCACCAAACCTTCATTAGACTTCTAAACTGTAACTATGTTGTAACCTGTTTAAGAAAGCACATGCTAAAATGTTAATCCTAATAGGCGTACATTTACAGTGCACTCTGAAACATATTCTAAATGTTTAGAATGTTTAGCCAAGGTGAATGCAAGATAGTTCTAATTTTGGCTTATAAATCATTTATCAAAATGACAGAAAATATAAAAAAGTATGATGAATTTTACTTATATATTGGAAATAAGAAAAGTTGGGGGTGCACCTATACATTTTGTATGCTATATTAACACACATTTCAAAATTATAGGACACAACTGTTCATTTAACTCACAAAGTTGAATGGTGTATTTGATACAGTATAAGAGGGCTGACAATTTCTTTTCTGTAAAGGATCAGACAATAAATGTTTTCAATTAGGACAGACATAGGGTTTCTGTCCCAAATATTCAACTTTGCTGTTGTAGCTCTCAAGCAGTGATAGACAATACTTCAAGAACTGATGTGACTCTGTTTCAAGAGAACTTTATTTACAGACTAAGTAGTTCCTGGTTTTAGCCAGGGAGGGGCACATAGTTTGTTTACCCTGGGGTTGTACCTTGGGGGCTCAAAGAATAGATTCTGGACTTAGTCCCTTACAGCATCTTTTTACCACTCAATAACTTTGTCTCCTCAGCCAACTTACTTCAGTTTTCTCATATGTAAAATGGCGGTAACAATCCCTTCCTATTCATAAGGTTGCTGTGAGGATAAAAATGAGGTAACTTATGTAAATCACTTGCTATAATAGGGTATGTCTTCTTTGTAGGAGGAATAACTTGGTGTTTATAGATATATAGTGTATATATGCAAAATATTTGGTATTCAACATTAGTTTTAAAAATTTGATATCATAATTTTGTACACTGAAGTCTGAGAGGCATTGGTTAAGGTGTTGAAGCAAAAATATCTACACTGATAAATTATCTTTACCAAAACAGAAAAGAACACAATGTCCTGATGAGTCTGATCTTACACATAAAGCATGCACTAAATAGTTCTGGCATTGTTGTGAGGATCAGTGAGCACTTTTCCAAAATGTTGTGATAACTAACTATATAATACTGAAAAAAAATGAGCTTATAAATAATTGATAAATGGCCTACAAAATGTCACTGAGTTTCTAAAAAAAGGAAAAAATGTTCTGTGAGCTGAAGAGTAGAGACTATAGTAGAGCAACAGGAGCTTGAGGATGAAGAGATTTGATTTTGAAGACCAACTATAGCTAAGCTCCGGCAAGTCAACTGTCCCTACACCTTGGGCTTCTCATCTATAAAATAAGTAAGCTTTGTGAATCCTCAAAACAGTAGGATCTATCAGACATCAAAATCCCCAACTTCCTCCCTCGGAGTCTGATATACCAACCTGGGGGCTGGGTACAGGGAGGAGACAGAAGGCATAATGTGGTGTCCACAGTTTCAGAGTGGCTCTGGTAAGTATGCCTTAGGAACATGGGACCAGAGAAGTGAAACACAAAAAATGAGATCATCCTTCATATCCCTTTCAGTATGAAGTGGATGAAATTCAGCATCTTTCCTTGCCCATCTCCTCTGGACCTTTTTCCTGCATCTTGTTCTTTCAGTTCTGGGTCTAGAATCCTTCTGTGTGTCCATAGCTACTCCAGCAGTTTCAAGCTAGTCAGGCAGCTTCTATGACCTAAACATTTGTGATCCTTTATCTACTCACCAAACTTCCCCTCTCCTTTACCCCATTCTCTCACATTTTTCTAAGAAACTATTTCAACTTAGAGTGTAATCTTAAAGTTTAGCATAAAGTGTTAAAAAACTCAGATAATCTATTTGTATTTTCACAGCAGCTGTCACATTATAAAAATGCATAATAAATAAATGGGAAATTTATAGACACTCTACTCTTGGGGAAGAAGATTGGCAAGATTTTTTAAGGAAGTAAGATCATTTATCTATTCAATATTTACACTTTGAAGTTTTGCTAACAGAAATTATTTTTAGTCTGGAATGCTGGGCTCCTCATCTAATGTGGATGTTGTCTGTAGACCTGTTCAAGTATCCTCAGACCTTGCCACCAAAAAATATGTCCTAGTAACCGGAACCAGTGACAATATTGAAATGCAAAATCTCACCCCCCATACCATTCCTACTAAACCAGAATCTGCATTGTAACAAGAACACCTGGTGGTGATTCTTAGGAATATTAAAATCTGAGAATAGGAAAAAAATTGAGAAAAGGTGATGTATGATATAGGAGAGAGAGAACATTAGTAATATTTCCTTTCCAAAGAAGAGGATGAGGCAGGTAATGTCTAATCACAATGGGTTGAATTTCACAGATGGACACATAATCACTCCAGTCAACTATATATCTCCCCTAGCTTTGGGGGAATTCTTTACCATCCATTTACCCCTGGGGCAATGGAATATACCAAGAGATAAATACAGTTTGTACCTGTACCTAGCTGCTTATAAACTAAACCTACTTCTCCTCCTTGACTTTTCCTATTTAATTTCATGCCTGTTTAAGCCACTTTGGGGTGAAGAAACTTGATGCTATCCATTTTCCCTTCTTCCCATTCCCTCTGTTCCCTAATCCCCCAATACATAGTACTAATAAAGTGTAGTCCACATACTTGGTGCTAAAGAAAAATGATTGTTAAACTTTTAATAAAGAACCATTAAAGACAAGTTTATTATAAAAGTTGTTTCTTAAAAAAAAAAAAGTTGTTTCTTTTAACTACTAGGAAACAACAAGGCAAAGACATACACTCCACTGATGTAGAGCGGGAGGCAGCAAACTAAGCCCTCCACCTGTTTCTGTAAGTAAAGTTTTATTGGCACACATTAAATAAAGTTTTATTGGCATACTCATTTGTTTACATATTGTCTGTAGTTGTTTTTGTGCTACCATGATGCACCTGAGTAACTGTGACAGATACTGGATGGCCCCAGTGACTAAAATATGTACTGCCTGGTCATTTACAGAAAGTCTGACAACCTTACGGCAGAATTTGGGCTTTGGATCCTTAAAGTCATTCTATACTCATTCATTTATGGTATCACTGCTGACCTCCCTGGTCTGGTTAACTCAGCAAGAATGGCCTAAATTGCACAAGACCAGGATTTACTTGAGGAAAGAAAAGGCCTTTCAGGAGAAGCAAAAGTAACCAGCAGAGAGTCTCTTTCCTGGTCTTTCAAGCCAGACTCCTTTTCACAGAATATGTAATACCATTTTGACTAGGACCAAAGTTTAACTTGCACTTTGATGATCAAAACACATTCTCCTCCCCCTTCTCATTTAAACTATTTTTAATTAAGTAAATTTGAGAAAGCACTCATGCAATTTGTTCTATGAACCTTAAAATTCCCTCATCTCCTCACTGTTCTGCCTTCCCATGTGTGCCTACAAATCTTCTGAATCTCCAGAGGAAAGGAAAAA
The DNA here is from genome assembly GCF_002288905.1 of Enhydra lutris kenyoni. Classification (NCBI taxonomy): domain Eukaryota; kingdom Metazoa; phylum Chordata; class Mammalia; order Carnivora; family Mustelidae; genus Enhydra; species Enhydra lutris. The sequence goes on from NW_019154089.1 coordinate 22,161,191, forward strand.
TTCTCCATGGGACCTCTCTCTCAAGCTCACTTAAATCAGACTTCCATATTTTAACAGTCATTCAAAATACCTTGTACCATCTCACAAGACAAAAACCTTTAATGTTTTACTGACATACAAGAACTTTGTCCCCTAAAACATAATTAAAATTTATTTCACATTTCTTACCTTTGTAAATATTATCACAAATATCACCCCATTTATCACTAAGGGTTTGATCAGAAAAATGGATATCTAATACCTAAGATTTAATAAAATGTTAGTAATACCTCACTATATTTTAGTATTTAAGTTAGCATCATCTTTATCATTACTATTACTGATTTGCTTAGAATACACTTCTACTATAGCCCAAGACATTCCCAATCTGCACTTCCCCAGATAAAAGTTTCCATTAAAGGAGAAATTTTCTATTTGTCAACCGAATGGAGGTGGGAGGGCAAGATGAGGTCAAGCTCACTCCTTTCTTTTCTGGGAGCTTGGATGAGGATCATGGCTGTTCATCCCCCAGTAAATCTTCAACCCTAAGAAGACACATAACTATTATAATTGGGACCGAGCCAGCTCTTGGCCCTTTCTGCTTCTCCCTGTCCATATTTGAAATGTCCTCTGAGTGCAGACATTCTCAATGTAAACTTTTAGTCTGTTACAAATCATTCACCTTTCTGTGTCAAGGATTTACTAAAAAGAGAGGACAAGCATTACATGGAGGTAGTTTCCAATTAACATGGCTGGTGCTGGTTATATGATTCTTTGTGATGCACTTTAATTATTGTAAATGTTGTGGACAGATCAAATACAAAGATGACAGGGAACTTGAACCCAGGTATTTCCTGTTGCCTGCATACTTGAGCCAATTTTGTTATTTACTGTGGTTAGACGTGATCTATAGATCTACTACTTCTTATACATTCAAACAGGTTACAATGAAAACAAGTGTCAGGGCAATTGAGCCTCAAATACAAGCATTTATTAGCATCTAGGCATAAAACAATCATACATCTGAATGCCAGGCCTCCAACCTTTTGGATGCCCCAAGAGTACACTGCATAAACTGTATCATTAAGGCAGGTGCTTTCTGTAGAATCTAAGCTAACCACAGAATCAGAAGACTTGTTTAATCAGCAGCCCACTAATCTGGGAAGATAGTCTACTATTTTCTCTCAATTCTTAATTTTCGTAAAAGCAGAGAATACCTCTATCATATTTTATCACTGAAATGTCTTGAACATCATAGATTTCCCAATGGCATCTTTCTATTAACATTTCTTTTATTATTTAACAAAACCCCACTGTCCAGGTGCATGGGTGGCTCAGTCATTAAGTGCTTGTCTTCGGCTCAGGTCATGATCCCAGAGCCCTAGGATGGAGCCCTGCACTGGGCTCCCTGCTTGGTGGGAAGCCTGCTTCTGCCCTCCCATTCCCCGCACTTGTGTTCGCTCTCTGTCTCTGCCAAATAAGTAAATAAAATCTTTAAAAAGAAAAGAAAACAAAAACAAAACAAAACCCCACTGTCGTTCATAAATAAAGATAGTTGTTCTTGTGATAGCTGCCTCTGGAATGTGGCCTTTTGTGTAGGAGATATACACCTGATTAGGACAACTAACCACCCCATGTCCTATATATTAAAAGGAACATAAACATATACATCACATTGTCTGTACTGAAATTTTTTCAGTATTAGTTTAGACTAGATAACATTTCCAGTGTTCTCAGCTCCACTGATTTGATATCCATTCATTTGTTTGGTCAAAGAAACATTCATTACACTTAATCCCACAATGGGGTTAAAAAAATGAAAGAGCCTTGTCCTTCAGGTGTCCCATAGTAGGGCTTCACTACTCAATGTGGGATCCATAGAGCAGTAGCATGAGCAGATCTGAGATCCTGAGATGCAGAACCTCAGGACCCAGCTCAGATCTCAATCAATTACATCTTAACTAGTTGCCAGGTGCCTCCTTGCATGTGAATGTTTCAGATGCATGGTCTAGTGTAACAGAGCTCCTGAAATATTAGAGTGCATCTAAATTACCTGGGGGTGGGGGGTACTCCTTTAAATTGCGTATTTCAAGCACCCTTTCTTTAGGGCAGGATATGGCCCAGGAGTCTGCAATTTAAGTAGGCAATTGTTCTGCAGGTGGTTCTGAGAAGTCTTTGAGAAACACTAGATGGTTGGAGGGTAATAGAGCAATTTTGGGGTAAGGAATGGTGAGGCAGAATATATATGTCAATACTGAAATGAGAGTATCTTGAGTTTGAAACTACTGTGCTTTGGGTTGTTGGCACTGAATACTTTCTTTTTCAGGTCTGAATGGAACAGATAGCTCATGTAATTGCTGCTCCAGCTCAGAAGGGTCACAGACTTAAATATCTAGTTCTGCAAGAGGTCTTTTTCATAGCTAATGCATCTCAAATAATTTAGGCCATTTCTGTGTCTGATAAAATGGATTTTTGACAGAAACAGGGAGGTCTAAACATTAGTCCTTACAGACTGCTAATCACAGAGTATTAAGATACTTGTTTATTGTTATTAAGCATCTCTTTCACTTTGCATTTTTCTAAAGTAAACTGCATTCATTTATGTGAAGGGAGGCAATAGAGTGGGTCTACCCTAAATAGGCATATGAGTCCATCCACTAAAACTGAACAAATGAATTGTGCCCTTATGTTTTTTAATAGATAAACCAAAGAGGAAAAGTTATTGATACACCCAAAAGCACCTTTATATAACCAGGACTGAGCTACTGCCTCCCGATTCTATCTCTAGTCTTAGTTTTTTGAGCCATGTTAACAAGGAAAAGGTTTTCAGGTAACCTAGATTGCTGCTTTTATAAGCGCTTGTTACAGCTGTAGTGAAATAAAAAGAAGTGCTGGGTGGGAGGAACACATTATCACCCATAAAAATGAGCAAGAAAGGAATCATTTTATGCTTACATGCTGGATAAGAAGTGAAAAGCCCCAACAGAAGTGCAGTTCCAGAAATTTGCTAATTTGGGGGCCATTACATAGAGAGGGAGTTCTCACCAGAAGACAAGATCTGATAATGAGGTGGTTGCCTAGGTGACCCTGCATCTTAAGTAGTGTTGAAGAGGATCTTGGGCCCTTGGCTCAGCAATTCCTTTTCAAAGAATGTATCCTGTAAAATTATACAGACAAGAGTGCAAAAATGTATGCATAGGGCTGTTTATTACAGTTTAATTTGCACTGGTGAATAATTGGAAATCACGCAAATACAGATTGGTAAAAGGCTGGGTAAATAGGTCATGAAATAGCCATAAAATGGAATACTATACACCCATTAAAAAGAAAAAAGAGATCTAGCTTACTGATAGGGAAGTATGCCCAATTACTAAGCAAAAGAGAAAAAAGGTTGCAGAACAGTGTATATAAATCATAATATGTAAAATGACCAATATGTAAACAGGAAATAAAATCTCAAAGAATACACAAAAAATATTGGTAAGAAGTTAGTTTTGAGTAAGGCAAAATTATAGGTAAGGTAATTTTTATATTCAAATTCATACTTTTATATTACCTTATTTGATAATCAAGTATTATTTTTAACCTCAGAAAAAATTATATTGTAAAAGGTCCTGACAGATCACCAGTCCTATCCTATTTATTCCAATCTTTCATTTTCTCTTTTTACAGATGAGCAATCCAGGGTCTAGAAATTTTCCTGAATTCTACAAGTGAAATAATTGTTCAGAATGCCACATAAATAGCCAAAACCTACGGGAAACTTGAAAAGAGCAAAAGTCTGCCTGGCTGTTTTCTGCCTTCTGACTCTTTCCTGGCAAGGACTTCCAGAGTCTCCAGTGTTGTGATAGGAGCTAAAGGAAGCGGGGAGATCAGCATCAACAGATGAGAAAGCTCAGCCAGAGATCTAGAAGGGGTAAACTACACCATGCACATTCCTTTCAAATTAATAATCTGGCAGCTAATTTTTGAACTAGCTATAATTTGTATGTGGCACCTTCTGTCAAAGCTGTCAACACAGAGTTGCTTTCATTTCACACTGGCTTGCTAGCTGGAAGGGTTGGCATTGTTCCAGGTGTTCACCCTGCTAACACAGGCTGCCATAAACTTGTGTTCTTTGGCTGAAACCATTGGGTAATTTCATGAGCAAATGCAGGTGACTATTTCTAAATACGATTTCTATTTAAAGAAACCACGAACCCCCACCCAACCTCTACCCCTATACCTCTCATCCAAAAGATATAACCAAAGTTCAAAATCTCAGAAAAGCATCCATTAGGAACATGGCGGAGGGGGGAGGGATGGCAATGAGGGGCCAGAAAATGATACTACTGGCCTGGAATGTAAAACCCTGAATGCCTGATAAAGCTCTCTCAATTTCCTCTTATACCATATATCGGGCATGGTCACTAACCATGGTTTTGATGAAAGCCACTCTTATACCCCTTTTGCCTTTTTTCATTACTTATATGCAAAAAAAAAAAAAAAAAAAGTCCAAGAGTGCATTGAAAATATTTCCCGGCTTGAGAGCTCATGGGAGATTCATATTTCTAGTACCAAGATTGGTAGGTAGAACTAGAAATCCGATCAGTAAAATATTTGTACTTCAAGAACCTAAAGGATAGCTATAGTTCTCAAAAAACATCTGTTGTACACATATTCTATGACATGTTAATAAATTTTAAACAGATTAAAATAGGTACATTTGGAAAAGGTAGGCTAAAAAAAGTTAAATGGATTATTTGTTTTCCATTTTTTTGTTATTGTTGATCTTACTGATTACTTTATGCAGAAATTCTCAGAGTTTTGAAAATGTCAATGTAATCTCCAATGAGGGAAGAACAATAGTTAATATTTTTGATTATTCTGATACATTATATTTAACTTGAACATTTTATAGGTGTAATCCTCAATAGAAGAAAAGAAAAAAATCACAAAACAATAATAAAACTCCACAAATTTGGGAACCACTGTTTCCTTGGAGTAAAGATAACAAAATTTATCATGCTCATATTTTGGAGTAAACATGGCTAATAATTTCTTTATTCTGTCTGGTTTCTCCTGAATATTGTTGCCTTAGGCCTCAAAAAGACTAATTTCCTTCTGAACACTAAGATGGGGCAAAAAAAAAAAACCCATAACCATAATTATGACTACCATCTTCAAAACCAATCCTATTCATTCAACAAATATTTATTAAGCACCTACCACATGCACAACATTATGGTAGGTATATGAAATAGAACACCATCCCTATTCTCTTACAATCTAACTGCAGCAATTAGACTACAATATTTCCCAACAACCTAAATACTGTTGGGAAATATTTTTCTATGAATGTGTGGCATTCCTATATGCTTAATAATTACTATATGCACATAATCATCTTAGGAATGCTTGCACAAGCAGGCAGTCCCAGAAAGAAAGAGAACAAGACCCCGTAGCGAACACATGTATATACATTTTCTGAAAGATATAGACACACATGACATCTCTCCTTGAAGATATTTGCTTACATTCCACAATAATAAAATATAATCTCTCTCTTTGCAGGGAAAATGGGCAGATTTGAAAGCAACCTATATATGAGAGGAGAGTCTCCTAATTAGATCAGAGTCTATCTCTTTTAAGGTACTCTACTACATGTTCAGGTTCCAACTGGCCCTCAATGCATTGCCTAGAGGAACTGGGTCTCAGGGAACTGGGACTACAATGACATCCTGAATGATGCTTTTGTTGTGAATCATAAACTTTATTTCTGATCTTAGTTTCTGAGACTCTTCACACTTCCTGATTTTATCCACATAAGAAACAAGTTGGCACATTTAGGACTGAGTGGCCAGAAAAGATCTAACCAAGTTGAAATGTATCATAGATTTAGTTTTTTTCAAGTTTATGTATGAGAGAGACCCTGTGAGCTTCTGTTTTCAACTATCATGTGGTGATAATATACTAATGTAATGCCACTAGACTAACAGTTCCATGAGCATGGGGATTTTTATCTGTTTCACATTCACTGCTGTATCTCCAGTGCCGAGAGCAGTGCCTGGTACATAGTAGTTACTCAGTACATTTTCAATGAGCCAATGAATGATGGCTACAGGTATATCACCTAGAAACCAAGGAAAAAAAAATATTCCTGATGGGTAATGGTGAAAAATTTGAGGAGAAAAACTATTTTAGTGTCTTTGGGTGAAAAAAGGCAAGAACTACTTTATTTTTTAAAAAGACTTTATTTGTTTATTTATTTATTTATTTATTTAATTTGACACAGAGAGAGAGAGAGAGAGAGAGAGAGAGAGCAAGCACAAGCAGGAGGAGCTGCAGGCAGAGGGAGAGGGAGAAGCAGGCTCCCCGCCAAGCAAGGAGCCTGATGTGGGGCTCAAGCCCAGGACCTCGGGATCATGACCCGAGCCAAAGGCAAATGCTTAACCAACTGAGCCCTGCAGGTGCCCCAAAGCAAGAAATATTCTTAATACCTGGGTTATGAGTCTGTATTAAAAATAATTTTCTTTAGATGTTTGGCTTCATTTGGAACCATCATACCAAATAGAGTAAATGAATTATACTAAAAAAAAAAAAAAGTGGCTTCCAAACCAAATATATGTATATACAAACCTGCAGGCATTCCAACTGGATTTTTTAAAACTCAAAAGTAACTCAAAAAGTAATTATGCCATTATCTATTTTTTAAAGGTTTTATTTATTTATGACATTGAGAGATAGTGAGAGAGGGAACACAAGCCTGGGAGGAGCTGGAGAGGGAGAAGCAGGCTCCCTGCTAAGCAGGCTCCCCGCTTGATCCCAAGACTCTGAGATCATGACCAGAGCTAAACGCAGACACTTAACATGACCGAGCCCCTGCAGGCACCCCAATTATATCATTATCTATTACTGGAAATAGTGAGCTGTGAAGAGACAGTGGAATTCATGTCTACTATTACCTAGTGTTTCCTTGCTAAGAACTAATATATCAAAAAAGTAGCCAAGAACAAAAAAATTAGAAATATTAGAGATTAATAACTATTATGGTCATATAGTAGAAAGAGGGAAACAGATATATTGATAAGTAAGAATCTGTATCAACTGTCACTTTGTGCTCAGACTCCAAAAATTACCCTAAAATATATTAGTTATATATAAGGAAGGAAGGAAGAAAAAAGAGGAAGAAAAAATTTGCTGCACTTTTTAAACTCCCCAACTGCCACACTAGATTTTACCATGGAACATCTCCTTCATAGAAAACTGATTAACAGCATGCGGAACAAAGTTTTAGCATCGTATGTACAACCATACTGTGGTCCCTAGGAAAAGATTCTGAGAAAAAGAGAACACTAAAAAAAATTCTATTGGGTTTATGAACTTTCCGTACAAATTTGATAGTTAAGGGGTGAGGTCACTGCTTTCAACCACCTGTGGGTAGGTGAGGATTTCAATGGTCTAAAATAATGACTGTGCTGCCTCACATATAATTTATTTAAATTTTTCATCTGGCTTTGAGGTTGGAATAAAACTGGGAAAGTTTCTATCCCCAATGAGTGTTTGGCTACAGAAAAGCAAAGATCAACAGTTAACTTCCCTAGAACATCCAGCCACCTCTTAAAAGATCTTCTTCAGTTGAATGTACTGCCTTCTATAAAACAACTAGACCATGGTTTGAATCTGTTCCAGGTGAAGTAGTGAAGTAATTCGGGGTCTGCCGAGCTGAGGGCAGACTTGATTATACAGTCCTCAAAGAACTTGCCACAGAAGGGATTCTTAGGAAAAAGTGTTCCTTCTCTTCATCTGTTTGGCAATACTACTGGGCACCACAGATTTGCTTTTCAGGGTGGTAGACTTCAAAACTAATGATTAAAGTGATCTGCACAGAAGTAACCTCTATCATTTGGCCAGGGTAGTACAGGGGTTAAACACAGCTTAAGAGTCAGGTAAACCTAAAAAGCCCTGTTTTTACTACTTTGTCACCTGGGCTAATTTTTTCACATCTAAGAAACACTAGTTTTTTTGTTGTTGTTTGTTTGTTTGTTTTTAAGAAAGCTGGTTGTAAGGTTTAACTGAGATAGTACGTGTAACACTTAATAAATATTAGTATGATTTTTATTGCTATATTTACTACTTTTAGTACTGCTATTTCTTTAAACTGCCACGCTAAACACAGTGATAACTGCTAATCTGTCAGATGCCAGCGCTGTGCTAAATTTGAAAGACAGAGCAATGAACAAGATATAGCCACTACATTTAAGAGGTCAGGGTCTTGTGAGGAAGGAAAGTAAGGAAACCCCAAATTAAAATACACTCTTATAAGTACTCTAAGTGAGGTATTCCCAGGATATCACGGGAACACAGAAAAAGCCAACCCAGCCAAGGCAGGATCAGGACGGTACGCCAAGAGGTAGAAGCAGCTGAGGTAAAAATAAAGGTGAGGAGAAATTAGCCAGTTGGGCAAAGCTACAGACTGGTGGGTGGACAAGAGAAAAAAATATTTCAGGCTGGCTGAGGGAACCAGCTGAAGACTAAAGAACAGATACCCCTCCCATTTCTCAAGAGGAGCTCCCCCACCCACTGAGGAGACTGCATTTTTACCAATCCCAAGGGAGAGGGAGAGGCTGAAGAGAGAGAAAGAGAAAGAGTGTGAGAAAGAATACTAGAGAGAGACAGAAATCAACTTTTATTTGTATGATAAATTAATTTAAGGCTGAACTAAAATTAGCAGGTTAATATACTCTATGGAAGACTCATATCTTAAGTTGGGCTGCCACAGAGGCCTTGTCAACGTTGCTTGCAAAGGACACACATGACATAGGTCAAAAGGCTTATTTATGGTTGGAATTTTTAGGCAGGGCATCTTACTTGTAATCTATCAGCAGAGCTGACTTGATCTGATTGTGGTTTTCACTTACTGTTGTTCTTTTTTAAAAGTTATCAATTACTGTTAGTTTCATCACTGCTGATTAAGTTTGTGTGTTAACTGGAACACCCTAGAGTCCACAGGTTACATTACCTGTGGCTTTCACTTACAATAACCAGACTTGATTCAAAGTACACATTCAGAGATGAGCCACTCAAATTCCTAGTGCTGAAGCGGTAGTGTTAGAGTAATGATGTACCACCCATGTATTTGTAACACTTCTGTGACACTTAAATAGCTTGAGAAAACTGTCAGAGTGAGTGCGTATTTTAAAATCACAGGACATAGGTTTATAATTGCAGTATAAGTTTAAACTAGGACACTGCATTTGTAAATAAGGTTGCACTTTTTATTTTTTTTTAAGCAAGTAAATGATACCTAATTCTTCTGTATCACTGGCAAAATTGTGTTGCTACTGTTTGTTTTGTGTCTTTGAACTAATTGTTCATCAGCAATTTTATTTTCCATTCTAAAGTACCCTTGGGTGCAGGTGGAAGGGAGTTGGCTTTTGGTGCTCTTTGCCTTGTCCAAAAATGGACTGTGATCTACAAAGTTTGAGAATCGCTAGTGTGAGTATGAAGTGAGGAGAGCTGAAAGAGAAGCAGAACTCCTCTTAGGAAGAGGTGGTAAATTTTATCATCACCCGGGGCCCACAAGCTGTCAGCAATTATATTAACCTTTCAGGTTAACCTGCAGCCTAGGCAGAAATGAAGAATGTGGGAAAGAACTGCATAAGCGACTCACAATCACTCATTTAGTTTCCCAACCTCTGTGTCTGGATTTAATGGATAAAATCCTTCCCAATTTGCACCCTGCTTCCCAATATGCCACTACTTGGATTGCAATCAATATTCTAAGTAAAACCCCTTTTATTTTCCCTTAAAAATCTAAACATGATTTGAATGCCAATAATAATAATAATAATTTATAGATCAGAAATGGTCAGAAACCAAAAAATCATGCCTAGATATAATAGATATTAACTACGCTATTATGTGCCTAGAAAATCTGATCTGGAGAAATATAAACCAAATTATTAACAGTGGGTAATTCTTGCAAAGGGATTATTGGAAGCTTTTTCTATGCTATATAATTTTTTATGTTTTTATGCTATACAATGTTAACAGTATTTGATTTTTAAACTAGAGAGCATCCATTACTTTATAATAAAGGTATATGTGATATATATTTCTTTTGGTTTTGTTTTAAGATAGATATAGTCTCAGTCTAGCCCTCGCAATTGAAAAATAGAAAGGAAAGAGATTGAACTGGAATCTGTGCTTTGTAGACTATACTCATTCACAAGCCATCTTAATGCTTCCTAAGGTACCCACTAGCATTTGCACAGTTGTTTACTTAATACTTTAGCTTCATTCCAAGCAATAAAACCTGGGAAATCATGTCTTTGATATGCTAGTTATATTTAAAAAAAAAAACCAAAAACCTTTTCTTCCATGCAGTGCTGCAATTATTTTGCACATCTTTTATGGAACTGCATTTTGGAAACCTTTGATTAGAGAACTCCTGAGATTCTTTTCAAACCCAAGATTGTATAAGTTCTGGAAAGAAAACACTTGCCACCCTGGTACTTTGCATTGCACTGTTCTTTAACTTTTCTAGTTTTACAGGTAACACTTAATAACTCAGGAATGTGCAATTTTCCAGACTATTCTCTTGATTCCTGAATATTGCCCAGTGCAGGGGCAGCACTACAGCAAATACTTACTGGAGGCCATATCCTGTTTCTATCACTCCTTTCCCCCTTCCCTCCTTTGTTTTCATCTTCTTCTAAAATGCTTTTCACAATTTTTTAAAAGATTATTTATATACTTGAGAGAGAAAGAGAGGGAAAGGGCAAATGGGGGAAGGAGCACAGAGAGAAAGAGAATCTCAAGCAGAATCCCCGCTGAGCCAGAGCCCCACAAAGGGCTGGATCCCAGAACCCTGAGATCATGACCTGAGCCAAAACCAAGAGACAGGCCCTCAATCTACAGAGCCACCAGGCACCCCTGCAATGCTTTTTATAGGTAAAAGCCATTCTCCACTCCTAAGCTGTACAAACTGAGGCTATGAGTTGGATTTGATTGACAGGCCATAGTTGACCCCTCGGAAGCTGCAATGGCTTGCCCTGCAGAATCTGGAAAAAACACAGTACTTTGGGCATAGTGGGTATTCCATGCATATTTGCTGGTTTGATTTGAGAAGGTACTGGTATTCATAAGCCTAATTTCTTCTCCTTGTCGGCTTTAGTGAGAGTTTTGGTAGTGAAGAATGGCTAATATGAAATGGCAGTTTTCTAGGAATTTTAATTATCCAGGTCATTTCTGTCCCCCATCTCACACCCACGAGTATGACAGATACCTCAAAACTCTTCGTGGTTCATCGCTTCTGTTGGCACCTGGAAGTTCAGAAGCCCTTCATGAGGCTCAGTGGGGAAATGGAGGAGACACACCTTTACAGAGGCCACAGCTGGCTTTTAAAATATATTTGAGTTTTAACAATTTCACATTCATTTCTGCTAATGATTGGGGAAGTGAAGCTTTCCTTTGAGTCACCTTTCCTCTTCTAAAAGAGTCTGCATTTCACCTTTATGGGAAGCTCTGGGCTTAGTGCTTCATCCCACATCAAAACTCACCCCTGGGATTTCCACCTTCAAACAAGTGAAACAAATGCATTCCCGCAGGGGGGCGTGCTGTCAAAGAGGAGTGAAGTTATCCAGATATCAGAACTATTCAGATAGGATTGCCTACTTAGAGGAAATCAGTGGCTAATAGAGAATACTTGCAGTGGGGGACCACTTAGCACTCAATCCCACATGCGTCCAATCTCTTTAGAGGCAGCCAGGAAAAAAAGCCCCTCTAGGTTTACATGAGCCAAGAAAGTGTGTAATAGACTATACAACACAGCATGCGCTAACCAATATATTTTGCTTATCTTTATCTTAACTTTCCCAAATTAATGATCACTTTCCCACCACGAAGTCATATTTCCTATAGAAATTTGCTGGAACAAAGCCTTCCTTCTCTCTAAATCTTTTGCATTTTACCATTTACCTAAAAGAAAGGATGGATAAGGATAGACACTTCATATTTAAAAAAAAAAAGATAAAAAGGAAAAGGAAAGAAAAAAGAAAAAGAAAAGAGAAAAAAGTAGTTCCATTAGCAACTTTGGTAAGAAATTGCTCCACATTGTTCCTCTGACAAGTAATTTTTCCCAGCATGTGTGCATCTTAAAAGTATTGCAAAACAATATCTTAAAATGAACTGATTAGTATGCATGCTCTGTGGTCACATTTAAGTTCTATTTATAAAATCTATTCTGTTCCAGGCTCAGACAAACAAAACTGAAATGCAGCTGTGTAACACATTGATAATTTTCATTAGTTCTAAAAGCCTCAATAGAATTTGCAATTTTATTCATTACATCTATATAATCCTGGAAAACCCGTTGTGAAGGTGACCTTTCACTTTTCCCCCTTCCACTTTCTCTTTGTGATTTGTCTGAGTGTGTGTGTATTTCTATATGTGTTCGTGCATGTATGTATGCGCACGTGCATGTGTGTAGGAGACAGAATCTGGGAGGGTTGTGCTGGGGGGATTTTTACAAGGGTGAAGCACAAAACAGAACAAGAAATCAAGTCGGCAAAGAAGAAAAATGAGGCACAGGGAATAAAAATCTCGCACATATATCTTGAAAGCCCTTTTAACTAGGGGCATTCTGCCATCCTTACCCAGATGTGAACAAACCCAGATTTCTGAAGTCACTATGTATTACTGTGGGCAAATGTGGATTATATTCTAATTCCTTAGGAGTCAGTACTCTTTTCTGATCTGAAGAGATAAGGATTTTCCCAGAGTGTGAGCCAAAGGACAGACCCAGGAGAAAAATACAGTGCCATTTTTTCAATTCAAACTTGCTCTTGCAAAGTAAAACAAGGCCAACTTTGGAGATGGCTCCTCTTCGTGTGAGTGATTTTTGCATGTGGATCTTCGAAAAATAATTTCAAAACACACACTTACCAGAATGCTGGAAGCCAGCCATGAAACCACAAAGAAGTCTTTAGAAAATTAAGATAACAACAACAACAAAAAAGAACATAACATGAAAGGTAAAAAATAAAGGCAAACACTTGCTATTTAGTAGATACTGAGATGATGCTTCAACACTGACCAGGCAATTAAAATGATAAAACCTTATGTGTAAAGAATGTGAGGCACCTGTCTTAGATAAATATATGTGTGTAGATACAAACACTCACATCAAGAGTTTATCTGATAATTACTAATTTGGGACTAAATATAATGGCAGTTATGAATTACCCATTATGTGCAAGTACCATCTTCCTTATTAGTAAGGCTAGCCAGGGACTTGGCAAGGGTTATTTTGTCTGTGTCTCTAAAGGTAGGATATTAAAAACAACAACAACAACAACAAATGGTGGTGGGTATGGGTAGTGGCAAGTGGCAATTCTGGGAAATAGTAGCTTAAACAAAGCTGGACAGCTTCTATACTGCTCAGAATCCTTAATCTCCACAAGAGAAGATTCAATATAAGGCATTTCCCATAATGACAGAACCACAAAACATTTCTGATTTGTTTTCTCTGCAGAGTATCCTGTAGAATGAGGGTTCTGAGGGACACTTTTTTTGGGGAAATGCTATTTTATGTGAATAACTGCTTTAGCAACCATTGTCAACTAACAGAAATTAAGGTTCAGATGAAAGAACACTGTAAAACGATTCATACTGAGAAGGGAGAGAATCAAAGCATGGAGGAGTCCTTCTAGATTCCCCAAAGAGAGAAAGCTGGACTTTTAGATGACACAAGGAGACTTAACATGGAAGAAAGATGGACAAGAGTGGAAACCTGCCCTTCACTGAAATTTATAATTTGCCCAATTATAAGCCTTTGGCACTCCACTTTAAGACAGCAATTTGAAACCAACAAACTTGAAAGGTGCTAGAAGTTTCCTTGTCAACCATTAGATAAACAAACTCCATCCCACTACAGCCTTACAAGTTTAGTACAAATGTGGCTATATAACTATAGGAAATCCCACCTCATTTCAAAATTACTACAACCTATCAGAAGACAGGCAGCCTACCCTGTTAGAAGATTTTTAGGCAAGAGGATGGTACCAAAGGAAACTCTCATCAGTATTTGAGAGAGTATGGAAAGAACACCTGGGAAGGAATACATTGGAGCTGTAGAACTTTAGTGTGAAGACCTATAGAACCCAGTCCCCACAAGAAAGTTTCACAGATTCACCTGCAGATCACTGTAGAAGTTGAGAGATTTTTCCAACTGCTTTACCTCATGAAGATTCATGGGCTAGGAAACTTCATGCAGTGTGGCCTGTATTCTGAACATAGCTAGGACAACAGACACATTTATGAACGTTATAAAATAATTAAGCCCTAGCAGTGGCTGGCACATTAACATTATGGTAAGGATTTATTGAGTTTGGAGAATCAATTACAGGGAACAAGACCATGTGGGCCTACAATTATGTAACAGGTTTCTGTAGTCATGGTGCTAACTGGGCTAGGCAGAGCTATTAGAGTTTGATTGCTTTTTTACAAAAATTGAACAAAATACCTATTTTAAATATATTATATACATAAATTTGATAATAAATTAATATTCTCTCCACCACTTTAAGAAAAAATTGTCAATCATTACATCATTTTAAAATTTTAGGTCAAATGGGTTATGAATTATGTTAATGCTATTGGCTTATGTTGGCTCCACTTTCCCTGATAAACGGAAATATCTGCTATTCTTTTTCAACATCAGGTGAACCAAACTGTTATTTACAAGTAACAGAACTTCTTAATGATTTGATAACTTATGGAACTATGATTTCAGCATTCGCTCTTATTGTAACTTCAAATCTGCTTTAATAACATCAAGGAAATGTTCATTTTCAAAGGAGTAACGGTGCTCCAGCTGAAAAGTAGTAACTCTGGAAAGCATTTAGGTGTGATGAAAGCTATGAAGGCCAAGCAGCTACCATGGTAAACGCTGTGAATTTAGGACAGGATACCATGCACATCATTAGAGATGATGCTGACAAAATAAAAGGCAGCCCTAATCTAGCTACAATTTGAGTTTGCAAAAATTGTCTTACATAACAAGGTGAATAGGGTGGAAGAAATGCCAGTGACATGGCCACAGAATCAATCCTCAGCTATAGTGATGACAGATTTAAGCACCTTGAGAATTCACTCCAATTACTTTCTATTTGTTACTTAGGCAAAATTAATGTTGAATTATGCCAGTTTTTAATTATGAGACCTTTTCAGGAATATACCTTTGGCACAAAATGAGATTATCCTGCACCAACAGTTCATTTCTTCTGAAAATCATTATTATGAGACCTTTTCAGGAACATACCTTTGGCACAAAATGAGATTATCCTGCACCAACAGTTCATTTCTTCTGAAAATCATTAACTATCAAGCCAACCCAACAAAGACATACTTGAGTGCTATTCTGTCAATGAGAAAACACTAAGAATAGCTAACATCCATTGCTTATTATGTACTTAGCATATGCCAAGACTTTATATTTACTCTTTCATAAAATTCCTAACAACCAATCATTGATGTGTCTATTGGTATTATGGGTATTTTTTTAGTGAGTTTTCTTAAGTTTAGAGAGTTGACAGATTTGCCCAAGATCACAGTTTCAAACATATTCTGCAAGTCCAGAGCCTCCACTCTTAACCACACACTACCTGAAGGCAGAGTTAAAATGCAAATACCCAAGAGTTTACCTATGTTGCCTCTTTCCTGGACTTGCCTTGATTCAACAAAGCTTGTTTTTGATGTGTTTATAAAGCTAAGAAAAATGGTAAATTACTGTGCACACTGTTATTTCTTTAATTCCATAAGAGGAAGATAATAAGGATAATGAGGAGTGTTCCTTTGTAATTCCAGTGTGATATTTTTGTGGGTGGTTTTCAAAGCACATGGTATGCAATTAGAGATAATGTGGATGGCTCCTTGTTTCCCAGGCATGTGCCATCCACTGGGCACTTGCTGAGAGTGCTTGATATGTATGCCACAGGAATTGATGTGGACATTTCATTTGCCTCTCAAGTTTGAGAGCCCTTAGGATTTTGGCAGTGGCATGTACCCTCAAATGACTTATAATGGAGATCTACAAGGAAGAGTCTCCATTATATTTTAAATATGGTCTTCTGCTTCTGACAGTATTTCCTCCTTTTTTGGACTTCTTCCCTGTACTTAAAATTGCCATAGTAATCAGGAAAGTGACTCTTGGAACTGTGGCCTACTAGCTTGCCTTATTTATTCTCTTGCTATGACTTTCATCATAACTTTTCAGAAGGCACACACCAAAAGAGAACTCTTCTCCCTGCCAAGGCATTTAAGCTCAGCAGAAGCAGATGTCCAGCAGTGTAATTTCTGCCCAAGTGTCACTGATATATTATTGAGGAAACATCAAATCAGATGAGTACTGGAAAAATTAGAGCCTATTCCCACAGTCTCTCTGCTTGACCTATACTCCTGAAGTTAGATTTACTGTAACCTTCCAGGCCTCATATTCCTTAACCTTTACCCATGCATTATGGGAAAAAAATCTTTTTCCATGAGTGCTGTTCAACAGTGTTTTTGCTTTCATGTGTTTTTTAAAACTATTTTATTTGTCCATTTTTCTTGTTTTTCCCACACTGTGTTCTATCCTTGTCCTTGCCAAAGTAATCTAACATGCATTTTTCCATATTTTTCTATATAACACATTTCAATCACTGCTTACCCCTACAAAAAAGATGTAATATTCTATAGCCTGCTCTGTATCTTGATTACTCACAAGCTTTTATTACTCGTTATTAAGTATTTCTCATCTCAATTGTTCTTTGGCTCTTTATCATAGATGTTTATTGCTTTGATAGGGAATGAGCTCTGATGGCAATAATCCATATAACAAAGTTTATTCATGACATTGTCTATCAACTAATGCTAACCAGTGGGAAGGAACGGATGCACAGGTAATATATCTGCTCCTAAAGCACATATAATTTAATAGTTAATTTATTTAACCATTTATTTATTCAGTGTCTACCATGTACCCAGTACTTTTCTGCAGTTACACATCAGAAAAAGCATCTGCTTTTATAAGCCTCACTTTCTAGTAATGTTGCAGGAAAGCTGATCATAAGCAAGTAAACAAATAAATACAACAGTGCCAGAGAGTAATACGTGCTCTTAAAAAAAATAATAAAATAAATAAAACCAGAACGATAGGATAGAGAGCAAATGGCATAATCAAAAGACATGAAAACTGAACTAACACCTAAGTGATGAAAAGAATCAGCCATGCTGGGGTGCCTGGGTGGCTCAGTGGGTTAAAGTCTCTGCCTTTGGCTCAGGTCATGATCCCAGGGTCCTGGGATCGAGCCCCGCATCGGACTCTCTGCTCAGCGGGGATCCTGCTTCCCCCTCTCGCTCTCTCTGCCTGCCTCTGCCTACTTGTGATCTCTGTCAAATAAATAAATAAAATCTTAAAAAAAAAAAAAAGAATTTGCTTAAAAAAAAAAAAAAAGATCAGCCATGCTGAGGTCTAGACTTGCGAAGAGCATTAGAGGCACAGAGGCCTTGAAATAGAAATGAACTGAGAGCATATGAGGAGCCAACAGAGGCCAGAATGTAAAAAGCATACTAGATAAGGGGGTAGTTGAATGTAGGAAAGTATTGAGATGGACAGGACACAGATCATGACAAGCTACTAAAGAAATAGCTCAGACAACTAGTGGCTGTTAAATACCATGAGGATAATTCAAAATGCTATGAAGATACATGCGAGTGAGTATGCGCTTGGGCGTATGTGTATGTGCAGATGTGTGTATGGATAATCTCTATTTTCATGGAGGAGGTCATAATGGAGATGTGCTTTAAAAGATGAGTGGGGGTTACCTGGGTCATTCAGTCAGTTAAGCATCCGACTCGATCTTAGCTCAGGTCTTGATCTCAGGGTTGTGAGTTCAAGCCCCATGATGGAACTTACATAAAAAAATTTAATTAATAAAATCTTAAAAAAAAAATCTTAAAAAAAAAAAAAGGGGGGCGCCTGGGTGGCCCAGTTGGTTAAGCGACTGCTTTCAGCTCAGGTCACGATCCCAGGGTTCTGGGATTGAGTCCCACATTGGGCTCCTTACTCAGTGGGGAGCCGGCTTCTCCCTCTCGCTCTGCTGCTCTGCCTCGTTGTGCACTCTCTCTCTCTTTCTCTCTCTGTGTCAAATAAACAAATAAAATTTTTAAAAAGATTAATTAATAAATAAAAGATGAGTAGGACTTAGACAAATGAAAAATAGGAGTGGAAATAGATAAAAGAGTACAGCAGCTTGTGGGAAGAGCCTGTGCAAGGGAAAATAGGTAGGGGTACAGAAGGGAGTTCTCTGTGACTAACAAGTGATCCATTGCAAATGGGTGAGCAAGAACCAGGGAATACAAAACTTGTAAAGGCTATGAAGGGGACTGAATGTCAGAATAAGAAAACTACTGAATAATTACTCTGGAAGGTTAAATCATTGAAGATCTGAGCACAGGTAAATAATAATCAGAGATGAGATTTCAAGAGATTTCTCTGACACTTCATGGTTGAACTGGATTGAGTTGGTACGGCTGATGGTGAAGAGTGTAGATAGGAGTCTAGATACAGCTATTCAGAATGAACTTGAGAATTAAGCCATAGACAACTGGAGAGAATGTAAAAGAAAATATAGGTGAGAAAAATATTAGACGTGGAATCTGCCCTAGATCTAATGCATAATTTCTTCTTCCATCATGCTCATCAGACACTCTATTTTACTTCTAGTGACTGTGAAAACATCACCTCCTGGGAAAACCAGTTGTGTGGTTGCACAACTCCAAGTATTTAAGTTCTTTCTCAGGTTGAACTGGAATCTGTTTCCCTGTAAGAGTCACTGATGTTAATTTTACCTTGTGTAGGAAAGCAGACTGTGCAGGCTTCTTCTACAATACTTCAAGCTTTCATATATTTGAAACCAACTATCATGTTTACCTTCTGTCATATCCAGGTTAGCCCTCCTCCACTTTCTCTGCCCATGTATTTTATATGTTTGTATAAGATGTGCATTGTACTTTCATAAATAATTAACATGGAATGATTCTTTACATTCCATTATCAATGACAATTTATTTTTCTGAAGGCTTTTTTTTTCTCATTTGCAAAAATTTATTACCTTGTTTAACTTTCTCCTGTACAAGTTCTAGGCACTTATTATACAACTGGGGGAAAAGAAAATGGAATCACCCTGCCCTATACAACATTATTCTAGGCCAGGGGTCAGCAAACTATGGCCTGCAAGCTGAGGATGGTTTTCCCATTTTTTAAATGGCTGGAAGAAACCAAGAAAATTTTGAAATACATAATAATTTTATGAAATTCTTATTTCAGTGTTCATTAAATAAAGCTTTATAAGAATGTGTCCATCCATTTACGTATTGTTTATGTCTCCTTTCATGTTTCAACAGAGACTAAAAGGCTGGCAATGCCTAGAATATTTGCTATCTAGCCCTTTATAGAAAAAGTTGGCTACTATCAGTTCTCAGCCTTGGTGTGTCGTCTGTCAACTGCTGCATCTGGGAGCTTGTTAGAAGTGTAGAATCTCAGGCTCTACCCCAGACCCACTGAGTGATAATCTACATTTTAACTGAGTACCCAGGTGATGACTACATCAACTTCAAGTTCAAGAAGAAGTGCTGGAGGAGTGCTCTGCAACTCTGGGTTGTGTAAGAATCACCCTAAGAGTTTACTGAAGTACCAATTTCTGGGTTTCAGCCCCAGGAAGTAGATTGGGGTGAGGCCTGAAAGTCTGCATTGCTAATAATCTCCCCAGAGATGCTGACATGGCTCTTACCTGTCACACTTAGGGGACTCTCTTCCACTCATGTTTAAATCCTTCCTCCTTTGAAAGATTTTTCAATCACCAATCCAGCCAGGACAAATACTCAGTCCCTTCTTTGAGCTCTTATACAACAAATGGGGCTCATTTTACATTTATATAATAGTATTTGGCCTGAGTAGATAACACAATTAGAAAGAACTTTCTATTTTACTAACTCAATGGCCTCTTGCAGTTTCCCAAAACTGCCAAGCACATTCTCACCTCAGAGCTCTTACATCAAGTTTCTGTGCCTGGCAGGCAGTTAGGTCACTCCTGGTTTTCTTTAAACATCTCCCTTTCAGCAAGCAATGCATACTCTGACCTCACTTTCGAAAAGTGCTTTCCACCCCCACTCCATCACTCTTATCGCATCTTGCTTTATCTTTCTTCATTGAACGTAACAACACTTTACATTATGTATTTATTCAATGCATCTTTCGTCTAACTATATTATAAGTTCTGTGATATCAGACACTTTGTTTTCATTCATTCAACATCGATTTATTGAGCATCTACTGTGTGCTGGGTACTATTCTTGTATTAGAGGACACATGAGTTTACTCAGGAAAATGGCTATCATTAACTAGGCATTCGATGAATATCTTCTGAATAAATAAATGTATGAATTCCCATTTAATCCACTTAGAACAGCATTATGGTTGATAATTCATAAACTGCACAGATCCTTTACTGTTAAGCATAGTAAGTTACAAAAATATCTAATCAAAGCTAATATTCATTGGGTTCTTATGTGGCAGGTACCCAAAATACTTACCACTTTTATTTTCATTTTTAAACTTATGAAATGTGAAAACTAAGGAGGTTATATAACTTTAAAAAGGTTAAATGTGTGCACAAATACAGGTAGAATAACATCAAACCTGAAAGGATAACCATCACCTATTCTCCTTCCTCATAATGAAACCTATGAAGAGACTGGCAGGCTTGTGTGGCAACTGAATGACACCAAAAGGTTTATCTGTAAAAGTTTAGAAACTCACTCACTACTCACATTATTCCACAAAAAAATGAAGGTAGCCATAACAAAGATACACACACACACACACAAATGTATTTAACAGAAGTGGAAGTGAATAATTAGGTCTAGGTAAAATATGACTAAGAACTAGTAAATAAAGATTAAGAAAAAACACACCTATGGAAATCATAGGTGTTATCACTGACCTTGTTATGTAGCTCTGTACTTCATGGTATCTGATAGGGGGTAAACTGTTTCTCCCCTACAGAAAAGATATGTTGAAATTCTAACTCCCTATACCTCAAAATGTGAGCTTTTTTGAAATAATGTCTTCGCAGATATAATTAGTTAAGATGAAATCATACTGGAGTAGGGTGAGCTCCTAATCTGACTAGTGTCCTTCTAAGCAGATAGCGATGTGAAGACAGGAGACACACAGAGAGAGCACTGTGCAAAGATGGACACAGAGACTGGAGTGATGATGTATCCTGGAGTCAAGGAATGCTAAGAATAGATGGCCACCACTACAAGCTCAGAAAATGCAAGGGTATTCTTTTTCTCTGCACATTTCAGAAAGAGTATGGCCCTGCTGACATCCTAATTTTCGTTTTCTAGACTCCAGAAATGTGAGACAACATATTTCTGTTATTTTAAGCCATGAGTTTGTGGTACATTTTTGAAGCAGCCCCCCGGAAAAGGGGGAAAAAAAAAAGTTATCTAGATGTAGATCTATCTTCAAAAGCACAATCCAAGAGATAGACTTATTTTAGGAATGAAATCTTCACATGTGATATTTAGTGGATTCCTACAGAAAGAAAATGAATTTGCAGTGATTTGGAAGAAGAAAGACACTCCGATAGCACAGTTACCTAACGGACGCAGTGAGACATATTCAGTTGTAGTGAAGGCTAGCATTAAGCGTGTCTGATCTGTTCTTGGAGGGGCCCTGTGTTTGGTCTAATGCTCTGCTCTCACTGTTGTGAAATTCTTCATAGTTTTTGAACAAGGTCTCCACATTTTCATTTCTCTCTGGGCCTTCAAATATGGTAGCTAGTCTGGGTTCAAGTAAGAAAAGAGTATTAGTATTGTACAGGGATTATTGAATACATTAATAAAACAGTGTATGGAACCTAAAACACTACAGAGACAGTATTTCAGATCAGTGGGGAAACCATGGACATTTCCATAAATGTTGCTGAGAAGTTGGTTATCCAAATGGAAAAAAAGAAATAATTTGGAACCCAAATTCATACCACAGTAAAAAATTTCAATTCCAAGGACAAAAAAAGACCTAAATGTGACTACAAATACCATTGAGAACACAGTATTTGGGAGACTATCCTAGTGCTCCTGGGTATAGGAGACTTCTTGAATGAGTTGTAAAAAACCAGAAACCATAAAATTTTTTTTTGATAAATTCATCTACATTAAAATTAAGTACTTCTTCTCCATGTACTCCTCCTTTGCAGGGATCTGAAATTTTAAGTAGTACCTACGAATGTCAGGGGCTTGGCTTTAGGAGTACCCCAAACAGGCAGGGTTCATGTCCAGAGCTGAGCTTTCTGACTTGTTTTCCCTCCTTATTGCTTACCCTTCTTTTGTGGAACTTTTGGTTTGTATGCCTAAAAGGAGTGAGGACCAGTGGAAGAGAAAGGTCAGTGTGTTAGGACTCATCTTTGGGCTGATTAATCCATAAAGGTGGCTACATACAGAGAAGATTGATCTAATAAGTAAATAAACTAAGGGCAATGGGAGCCAGATTTCTCACTATTGGAGAAGGGAGGAACATGGAATAGGAAAGACTAAATTAAACTCTGTGGTGTTTGATTAGCATCAGAAAATATCAGTATAAACTCGAGATTTTTAACTTGTTTACCTGCATATATAGGAGTGTGTGTGTGTGTATATGTGTATGTATGGGTATGCACTTACACATATAGACCTGTATTTCCTATCTGTGTTTAATAAAAGAACCTAGAAGCAATGATACTTCAGTAGCAGTAAACCTATTGAATACCCAGATCTTGGCTTCTAAATACCATTCTTCACTAAAAGAACGTAGACTCCATAAAGAAATGGCTGACTTGACTGGGAAAATATGGGCCTACAACAACTAGTTGAGCCAGAACATAAGGAAATGCTCAAAGAATGACAAGGACATGTTGAAGGTCACAGAAGGCAGTTTGAAGGGGCCTCCATCAGCCACGTCTTTGATAATTTTACCATGAAAATAAATAGTGGTAGTAAGGGATTGTAAATCTTTGACTAAAACAGGAATAAACAAGTCTGTGCTGATACAAGTAAACAAATACAAATTAATTAATTAATTAAATAGAGGGTAAGGAAAAGCTCTACCTAGCAATAGCACGCTAACTGCTAAGTAGAATTAGAAAATCACCATTTGGCAAGCACCAGTGTCATAAGTAAGTCGAGAAAAGAATCATTAATGGATCCTAAATCTGGTCGGGTGGATGAGGAGCAGGATTAGTATATAATTTCAAACAATGTCCTCATAATATACTCCTAAATGACTTTATCAATTTAAGTATACTATCCAAATTAATTAATTTTAGAGGTTAAGTTTTTGCCATTCAACATCCTAACCAGAAGACAAAAGTTAACATCACCACTACTGGACAAATCACTGTGGTGTGCCTCCCAATATGATGCACTGAGAATAGCACAATATGACTTCTGTGGAATTCAAAGCAAAACACATGAATGACAAGAAAATATCACATTCCAAATTAGGGGACAGTCTACAAAGTAACTTGCCTGTTTTCCTTAGAAATGTCTCTTAATAGGGAAACAAAGACAGAGGAACTGTTCCGGATTGTAGAAGACAAAAGACACATGAGAACCAAATGTGCTCCTGGCGTTGATCCTGGGTCTAAAAGGAATACTTAATTATATCAAAGCTTGAATGGTATCTCTGGACTAAAAGTGATATTAGATCATTTTTAACTTCTTGATCTTGACAGATGTACCAAGATTATTCTTTTACATAAGAAATACACACTGAAGTATTAAGAGGTAATGGGGCATCATGTCCCAACTTACTATCAAATGGCTGAGAAAAATGAATTCTAAGTGAAGAGTACATTTGATCTCTGCATAGAGTTGTGCAACTTTAAAAGTAAGTCCAAACTTACTTCAAGATCATTGAAAAACATTAAGCTCTCTTATAAGACATAACTGCAGCTATAATTTGGAAGAAGATATTTGCAACAAAAACTGAGATTAGCAGGCAGAGAAGAAATTCTTATGAGTTAGTTAAAAAAAAAAACAACAACAAATGATCCAATCCAATAGAAAAAGAGACAAAATGATCATTAATTTCACATAATTTTTTAAATGGCCTATGACATTTTAAAGATGTTCAACCTCATTAATAATCAGAGAAATGCAAATTAAAACAACAATGGAACATCACTAATCCCCATTAAGACTGATAAAAATTTAAAAGTGAGATAATATGGAACACTGGTGAAGATATGAACAACAGAATTCTGTTCTTTTTGGTGGAAGTGAAATTTGATGCAGCTAATTTGACTGTAGCTCGACATCACTAATAAAATACCAAGTTAAATACAGATTATATTGGTAGATTATACCATTGTCACCAAATGTACCAACATATTTGTC
This sequence comes from Enhydra lutris kenyoni, assembly GCF_002288905.1. Taxonomy (NCBI): domain Eukaryota; kingdom Metazoa; phylum Chordata; class Mammalia; order Carnivora; family Mustelidae; genus Enhydra; species Enhydra lutris. The sequence continues at coordinate 22,185,635 of NW_019154089.1, forward strand.
AGCAGTGTGCTTCCCTGCATTTTACACCCTACCTTGTCAAATTCGGACTTGGCCACATGACTTACTTTAGCATATAAAATATGAATGGAAGTGTATCGTGTTGTCTAAAAGTAGAAGCTTTTACTTGCAAGTTGTTATATGCTCCATTCTTTTCCCTCTGGCACAATCATGGTGACATTATCATTTGGGGCATTTCTTTCAGATTGGTTCTGGATCAAAGAAGACACGGAGCAGTTCCCCAGCCCACAAATAATGAGTGCATAACAGGACAGAGCAATAAACTTCCATTATCATAGCCACTGAGATCTGGTATTGTTGTTACTTAATTACATATCTAGCATCTTCTGACTTAAACTTACATATACTGTACAACCCAACAATGCTATTAATAAATACGTATACTAAAGAAATTTGCAAATGTACACCAGAACATATTTTTCAACATATTGATAGCTGCACTGTTTGTAAAAGGAAAGAAAGGAAGAAAGGGAGGAAGGTAGAGAGAGAGAGGAAGGAAGGAAAGAAAGAAGGAAGGAAGGAAAGTAAGAAGGTAGGAAGGGAGGGAGGGAGAAACAACTTGAATCTTCATCAAGAGGGAAATGAATAAGTAAGTTGTGGTACAGTCACACAATTGGATAAATGATCTATAGCTACACACCTCAACAATGCCAAGTCTCAAGAGAAAGAATTAAGACAGAAGAGAACATACTGCATAGTTTTGTATTTTTAAAAAAGAGATAAACAACATATTATTTTTTAAAGCATACATGGGGTAAAAAATATAAATAAAAGCAAAAAATGAGCACAGAATTCAGGATAGCAGTTACTATGAGAGACAGAAAAAGAAAGAGATAAATTTAAGAAACATAAAGCAACTCTCAGATATGATAATGTCCTATTTCTTAGCCTTGTGTAGGTATATAGTGATCATTTTATTTTGTCCTTTAAATAATATACATATACATTATACAATTCATGAATAAGATATCTCACAATAAAAAACAGGGGTAGATCTTGTTGGATGAGGGGACTGTAAATTTTCTAAGATATCTAAATATCAATATTTTCCTTCATCTTATTTCTAAGTATTAATTGTCAATGCAATTAATTTGTTTTGTCAGTATACACAGAGCATCACTTGAAGGAGAATTTTCCTCAGCATTTTTACTTAGTAGCAAAAATTTCAAGCAATCCACATCATTTCTGGTGATTTCTTTAATTTCAGGGAAGGGGTGTGTGTGTGTGTGTGTGTGTTTGTGTGTGTAAATAATTTTTTAATTTAAAGTTTAAATCTAAAAATAAATAGAGATGTTTTTGTCATTTTAAATAGCAGAACCAACCTAAAAGGAAGGGTAGCAACTCACATATTATATTGTGTTACAGTAGTCATTGACTAGAGCCAGTTCATAATGTAGTGAAGATGTGCACAGATGGAAACCACTTCAGAAGGCTGTCAGAGAAATCACATGAGACTCACACACTCTTTTACCTAAAATCCATAGGGCACTTGCTGTATCAAATGCAGAAATAATGCAAGTGGGAAAAAAATGGCATAAAGACTTGACAAAATGTGGACAGCTTTTGTTTGAGGGACCTTCTCAAACTCAGTGGAGTAATATCTTCTCATCCCACCGTGGCCGATTATTTAAAAAAAAAAAATCACAAACAAAAACATAAAGCAGATGATTGAAAGATAAGTTGATGAGACTGACCAAAAGAAAATGAATTTATTTTCTACCTCAGAGGTCATGACCAAGTCCTATTGCCTAGGAGAAATCCAGAAAGGAGACCCTTCAGAGGATATTTTAAGTGAGAGTCACATCAGATTCTTCAACAGCCTCAGAGATTAATGCAGTAATAAGAAGTATTACACAGTAATACAGATGATCAAATAGGAGAAACACATGATCAGCACAAAGGGAGAGCATACAAATGACCCAGTTACCAAACAACCAGAAAAGGGCTAGTAATATTTGCTGAGAATGAATGTCTCAAGATCTGTGGTCAAGTACATGCTCAAAATGAGAGCTGGTCAGGTCAATATCTTGGTTGGTGGCTTGATTACTCTGTAATTCGGATAATAAATAGCAATTCTGACTTGGAAAGGAAATGCAGCCAAGGATTTAAAGGGCTAGAAAATGGTCCCAGATTGATCAATTGATTCATCAATCTGCCTGTCCATCCTTCCAACCATCCATCTACCAACCAATAATTCATTCATTAAATTATTCATTTATCAAACATTATCTGAACATAGAACTCTGAACTCTGAACACTGAACTCTGGTAATTCAAAAAATTGTCAGTGAATAGAGACACATTCCCTGCCTTCAAAGAGTCTGTAGTCTAGTGCAGAGTTTTTCAAACTCAGAACTACTGATGGCACAAGATTAATAATTCTTAGTTGTGAGAAGTTATCTCGTGTTTTGCAGTGAGGTTCACCCCAGGATCTATTCACTAGATTACAGAAGCATCCCTTCCTCCTTCCCACTTTTAACAATCAAAAATGTCCCCAGACACTGTTGAATGCCCCTGGATAGAAAAGCAATCCTGGTTAAGAATCAGTGGTCTTTAGCAGAGGAGACAAATGTGTTCATAAGTACTTGAAATACAGACTAAAAATCCTGATAATTAAGAAATATTAAACAAACAATGACAACACAATGGAGACACAAAATGACAGTGAGGGAGCCAGGGGACAAAGTGGAAAGAGAAAAGGGGGGGGGTGGTGCAAAGAAGGAGAAGGGGAGACACACAAAGAGAGAACTCAAGCTCTGGAACACTTCTGCCTCCAGGAATTAAATAAGGGTATAGAGAGGGCACCCCTCTGCTGAGGCTTAGAGAAAGAACAGACTGTCATTTCCAGAAGACAGAGCTCTGCAAATATATGAAAAAGCAAAAGAATGCATTATTTGCTCCAAGTTAACCCACGCCTAGTTTATTTAACCTCTGATTATAAGAAGCCTAAGGTATTAGAGTATTTTCAGTAGTATTTTCTTCTCAAATTTTCATTTGAGCAGGTAGTAACATGTCATTGAAATATTTTCAGCTAGAAAGTGACAACCATTCACTCATTCATTCATTGAGCCAACAAACAGCTATCAAGCACTGTTGCAGATATGGCGCTAGGTTTCCCAGGACATGAGATGAAAAAGATACAACGCTTTCATCTGAGGATATGAAAAGTCTAATGGAAAACAATTTAGCCAAAAAATAATTTCCAATTCTTTATAAACTAGCTTTCTTGCTAAATAATAGACAATTTTAGAAGTTACTGCCTAACCCTTTCACTAACTTGCCTGCTAGCTGACTCTGGAACTCACAGTCTATAAATGAAGAAGATATGTGAACAAACAGTTACAAAATTCAGTGTTAAGCACTTTGGAGGTGGTAGATAAAAACTGTGAAGGACTCCAAGAAAAAGGTGATCATCTTTGCGGATCTGGAAGGCTTTTCTGAAGTCATAACACTTAAACTGCCCTCAAAGGACAAGTAGAAGAAGTTCATTATTTGGAAAAGTGGTAACCAGTAGATGGAATGGCAACATAAAAAGACGCAAAAAGTATCAAAATGCTCAAGAAACAGTAAGAATTCACCATTGACCTATGACCAGAGTGATAGGGTTATTATTAAAATGACTTATTTTCTAATACTCTGTTAATAGCTAGAAGCAGGTAGTTCAGTTCAATAGACACTAAGAGATAAGCAGCAACACTGGTAAAGTGCATACACCTCCCTCCTAACAAACAGGCCTGTACACACCCAGGAACAAGGAAACCCTACTAAGAATACACTCCTCTCAAATACTCTGGATGACCAAGATGAGCTTGTCAGGTCTTTCTATTTAGTCAGTGCCCCTAGTGCTTGTAGAAGCACCAATTTTGGCACCTATTTTGAAAGTTCTTTTGTCTACTCAGACTGGCAAAACACAGGCTGATAGATGGAACTTAATTAACTGAATTAATTCAATTCTCTTCTATTACATTTGAATCTGGACTGCAGAACATGCACCAAAAAACAACAGTACCAAGATCAAAGATGGTGTGTGGCTTACTCTAGGGGGGCAAACGTCATGACCTGGGGGATCTGTGAAGACTTGCTGAAACTCCTCACGCAAAGGGCTTCAAGAAAATCAATGACACTGGTATGTTCACACAGCATGCTGTGCGACTCATTCATCTCTACCACAGTTGTCTGCTTCTTCACTGTCACCAGAACAATCAGATCCTACCACTCATATACAGAAGGGACTAATTAACAGGCATTTGGCATACCACAGTGCATGTCACAGGAGAAGAGAAAGACTCCTAGAACTGTTGTGCACATTCACAATCAGAAGCCCAAGTGGTTAAGCATTGATGCTGGCCTCACCTTCACACTCCTCTTCATCCAGCACTGCTGGATGCAATCAGCTCCCAGAGGTTTTTCAGAGCCAACATATTTGGAATCCTGCAAGTATTTGCCTGTTAAGAAAACTGATGGACAAGAAAGCAACCAGAGCTGGTCTTTTAAAATGCATAACTCTGGGATGCCTGGGTGGCTCAGTTGGTTAAGCCACTGCCTTAGGCTTGGGTCATGATCCTGGAGTGTCAGGATTGAGTCCGGCATCAGGCTCCCTGCTCAACAAGGAGTCCGCCTTCCCTCGGACCCTCCCCTCTCTCATGTTCTGTGTCTCAAATGAATTAATAAAATAAAAGTAAAATAAAATAAAATGCATAACTCTGAGTAGGCTGAGTGAGGGGAAAAAAAGAGAGGAGCTACTGCTAAAGGCCAAGGATTCAAGGTTAGAGTCTTCCTTGACTATGCTGACTTTATTAAAGAAAAGAACACAGTCTGTGATGTGAAGAAATGTCTATGAGGTATGGATTGGACTAGCCCTTGTTCACCAGCCTAAGAATTGCAGGAGGAGCACCGTCTTATGTTTATTCATCACTGGCAGATGCTAATACATTTCTGGATTGACATTTGGCAGAAATATGAATAAACACTGAGAATTCACAATCAGATATCAGAGCTAGAAAGCTGAATACTACTGATGGATTGATTATGTTTTCGAGCTATTTAGATAATTGGACATACTAAGTACAGAGCTTTCTGCAATGATAATGGACCTGTCCCGTTGTGGTCTATTTAACAAACACTTGGACTATTTTTTTAAAGCTTGTTTACATTCCTGTACATCCTGGCTTTATTGATATTCTGTTCTTTGAATTACAGTGTCACCCTAGCAACGCTCCAGAGAAAGTTGAGGAGGGCATTATCATTGTTAACCCATGTTTTCAAAGCGAAAGAAAGCAAACCCTTCCATACTGAATCAAGAGCTGGTCTTTCTTTTCATATTACCCCTAAATATGCACTTACATTTGCCTGTTGGTCAAAGATGGGAGTAGCAAGGAAAGAGATGTCTGTATCTCCAGCTTTTAAATGCAAGTATCTTCCCATGTAAGTATTTACTGCAGGTCACTGCTTAACAGGCTTTTCCCCAGGTCTTTCCAGGCCTCACATCCTGCCAGCCAGGTCTCAGCTCAAATGGCCCCTCTCAGAAAGTTAGCCATGTACCTCAAGTAGATTCCCAGGGAATAGGTCTTATTTGGTTCTCTTCATAACACTTACTATCTGAATTATTACATCTTGTTGTTCTCACATTATTATATAAACTCCTTAAGAGCAGAGGCCGTCAGCTACCTTCCACAACATTCTGTCCCCACAGTCTAATACTGTGCCTGGGAAGTAGTTGGTATGTAATAGTTATGTGTACATTTCATGCACTTTTAGGCCTATAGACTCTGAAGCAGAACCAGTCCTTCCTACAAAGCATGCATGGCCAAGTTGTGTCCATGGGCCCAATTTAGTGGGTGATTTTCATCCTCTTTGCAATGTGGCATCTGGTGCTTTAAGCAGCAGGATTGTGCTGGGCCACATTATTTGGACAGTCCGTTTCTTTACAGAAATGTATGCCTGGCTCAGAGTAGATTTTTATGGTCCCCGTTAAAAAATTCTATAGCTCTTCTAACTTCCTAAGATATCCCTGTTGACCACTTTACTACATCTTGCCTAAGAAAGGAGTGTTAGCATTGGCAACCAAAAGTCTTATAGTGCAATGTAACCTACAGATGATGTGTTTTTTTGTTTTTGTTTTTTAAGATTGTATTTATTCACTTGACAGAGAGAGAGAGATCACAAGTAGGCAGAGAGCTAGGCAAAGAGAGAGAGGGGAAGCAGGCTCCCCGCTGAGCAGAAAGCCTGATGTTGGGCTAGATCCCAGGACCCTGAGATCATGACCTGAGCTGAAAGCAAAGGTTTAACCCACTGAGCCACCTAGGTGCCCCCAGATGATGTTTTTTATTCTCACTTCTAACATTCCCATAGATTCATCATGTCAATTCTTAACTAAATATAACATTCTTCTTGAAATATATCTCAGGTAAAACATTTTTTGCCCTGAAATGGTATCCACATACCCCATGAATTGTGGGGATACTTACATGGGTTTTGTATAAAGAATAGTTAAAATTCTGGGTTGGGGAAATATAAATAGTATTATTTACTTCAAAGGTATATAGCTTGATATTCCCAATCTTCAGAGAAGTGAAGGATCCTTTTAATTATCAGATAGTCCCAGGCAATTCTGTCTCCTGGGTATAAGCATAACAGTTAAATTCAAATTCCACACAATTTCCCTATAATTCATAAGCTGCTTTATGGACTTGATAATAACTTATAGTTTATATTTTTTAATATTTTTTTAAATTGCTAGCAGTGAGAATGGTTAGATTGTTCAGTCTTGATTTCTTAATTTATTTATAACACTTCTTTGGTCTTTCATCTCATGAAACTTTTAGGTAGCTCTTTTTCCCAAGTAGCAGCACCATCAGCAACTTCCTTAAACAGTAGGAATGGAGGGGATGGCCTCTCTGAATAAGTTCCATTTTGAATCTTTGCCCCTTAGGTGTTTTTGGAATTTGGTTTATTTTTCAAATGCACATACAAAAATAAAATAGTAGGAGAAGGCAGGAAGCTATAAATGCTGTTTGAAGAATTGTGACAGAGTCCCTGAACATTTATCTGTTTTGTTTTGTTTTTACATAATCAATTTATAAAAATTGTTAGGGGTTTTGGAGTTGTGGGGTGGCACTCTCTTAATCCCAGTGCTCCTTAGAACTCAGACCGAATGCCACAATTTGGGTCAATCTTTGTTATGGTGTTAAGAGGTGAGTTTCAGAATTTTGATTTTTCTTTCGTTTGTTCTCAGTAGAAGAAAAGACAAAAACAAAAACAAAAGACTTACAAGCTAACCCTGTAGAAGATGTGGAACTTGTAAGTTGCCTTGCTAATGAGAAATGTTGTACCCTCTTCAGTGTTGGCTCTATGCTTTGAATACGGGAATGGAATAAAAGGAAGTTAACTCTAAGGTGGAGGAGGGGTAGGTGGGAGCCACAAGGAGTGTGGGAGTTTGAAACTAGTGCATGCATAGAGAACAAGCTGCTTTTACTTGGATTATATATTTGTTTGAAGTGGTTTGTTACAGGCTTCTTTGGGGTCTGAAGTGATAGACTCGAAGGGGAAGAAGTCTGTGCTAAAATGTAGATCACAGGCACAGTGCAAACCTCAATTTCTTTATGTATAAAATGAGGATAATAGATATATTCATCTTCCAATATTGATGTGAGGATGAAATGACTTAATAAATGCAAAGTCCTTAGTGCCTGGCGCAGTTAAAAACTATTACCTATTATAATCACTGTATTATGAAAGACCCATCTGCAACCCACAGACTAACATTTAGGATTACTCCTGCTCATATGCTCAGTTAGGTTACCCCTCCTTCATGATAAAATTTATTTCTTGTGTTGCATATGCATAAAAAAATTATCCCATATTAAATGAAAATGGAATCCTTCAAAGAATTTACAGATTTAATAATTGTGCCATTTTCCTTGAAAAGATGTTTTACCCAAAGAAACAACAATAATGAAAACCAGAAGCCATATACCAAAGTTGTTCAAATGACAGTATCTGAGTTGAACTTTGAGGAATCATCCTGACTTATTTTATTCAATCTCCTTAGTTTCTTCTTTCCCCTAAACATCTGAACTTTACATTGGGTTTAAATATGAATCAATAGAAGATGAATGAAATATTAGTTTCATCTTTTCACCAAACTTTCTCATTTAACAGTATTTTCAAAGAATCATTTTTAAAATTACATTTTTAAGGCAATTTTCCCACTTGTATTATGTTTTTGAAGTTCATTGTTCTTGGGAGGTAAAAGATTCCAAATGCTATAAAGCAAAATGTCACACTGCAAGTTGTAGGCAAGGGTAATAAACTTGACTTTTCCTTGTAGTGCATTTCAATTAGGTACTTCGCTACCTGGGGCATAAGGATTACTGGATTTCCTTTTGCCAGTGAATCCTACAACTGTTGAATTATGTGCATATGAGTCCCAATTAATGACAAATAAACAAATAGAAAAGTGTGGTCTTCAAGAAAGCAAATTATATGGATGAATAACCTTTTAACTTAGATTCCAGCAGTCTTATGAAAAATCCAACGTATTTAATTTTTCCCATGTAATTTTCCTCTCTCCTCATTGTATAAATTAAATTCTGCTTTGTTCTGCTATTAATACATGTGAGAAACAAGAAACCTATTGTCAAGTACTTGTGTTAGCAAAGTCATGGGCTGTCACAAAACATTTTGATGTACATTAATGGTGGTTTGTTAGTAATATTTACTTATTAGGTTACCATTTTGTTTTCAGATCAAAATATATCTAATTGCCAAAGAGCAGAATAATCCATTAGTATGAAATCAGGTCACAAGAAAGAACTGATAGAAACTGCAAGACTTCCCAGTGGAATTGATAACTGAATGATACTATGGACAAAGAATGTGAATCCCCTAACTGATAAAAATAAACTGTATAGAAACGAACTTGTAAAGCACAAAAGTCAACGAGCAAAGCAGCTTTAGTTGAAAATGAAAAAAAAAAAAAGAGCATTTTATGATTTGCATGAGGGATTAATAATAAAAAAAATCTCTTTCCAAAAGATGAGGTATCTGATGTAATTTTGTATCTCAGGATTATAAGATAAAATACACAATGAAAATTCATCTAAAAATTTGCTTACATAAGGTGATTCGCAATCATGTAATCCTTTCCAACTCATATAATTGCAACATTGGAAATATTAAGCTTACAAGTCTCAAATATTAAAATTATGGAAGATTCGGGAGCCCACTATATATCTAATAAATTAGAGCAGAAAAATACTGAAATTATAAAAACTTTAGAAAATATACATTGTTGCATGCAAATGAAAATATTAACTCACTTCTCTGACCTAGCCAAATGACAAAAATCATACACTCCACATATACAGAGAGAACAAAATTCTCCATGACTTACTCTTGCCTCTAAAAATATAAACATATATATGTTGGTCAGATTCTCCAAACCTCTATCCTCAGGTCAGAGAAGTTGACTCATGATGATTTAGTTGAGTCAGGTTCACATATAGCACTTTCTCAGTTTGTAAAGCACATTTAATTTTCCATACAATTTGATTTCATATTTAAAACAATCTTATGAAATAGCTGGCATCAGCATTAGCAGCATCATTTAAATGACAGAGAGAAATGAAGTTGGTTGATACACGGTGACTTGTCCAAGGCCATGAAACTAGGAAGAGTTAGAATTTCTCACATCAGGTTTTCATATGCTTTCACTGTGCTGGAAACATAAATACAGACATATATGCACAGGTACTTAAATAAGATGTATGAAATTCTAACTTAAGCTTCTTCTTCCTTTTTCTGAGCTTCCATTTGGAATGTTGTGGCACTGATATACATGGGCATTTTAAAATGCTTGATTTTTGTACTAAATTAATTTCTTTTTTTGTAAAACTTTCAATGAATATTGTATGAACCTGAGGCGAAGATACAGAATCAGTTTTAAGATTATTTTGCATAACACATTTGCACAATGTAAGTAATACTACCCAGAAGGGAAAAGAGCATTTGATAACATGGTGCGCTACCTTTCAGGATTTCATCTTTGGCCTGCTCTTGGTGTCCTGTACAACCGGCAAGGCCATCTTCTAAAATTTAAATGTCTCACACACATTAGCTGAGGGAATGATGAATTCCATTTCGAAAAAAAAGTACAGTGGATTTCAAATGCCACTTCTGAACCATTCCTTAATTGCCTATCTAAGAAAAGATTCAATTGGAAAAAAAAAAAAGATAAATTTAAAATTGAATAGCTGGAGAATACTTAGATATGTAGGTGATACTGAATATCTTTTAAAAACCTTTTTTTTTTTTTTTTTTAAATATAAGCGTGTCTAATTGTATTAACCATGAACTTTTACGAAAAAAGAAGAAAAAAAAAGCTTATCAATTTTTGGCATCAAGAGAAAAAATTCTGCCTTGGGGCAGATTCTTCCTTTTTTATGCAAAATAGGAGGGCTGGAGGCAGTATGTAGGAGGTAGGCTTTCCTGTCTGAGCCAGTCCATCACTCACTCTTCTTTTCCTCTGCCTCCAGAACTAACACTCTTAACTTGGATGCCTCCATTGTCATTACTAACAGTAGAGGTAAGCAGCTGAATAATGTGACTAGCTTAGGTTCTCACAGCACCCCTACTTTTCCTTCACAGAACTTACTTAACACAATTTCCATGACATAATTAATTGTTAATCCATCTGTTTCCAGATGGGATACATGTCTCACTACTGTAGCTTGAATAAAGAAGGCATTCAAATATCTATCTGTTCAGTGAATGTTGTGAATCATCTTAATAGACACTTACACAACATCTGCTTTCTGTTTTGTTTTGTTTTTTTTAATTGAAACTTCTGTTTAACTTGTAACTCTTCTCCCTATCACCACCACCACCACTGAGTGCATTCTCTATATCTCACTTATCTTTTACCCCTGCCCATGGTAAATGCTTATAAATATGGCATGAATGACGATTCTTCACACTGCATAGATGGATTCTAAATGTTCTTTATGGGTCCTTAAAAGTGAGTTTTAAAATTCCAAACTACCCTCCTCAGGAGTAGGGTTGATATTTTTTAATCTTGGATTGTGTAAATACTGGTTTGAATTTAGCACTTGCTCCCTCAGGACAGAGCTAGTCTTAAAATATTCTCAAGTATCATCAGCACAGCCAAAAATACTGTTTAAAATCAGTTCACACCCCCTACAACATGGTCTAGGGGGAATCTTAGCTTCTAATTCCCATTCAGCACATTCTATATCACTGAGTCAAAACTAAGCCTCTAGTAAATTGTGCACAAAGGAGACCTAAAGAGGTGATTATTTCATTTTCTGCACTTTTCCCAATTACTATCTTCCCCACACAGTCAGGGGTACAGTTCTCTGAAGTGAAAATGGCAATGTCTGTACTTCCCATGATTTAGAAACCCGTGTGACCATAATGCTGGTTTGCATCAACTCCCTGCTTTGCAAGTAAATTCTAATTCTTTACCAGCTTGGTGGTTAAGCCTCACAGTCGGTGAACTTATCAGAAGTGAGCATTACCTTCCTAACTTTACTTAACTCCACCTAGAACTTACTCTGGGGAGAGGGACCTTGAAGCTATTTGTAGCTGGAAAGATACCTGGAACAATATCCATGCATGGAAGTTCAGAAGTTTGGTTAAATGCACATTCAACATTTTTAATAGTCCTAGATATTAGGCTCCTACTGTGTGTCACTGGTACTATGTATGTAATATCTCTTTTAATTTAATCCTTTAAAACAAGGTTAAGAGGGAATATTATAAAGAGTGGGGAAGTTAAGTACATTTCCAGAGCCCACACTGAGAGAAAAATGTCAGTGTTGAGAGAACAAGGATTAGAATGTATGTTTGAATGACTCCAAAGCTTCTATCTCTTCCTACTTCATACCTGTTTTTTATAAATAGATAGATACATAGATATCTATATCTATGTATCTATCTATCTATCTATCTATATATTATAGCACTTTTTCTGTACATACACCCCCCACCACCACATGACTGATTTAATAAGCATGGGTGACTATCACTGCTACTTAATTTCTATAAGCCAGCAGTCTTTAAACCAGGTTTCACTTTGTGAATCCTTAGGCTCAGGGAAAGAATGTTGTTGGGACTAGAAAGAAGAATGGATAAGAAGTGTCTGCAGGTAGGAGCTGGGCAGGCAGTACAATTCTGATGATTCATAATAACAACAGTCACTAGAATTTCTTGAGCACTTGCTGTATGTCCAACATCAATATAAATGCTTTTTATACACTACGTCAATTAATTTGTAATGTACATGTATGAGATGTCAATCCCTTCCTTCACTTATTCTCCAACTGAACAAATATTTAGAATGCTTAGTATGTTCTAGGTACTCCTCTAAGGACTAGTTAAACAGAACTAAACAAGCCACAGAAGGTCCTTGCTTACCTTCCATGTGGGGGAGACAAAATAAACAAGGAGACAGATAACTGAACCAAATAATTTAAGCTAGTGATATATGCTCTGGGAAAAATTAAACAAGGTGATGTACCAGACGGTAAATGTGAAAGAACTGTTTCGTTGGTCTGACAAGGGAATGGTGGCAGCTGAGCTCAAGTCTGAAATTACAGGGAATGAGCCACAGGAAGAAGAGAAAAGAGGGCTTCAGGCACAAAGCCATACGGGGACAGTAAGTTTCCTGTGATAGAAAACAGAAGGAAACCCAGTACCGATGGAGCTGGGTCAGGGAGAGGACAAGGCTAAATCTGTAGCATTACAGACCTGGATAGGGATTTAGTTTATTCTGAATGAATGGGAAATCATTAGACAGTCCTGTGTAGATCAGTAACATTATCTGATTTACCATTTTAAAAGATCATCTGTCTATTCAGCAGCCACCAGTGCTAGAGGGGGCGAGGAGGTATGCAAAAATGAAAACAGGGAAGAGGAGGGGGCACAGAGGCATGGATTTCCGTGAGATGGTGATAACTTGTTCTTGAGTAGTATCTTGAAAGTAGGTATTATTATTCTTCTCCTTCATAAGAGAGGAAATTGAGATTTTGAGTGATTCAGTGATTCGCCCAACGTTCCGCGGGTACAGGTTTGAGGGCTAAGATCACAGCCTGGTCTGACACCAGAACTCACATTCTTGCTATACTGTCTCCCCTAGTGGAAAAGAAGAGAGCCATTTCTGCTCCCTGGATGCCCTTTTGTACGGAGTATCCCATCAAACCAAAGAAAGTAGCTTGTGGCCACAGCAGAAGTTTTTGCATATACCGGGTAATAGAAGTTAACAGTACTATTAGAACATTATCTCCATATACTGGTTAATAACTCAAACCTAAAATAATTTCAAGTGTAGAGAAACTGCTTTTCTTATTTATTTTTCTCTCCAGAAGTTTCTCCTAATCAGAGACAAAGGGTAGCCTGATCTTTTAGGTCAGCAGATGTATTTGTTCTTTACATGTGTTGTCCATTATCACAAGTAGAATGCAGGGTACTGTACAGTTACCACAACTATAGAGAAAGTTGAATATAGCTGACTCTGAAAAGTCTTCAGTGTAGGAGAAAGAAATGAATTGTGCCTGAAAAAAAGCACATGACCCAACTCTCATCATTTACACTGATGAAGGCTTATAACCTCTCGATTCATATTCTTCATTTCCTGTGCAGTGGTCCTTCAACTTCCCAGCCTCTAGGTCTTCTGGGTTATACCCTTTTAAACCTCAGTATCCAGAGCTGGCTGCACAAGTCATTGACCTCTACGGTTCTCATAACCAATCTCTCTTTCATTCTCCTAAGTGAATGACTCTTTTCTGCAAGTACAGTGCTTTCTCTAAGCCTCCAAGAAACAGTTAATGCTGGTGATTAATTCCCCTTTCCTATATACTCACTTCAAAGACACTCGCCCTTAGTGGGTTCCATAGTTTATTATCTCTTCTTTGAAGCCAGCAAAGTTTAGTTTGCTTTAAGATAACAGTTCTCTCTCTTGAATATTAATGAAGAAGCTCAAGTTTAAAACACATTAGCCTAAGTATCATAAAAAGCAATTGAGGTTGCATAATAAGCTCAACTTTATTCTGACACATCATTTGAACCAGGAAGTATTACTGAGTGCCTACTGTATGCTAATCACTATGAAGTATATTTTTAATTTTTAAGGCTTTATTTAGAGTTAAGAATTAGGATACATATTTAGTTGGTAATTAAATGCATTGTACAGTAAATGCCAAATGAAGGGTATGAACCATTACTGAAATCATCACAGGGAACTCTTGATGGAATTGAAACCAGATTGGGATTGTCAAGGTGGATGGGAATACGGCAGGCACTACGAACTGCAACCTGGATCCAATCTCTCTTCTGATTAAAAAAAAAAACAAAAAACAAAAACCAAAACCTTCAGTTAGAGACAGTATTTCCCTGCAAGTTAGGTCATATGACTACATTTTGGTCACTGAGATGTGTATAACTTTCATATCAAGCTTTTAAAGGATGATATTTGTCCTCTACCTCCTCTCTTTCTCCAACCAAAAAGCTGGAATGTGGTCATGATAAGCTGATAAGCTCCTCTGACAATGCAGAAAAAAAAACAACACTTCTAGAAGACGATGTCACAGTCAGATAGGAGTAATCCTTAATGAATGACCTTATAGAATCCCAACTTCCTGGACTATCTACCTACCTCAAGATTGCTATAGCAGAGTTAATGCAACTTTTATATTGTTAGAGCCTTGCATTGCATTCTTTTGGTTTATATTGACTCAGGCTATCCCATAACTTATAAAGGGACAAGAAGATGAGGCAGACAGCTAATGTTCATTGGTTTGTATTTAGATAAGTAAAGTAGGAGTTAGTAGAGTGAATGCATGTCAGGAGTTAGGATTACTCAAGCTAAGATACAAACCCTATAACCTAAGAAGCTATGCAATAAGACAAATAATTGGTCAGAGGACCTATGGACCTCTACCTTGGAAGAAGAAAAGTCAAGATGGAGAATAAAGAACAGGAGAAAGTGAAGAAGGAGAAAAGAGAAGGAAGATGAACAGGAGGAGGAGAAGGTGGTGGTGGTAAAGAATTATTTCGAAGATCTCTGTATACAATCTACAATGTTTATAGTCGGAGTCTGCGTGGGGGAATTACTAGGTTCTGGACCAAACAGCAGATGATAAAATCATTCTTACCAGGTAGTTCTCTAAGGTACTGCTACAATCAGATTCTACAATGCAATGTGTTCAAATTCTGAGTAAAAAGGATTTCTTACAAACAGAAGCATTTCATTCCTGTTTGGTTTGAGCAGTGAAATAATGGTTAAAGAACTCAGGGGAAATGATAGGAGACAAGCTTGCAAAGCGATTTGGATGTCAGAAAAGGGACTTGGGCCTCTATAAAAAATGAAAAGCTCTGGAATAGTTTCTTGGTATAGGACTGGCAGAATCAGAGCAATTTCTTAGAGTGGTTTATTAATCTAACAAATCTTTATTGAAGTTTTACTACATGGCAAGCATGTTGAGATTAATTTGATTGTCGTCATACAAAATGGATAGAGACTTCTCCAATAAAATCATCCTCATGTCAGAAGACAGTGAGTGAACATTCTGAGTAATTAAAAATTTTGAAGCTCTAATAATAAAAATTAAAACTAAGTGTTTAAGAAGGAGTCATGATTATTTTAACCTAAAATATTATTTTCAATAATCACTGATGCTACAAGATAAGTCATGTTTTTACAGTAGCTTCCAGTCCCTACTGGGCACATTTTCTTATGCCCTGGTTCACAATGGGGCCAATTTCTATGTTGGGTTCAAGTGTGAAGCGCACCCAAGCCTTTTGTTTAGGAAATATGCAGCCTCTACAAAGGAGACAGAAAGAGACCACTTTATCTCTATGTCTCTCAGTCTTACTTTCACATTCTTTATTCTAATGCCTTTGCTGTGGTCTCTACAAATGTCAGTTCATCAGATGCCTTTAACAGAAAAAGGTAGGCCACAGCTCCTGTTGTTCTCCTGGTTAATGCTAGTGATCCCAGTAGGTCATCTGAAGAAAGAAACACTGGGATGGTACAGTGGGTTGGAGTGCTCTCCCAGAATTCAAGTCTACGCAAAACCTCAGAACATGACCTGATGGGACAGTAGGATCTTTGCAAATGTTATTAGTTAAGATGAGGTCCTAATGGAGTAAGGTAGAGCCTGAATGCAACGACTGATGTCTAAGAATACACACAAGACACACAGACACAGCAGAGGCAGAGACACAAAGATGTGAAGATGTAAGCAGAAAATGGAGTGATGCATCCACAAACCAAGGAATGCCAAGGAATGCTGGGAGGCACCAAAAGAAACAAAAAGGCAAGGAAGAACTGTTTCCAGAGCCCTCAGAGGGAATATAGCCTGTTGATGCTGATTTCAAGCCTCAAGGCTCCAGAACTATGAGAGCACACACTTCTGCCATTTTAACCAATCCAGTTGTAATAATGTGTCACATTTGTTACTGCAGCCTTAGGAAACCAAAACAAAGGTGTATAAAGGATTGGCGTGGATACTCCCAAGAAAAATGAGTTTAGCTAATGATGGGTCACGTATGATAGATTGGGGTTTGGACACTATAGCAGAAATGGAAATAAAGGGGCTAAATTCAGGCAGAATCAATGCATTTTTAATTTAAAAATTTAAAAGACTGCTGACATTAGATACGGAGATAAGGAAAAAGTAAAAACATATTTGAATGGGGACTGGGATGGAGAATTCTGAGCGGAGAATTAAAAAGCTCCTCTGAAGATGTGGACCTCCTTTGAGAGAGAATGCAGATGGAATGCACTGAGTAACAGAGAGATGGGCTCATTCTGAGATTTGAGGTTCAATATTTTTTAAGGCACTCAAGTATTCTAAAATTCAAAAAATAAGAAATAGTAATTTTTAAAAGTGTTTGCTTTTTAATATTTTACTTAACAGATTGTGTATTTGTAGCAATGCATTTGAAGATAACATCATACTTCTAAGTAAGTTTTTTAAAATGTTAGCTCCAGGTTAGGGTGGCTCAGTTAGTTAGTTGGCTCAGGTCATGATCCCAGGGTCCTGGGATCTAACCCCACATCCGGTTCCTTGCTCAGTGGGGAGACTACTTCTTCCTCTCACTCTGCCTGCCACTCCCCCTGCTTTTGCTCTCCCTCTGTCTCTCACTCAAATAAATATATAAATAAATCTTTAAAAAAAGTGTTAGCTCCAGGTTAAATAATTCTCCGGCCGTGGGCCTCAGGCTCCATCTACCCTCACCCAGTATGGACCTGTTAAAGACCTTTCTCCCAAGTCAAAGTCAGAGAATCAGGCTGTTGTCTCTCTTTGTGCTCACTTCTATCTTTTAACCACGCAACCAACTGAGAATGGATAAGAAAGAGGAAACGTGACTACTATTTATGTGTATAAAACCGGCTCATTTTTCTAGGTCACCTTACAGAACTGGAAACCTTAGCTGGCAGTTAGAGGCCAAGCCACAGTGACCTTAAATAAGGATTACTTTTTTTTAATGGCTCAACTTGATCAAACATCAAAAATTTGTTTTGGTGCCAAAAGTGACAGCAATGTTTTCCCAGGATAAAAATGTGTTTTTAGACAACAGCTGAATGGGAACTTGCATTAGCAGATAAAGTACTAATCATCTCAACTCTAGGACAGCTGTTCTTGTCAAAGACATATTCCTAAATAAACAGAGTTCAGTGGTGTACTCACAAATAGTCTATTCATATGAGAAAACCAATCACAAGAGATCATTCAGGAAAATTGGCAGTGTCTGGCTAAACGAGCTCCAGGCCTCTGCCTACCTGCAAAGTGAATCATTTGTTATACCCTGAGAAGGTACAATCTTCAGCTCGGGGCAGGGGTCAATAGCAATGCTTTGTGATGGAGGTACACGTTTATGGCTATATGCACTCTCTACCTGGTCTATGAATAAAACGACAGAGCTACCTCAGCATTATCATTCCCCTGACCTTCATGAGTGGAGCTGTCCCAGCAGGGAAAAAAACAGCAGGGGTAGAAGAGGGAAAATTAAAATGTTAAAAACTATATTATAGCTCGTTTGTGACCTTTAAAAACAATTAGAAGAGAATATTTGGTTGGAGTGGATACAACAAAGTCTGACAGCTGTATAGTTATAGATTTTTTTTTTTTCCTGAGTGGCTTTCTACCAAAATCTTAAACAATAAGCAGACCCTGCATGTTTCTTGCTGGCTGACAGCCAGAGAAAATTCAGAATTTTGATCAGTGCTTAACTACTGAAAGAAATTTGCCTTGAATTTCAGAGCATTCCTCTCTTCTGTAAGCTATTTGCAGGGTTTGTCAAAGAGTCAGTTCCTATTAATAAGGCAATGCAAAATGCTGTAGATTCAAAGTTAGGTAACGATACTCTTTTCCCCTAAACTCTTTTTTCCCTTGGTTTGCTAAGTGAATTCAGCATGACAAGCAAACATCTGAAGCCACCTGTGTCATCATAAGAATACTTAAAGAAAATCTGTGTTAGAAATGATGGCAAGTGTCAATATATTCCCACTACCTCGAGCATTCAAATTTAAAAACCAAAATATGATTGTTGTTAGAACGGTGTGCTGAAGCCTGAAGACACAGTGTTGCTAGTACAGGATGAAAGAATTTTATTGCCCCCAAGAAAAGGAGCCCTGAGGTATCCTAGGTGTTTTCATCCTTGAAAACAAACAAACAAACAAACAAGGAAACAAATCCTCCCAGGATTAAGTAATTATTTCTTCTGCTCTGAAAAAAAAATGATCTTTCTATTTGGTGGAGTGGGAAGAACACAATTTTTTTTTTTTTTTTTTTTTATGTCTTCACTTTCATTAACCTCTTTGGGTAATCAACGTTTGGGTCATGCTGCTTACTTTAATTCTCAAACATTTTATTATCTCTCTTTACTCTCTTAAGGGTGTTTTATTAGGTTAGTGATACTTTTAAATAGTTGTTTAATTTCCACCTTTTTATGGGTTAGATAATCACAAACAAATCTCTTTAACCTCTAGGCTCAAGCTCAAGGAAAGGTAATTTGAAATAATATTTTTGAATGATGGACTGACCACACATAAGAAACATCATTATAGGTCAGTCAAAATTAATATGGAGATTATCAGGTGTCAAAAGTTATTTTGCAGAAGCTGCAGAATACGTTTGCAATCTGACTTTGTGGGGTATCTATTACAAATGAGAAAAAAACCTCAGTGGTTTTTGCAGAATCCCATTTTCTTAATAGGAAATTGATGAATGACAGCATCTGGCAGGAAGAAAAAAGCATATGGTCTAACTAACTCTTTCTATAGAGGTTAAAAACAGCTTTGGAATTTCTCTGGTTGCCGTTATGATTGACAGACCATCAAATAAATCATTCACTTTTCTTCCCCCACCTCCATTGGTCCCATGTACTGACAAAGACACAGGGGGGAAATCGGCAGTGTGGTGCATGAGAAATTAGACATGCAATGCCCATTGCCCATTAACATAAATGGATTTTTTTGCACCTAATTCCCTACACACCATGCAAAAATCTACCCGCAGGACATGGAGCATGCATGTTTTCTTGTTCTTTCTATTTATAATTTTAATTATTAATTTCATATATAATTGGTTTCTTCAGAAAATGAAATGCCTAGTAGGCTATCTAAAACACTGTTTCAGAGTCTTGGGGCTTGACGTTGCAAAAAGATGGGCTGATACTGAAAGCTGTTATGGTATGTAATACAAACAATGAAAATTAGGCTGAGAGGTCTTGCATGGAGTTAGGCTAATTAACCAATTCTCAGTGTTTAAATCTTGCTACCTTCTCCAAGGTATACTGCCAATCATGTCATCTTGGGGGATTGCTCTGGTCTGCCCTCACATCTAGGCTCACTTAATAAATGAAACCCTCAAAGAGCTTATCAAATATTTTTGCTATAAAACTAAAACTGTTTTGGTGTTTTCAACTCTATTTCTCTCTCTCTCTTCCTTTTTCCAAGTCAGTTTAAATACCCACATGGGAGCAGTGATAAAAGGAGGAAGCTTGTCTAATTATCACATGCTCTATAACCTCCTCTTCATTTATCCAATTCCAACCCAGGCTCTGTTTGTGTACTTCCAGTGACTAGAAATTCACCATCTCATGAAGCATCTTATTCTGTTATCAGTCAGTTCTATAGGGTGGCTGACCTCCAAGGTAGCCCCCAGTGATGCTCCCCCTCCTGGAATTTTGGCTCTTGCCTATTAGTGGCCACCTCCTGCCACTGAATTGGGTCTACCTCTATAACTGATAGGATACTGTGTAAGAGACGGTATGTGACTTCCAAGACTGAGCCAGTTGGGAGAAATCTAACTGTACCAAACTGCTATCTCCAACTTGTGGAGAATCCAGCCTGCACAGCCTGAGGACATTCAAATAGCCCTAGGGAGAGGACCACTGGTGGGGAGGCATCTGTAAAGAAACAATGAAGATTCCTGCCAACAACCAGCAACCACGTGCCAGCCACGTTGGTAAGTCACCAAGCCTTAGTTAAGCCCTAAGAAAACCACAGCCTTGGTCAACAAATTGACTACAACTTTGTGAGATACCCCAAGCCAGAACCACCCAGCTAAGGTACTCCTGACTCCATGATTCACAGAAACAAAAATAACAAATGTGTACTTTTTTAAAAAGGTATTTAGTTTGGGACTTTTTAATACAGAATATGTAAATGACTAACATAAATTGTATCTAAAGTCTTTTTATTATTCCTAGTTCATCCACTGAAGGCTTAAAAAATCAGTGAAATCCCTTTTCATATGATAGCAAATTCCAGATAATCATAAATCTTTGGTTCTCATCTTCCCTGGGTAAACCATTCTCCATGTCTTCAGTACTGTGGTCCTCTGCTCAAATTTCTCACTCTAGATCTTTCTGGGTCATCTCACTCATAGCCTCTATTATCCTCAGCTCTCACACATTGTACACAGGTATTTCTGATTGCCTCTAGTTCAAACCCCGTCCCCTCACAAAGGCCTAAAGTACCTCAAACTCACAAGATCAGAATTAAACACCTCATTTAATTAACATTTTCATACAAACTTGTTCTCTAAATTGCTTGATCTATCTTGCCTAAATACACTGCTAGGCTTCCAAATTTCCAAATCATAAAACCAACATATCTTATGCTCCTCTTTGTAACAGAGAATTTAGAACACATCACTCTTTTGCTTAAGATTCTTTTGAAACTCTACTGCCTTCAGGATAGAATGGATCTAAACTTATAAGCATGACAATCAAAGACTTTATAATCTGGCCAGTGCCAGCCTTTTCTATTACTTTCCATAACTCACCCCAGTCATACTGAACTAACTGCTAGCTATTTCATATGCTAGGGTCTTTGCATATGCTGTACTCTATGCTTTGAGTGGTTTTTTCTCACACTTACTCCCTACCCTCTGGGCTCTTCTACCACCTAAAAGAAAAGGCAGAGTGACTCTTTAAAACTTGCCTTCAAAGTAAAGCCTTCCCTGTTTCCCTCTCCCCTGCATTATTTCCTGTCTATAACTCTTTAGAGATCTTACCATGTTTTATACTGTGTTTGTTTATGCAGGTATACTCTACTAATCTCTGATTTCCTAGAGAGTACATGTCTTATTCATATTTAGATTTATTCAATCATGCAGCTATTCAAAATTATTTACTAAGTAATTTCTCTACTATATGCCAGTGACTACTGTAGATTCTGACAATACAGCAGTTAACAAGACAGACAAAATCCCTGTCCTCAAGAAGCTTATAGTGTATGTATGTGTATGTGTGTGTGTGTATATGTATATTTAGAGATAGAGAGGGAGAGAATGTCAGATGGTTATTAAAATAATAAAGCAGGATAATGAGTTCAGGAAGAATGAATGTCAGTGCAGGTGGATGTTGGGATTTTATAAATGGTGATCAGAGAAGGCCTCTCTGATAAGGTGACTTTTGTACAGCTATCTGAAGAAAAGGAGAGAAGCAAGCTCTTTGATAGCTGGAGCAAGAGTATCCCAGCCAGAAGGAAGAGTATGAGGGTTCTGAGGCTAGAGAATAGTTGAGGTACTCAAGAAATTTCTAGGAGCCCTGTGTGACTAGCATGAAGGGGTAAAAAAGAGTAAGAAAGGCCTTGAGATCAGAGGAGTCACGGGAGGGATCCTGCAGGCTCTTGTAGCCATGGTATGGAATTTGAAAAGGCACCCCATAAGAAAAGTGAAGATATATGTGTATGATATTTCAATCAGTAAATTCCATAGATTTTTATTTTTTTAGCAGACAAAAGACACTATTGACATATTCATATTATAGTTAATGAGTGCTTCTTCTGTAGAGTCCTATTCTTGAGTAATTTGGCCTAGGCAATATACAAGTAAAGCTTATATTTACCTTTATCAAGTTTATCTTATTGAATAATATCATTAAGAAGCACCAGGGTAGCTAAGTTTAAGCATCTGATGCTTGGTTTCAGCTCAGGTCATGATTTCATGGCTCATGGAACTGAGTCCCACATCAGGCTCCACACTCAGTGGGGAGTCTGCTTGAAGACTCTTTCCCTCTGCTCCTCCCGTACTGGAGCACACATATTTTCTCTCTAATATAAATACATCTTTAAAAAATTTAAAATTAATACCATTAGAAATTGAAGATATATAATGTTCTAGTTCAGTTCAACAAATAATGAATATCTAATATAAGACAGTTCTTCCTTAGGAGCACCACAGAAGTTTAGCACAGTATTCCAGATCTCTTGCAAGGATGACTTTCTTTTTGGGGCACCTCGGTGGCTCAGTGGGTTAAAGCCTCTGCCTTCAGCTCAGGTCATGATCCCGGGTCGTGGGATTGAGCCCCACATCGGGCTCTCTGCTTGGCGGGAAGCCTGCTTTCCTCTCTCCCTCTCTGCCTACTTGTGATCTCTCTCTCTGTTGGGTAAATAAATAAAATCTTAAAAAAAAAATGACTTTCTTTTTATTTCTTATATTACTAATTTTAAAACATTTCTTGAATTGTTGTAAAACAAATTGTTGACTGATTTATGTTTTATAATTTCCATGGATGGTCTCAGATTCTTTTGACTATTGTACTTTGTGTTTAAGACAGTTAACATTTTCTTTTTTGGGACATAAAAATATTGAGCTGGTGTCAGAGACACTGTCTGTGCTCTATGGGTATCTCCTCCCTTTGCCATATTCCTGCAAAAACATTCAGTGTGGGCTATTACTCCCAACAATCAATAACCGCATCTCTTGTAGAAAGTACCTGGAAATTCAGACCCCACCTCCACCCCCAGCTACACCAGGTGGCTTAACCAAGGACTGATTAGACCAGAGGTATAGAATGGCTCCTTTGCCTTGATACCAGTTCTGAATGTGAAAGACACTGTCTACGGACGTCCTTTGTAAAATGAGCCAAAGTACTCCAAGGAACTTTGCTTGATATCTTACCTGTGGTTGACCTCCTTCCCTTCTTAGCCCATTCGTTCATTTCCCAGCCAGGTCTTCCTGGATGCTTTCCAAGTTGGTGTATGCGTGATAGATATCCATGCCTTCCTCCAAACTTCCCAATTTTTTTTTTATTAACTTACTATAGAGATTTACTTTATTAACATTTTTTTCTGATGAAGCCGTATTTTAATTCACCTTATACCTGATCCTCATTCCTCTATCCAGTCCTCAAGAACACAAAAGGGAATTTACACTATCATTTTCATTATTCTAAGAAAGAGTTTTTAGTTCGATGTTAAAAGCTGTTAGTGAGGGGTGCCTGGGTGGCTCAGTGGCTTAAGCCTCTGCCTTCAGCTCAGGTCATGATCTCAGGGTCTTGGGATCAAGTCCCGCATCGGACTCTCTGCTCGGTGGGGAACCTGCTTCCTCCTCTTTCTCTGCCTGCCTCTCTGCCTACTTGTGATCTCTCTCTCTCTCTCTCTGCGTCAAATAAATAAATAATATCTTTTTAAAAAAAAGCTGTTAGTGAGACAATGCTGAGCTTATTATTCTCAATACATTTTTTTAAAAAGATTTTATTTACTTATTTATTTATTTTAGAGACAAAGAGAAGAAGTGAGCAAGGGGAGAAGCAGAGGGAGAAGAAGATAACCTCCAGCGGACTGCATGCTGAGTGCAGAGCCTGACATGGGGCTCTATTCCATGACCCTGAGATTATGACCAGAGCTAAAACCAAGAGTTGGACACTCAATCAACTGAGCCACTCAGGCTCCCCTCACTACCTTTTCTAAGTGCTCAAAGAATCCTCCTAGAATTTTGGACTTCAAACCCAGTGAAATGAAGGTAGTGTACAGAAACCCTTTCTATTACTGAAATCTAAGATTCTATTTTTTACCTACATATGCTTTAGAAGTTCTTTCTTTCTCAACAATCTCTATTCTCTCAAGATTTAACTAATGATGGGCACCTGGTTGTCTCAGTCTGTTAAGAGTCTGCTTTTGGCTCAGAACATGATCCTGGGGTCCTGGAATCAAGTTCTGCTTTGGGCTCCCTGCTCAGCAGGGAGCCTGATTCTCCCTCTGCCTGTCATTCCTTCTCACTCATTCTCTCTTTCTCTCTCTCTCAAACAAATAAATAAAATATTTTAAAAAAGAGATTTAACTAATGATAGAATATAAAAAAGAGAATGAAGAGATCTGGTTCCTAGCCTCTGACATGCCTAGAGTGTATACTATTAGACAAGAAACATACCCTCTCTGGATCCCAGTACTATTACATATATTAACAAAAAAAAAAAAAAAAGGAAGCTTGGGCCATATGCCCAATTGTCCAAGAATAAATAGATGGGTTAAAGGAGTATACTATTTTCACTCAGTGGAAAGTTGTTCAAAACTAATTTTGATTGTTATTATTTACTTCTAGTCTAGTTCCAAATATGTTTTAGGCTATGTAAAAATATTTATTAATAATAAACATAGGAATACTAACAATATAGGCAGAATAAAATTATACATATATGTTGACTATAATTACACAATATTGGTTAATTGGTTAGAAAAAGATTTGAAAGGTACATGAAACTCTGAAAAAAATACTTGGAATGGAAGGATAGTGAGTCATATTTTTATTCTTAGTAAGTTTCAGTAAATTTTTAGAAAATTTTTACATCAAATAATAATAATTCTCTTTTTTAAAGATTTATTTATTTATTTGAGACAGGGAGGGACAGAGGGAGCTTGATCCCATGAGCCATGAATTCATGACCTGAGCTGAAATTATGAGCTGGACACTTAAATGACACTTACATGACTGAGCCACCCGGATATCCACAAATAATACATTCTTTGTAAAATTTCTCTGTAAAATTTTCTTTATTTTTGTAAAAAAAAAAATTCAGAAAGTCTCCTTTCAACTGCCAAGTCTTACTCCTTTGGGTAAAAGGTAACTACTACCCTTATCTCAGTATATACCCTTCTAAAGCATTTTCTACACCTCCATATACATGTAGGTGAATATTAATAGAGAGAGTTATGCTGGTACCACTGCTATTACTTTTCATTTTTAAACAAAGATGGGGACACATTTGTATGTACTGCTTTCTGCTATCCCTTGTCAGTATGTAGTATCCATCCTTTTTAATGCCAGCAGAAGACTCTACAGTATGGATGTTCCATAAACTATTCAATTATCCTCCAATCCATTAAGACATTATACACTTTTAACGTTTTGTATTTCTTTTTCTGTAAACTGCATGTTCACATCTTTCATCCAATATCCTTTTACTGGCTTGCTTTTTTTCTTACTGGAAGTAATTTATGAATTTTGGTTATTAATCTTTTGTCTATTACATATTTTTTCAAATATCCTCAGTGTGTTTCTCACCTTGTAATGTTCTTTATGCTATTATTCCATCATATATAAGTTTTAATAATCTATACAGCCTGAGTGTCAGTAAAAATGGCATTGCAGGCAGATCCAAGACCCCATCTCCCACAGAAAAACCAACAAATCAAGTGAAAATGGTCAGGATCTACTTTGTCAGAAGTCTATAAAGAAGTCAAAAGTTTATAGCAGCCAAATGAATGCCTGATCAAGAAAACAGCAAGTAACAATCGGTAGAAAAGCTTTGTGGAATTTTAAAAATTGTATTATGTTAGTCACCATACAGTACATCATTAGTTTTTGATGTAATGTTCCAGGATTCATTGTTTACACATAACACCAAGTACTCCATGCAATACATGCCCTCCTTAATCCATTGTCATTTAAAGGTTTAAAGGTTTTTTATTTCATTTTGAACAATTATTAGTCTCAGATATGTCCCTAAATGGTGTGTAAGTATCAAGACAAACTGGTAAAAATTTGTTGTACATCTGAAGATTCTGTCAATAGGACATTCAGATAATTGAATGAATTTCTCTAACTTCATCTGTATGCTTGAGATTGAGTACCCACAGCTTTGCTCTATTACTGAAGAAAATGACTTCTCTATTACTATGTGTCATGCTGGGGCTTTTTCATGAGTAGTAAATTATGTATTGTTAGGGGTCAACATGTAAATTATCTTGTTTTATTTTTAATGAGGGTTTAATTTTAACAATAAATTTTAATTTAATAAGACTAATAATTATGCAAGTTGATATAATGCTAGATGTAATCAAATATTACCTCCTTCATTGTCTTGGTGGTACTGAAAATGGCAGCCAAAATTCCCAGTGTGGGACCCTGTCTCTGGTCCCAGAGGAAGCAGAGCAGACCTTATTCACAAAGAACTATATTGGTTCTGTTAGGAGACTACTGAAACGACTGATTCATGTTGCTTGTTTTTGTGTCACCCAAATCATAACTCATTCAGGGTTGCAAAGCAACAATCATTCTTCCAAAACATTGTAAGGCAAATGAAATAAGCCATAATTTCCTGATATAAAAGACTGGTTGAGATATACAACAGAGCAATGAAAACCTGGGAGGAAAATCTGGGCAGAGAGTTTCTTTGAGAAATTTGGGTATTCAAAAGATACCTGTGTATACTTTGGAATTTAGAAAGCCAGATCATGCCAGCTCTGTCTGTTATCTAGGCTCAGTGCATGCAGGAAGTTAGAGCTAAGACAGAGTTAGAAGTGGCATAACTAAATATTAAAGATGGCCAGCACAGATCCAACCTGCAAAGACTGGAAGAGCTTTTCCTTTCTTTCTTCTCTCTTTCTTTCACCTTCTGGCCCCCAAGAAAATATCTGTCAAACCTACCCGACAACAAGCTAAAGGAATGTTTATAGTGACAGATGGTTACTACACGTATCATGGTGAACAAAGCATAATGTATTTATAGTACTGTTAAATCTCTATATTGTACACATGAAACTAATATAATATTGTATACTGAGCATTCTTCAATTTAAAAAAGGAACAAATGTTTTATATAAGCCATACAGGCTTTATAAAATATTTGAGAGATTATACATAACAAATACAGATTTAACAAAATATTTTACAAAAGTCATCAAAGAGCCACAAGCCTACATCTGTAGAAAGAGAAACAAACCCTAACGAGGGAGAAAAATGTGATTTCTGGAGTTACCACATTATAATATTCACAATGCCCAGTTTTCAGACGAATAAAAAGGAAGAAAGAAAGAAAGCATGCTAAGAAGCATTGACAAACTGCTTCTGAAGAAGCACAGACACTGGACTTACCAAACACTAATTCAATTCAATTGTCTCAAATATGTTTAGTGAGCTAAGGAAAAAGAAAAGAGAAAAAGGAATTTAAAAACAGGAAAATAATGCATGAACAAATAGAGAAGACCAATAAAGATATAAAAATTATAAAGTGGAGCTAAGAAATTCTAGACCTGAAAAACAAAATAACCAAAGTCAAAAACTGATGAGAGGGATTCAAACAGCAGAAGTGAGCAGGCAAAAGAAAGGATCTACAAAATTGGTGATAGGTCAACTGAAATCATCCAATCTGAAAAACAGAAAGAAAACTAAAAGAACAGAAAAAACAAAGCCTAAGAAGCCTGTAGGATACCATTAAGAATACTATAATATACTTTTATTGGAATCCCAGAAGAGAGAAAAGGATACAGAAAGACTATTTGAAGAAATGATGGCCCCAATTCCCCAAATTAAAGTACAAATCTACACATCCAAGAAACTCCATGAGTTCCAAAAAGATAAATGCAAAGAGATCCATATAAAGACACATTACAGTCAATTTATTAAAAGCAAAGGACAGAGAGTCTTGGAAGCAGCAAAAGAGAAGCAAGTCATCATATACAAAGTATCTCCAACAAAACTGACAGCAGAATTCTTATCAACAACCATGAAGGCCAGATGACAATATGATATTTTTAAAGAAAAGAGAAACAAAAACCTGTCAGCCAAAAATACCATATCCAGCAAAACTATCTTTTTCAAAAAATGGAGAAATGAAAACATTCCCAGATAAAGAAAAACTAAAGAAGAATCATTGCTACTAAACTTGCTCTACAAGAAATGCTAAAGTTAAGTTCTTCAGTCTGAAATGAAAGGACACTAGACAGTAACTCAAATCTCTATGAAGAAATAAAGATCTCTGATAAAGATACTAGAACCCAAACTTCTTGGAAAAATGATCAGAGTAGATGGTTATTAGAACATATTATGGTTCTAATAATTATTTTTCTGACAAGTTTAAGTCTGTGCACTTGGTAGACAATCAAGCTCATTAGGTTACCAGTTAACTATAAAAAGTGGAAATTTCTGTTTCATGTCAACAATTAGCCACTTTTCTCTTCTTTTTTACTGTGGCTATAATGATAGTTGATCAACAGGATAAATATAAAAGTCATTTCTATATGATGTGGTTCAAAAAATTAGTATAATGAAAAAAAAATTAGTATAATGAAATCAATGTGAGCACAGTAAATATACAGTAATATGCATAATAATGATACTTTGTTAAAAATAAATCATATCATGGGAATATACAGCCAAATTTATTAGTTTTTCTTTAATAGTCTCTATACTTCATGCAAAATAGTCTTTCATATACCAAATTTATAAAAATACTATTCCAAATTTTCTTCTAATTATGTTATTGGTTTTCTATTTTTCATTAGTTATTCTTTTATCCATAAGGAGTTTGATTTTAAATCTTGTGAGTGAGAAAATGAATATTTTCCCCCAGTTTTATAGCTATTTAAACTAAATGCTATTCCCTTTTCCTAATAGTTGAAATGCTTTAAAATGCCACATTAACTATATTTTAGATTTCCCAAAATCATATAGGACTATTACTGATTTCTATTTTCTGTCACCGTTATCTATTTGTCCATTATCATGCTGGTAAGCAGTGTTTTAATTACTACTGTTTTTGTAGCATGTTTTGCTTCTGGTAAATCAAGTTTCACCATTTCCTTCCTTGTTTTCTATTCTTGCACAATCAATTTTTTGATAAATTCTAAAATCATTTTATCAAGTTCCATTGAAATATTCATATAACTGATATACAGACTGGGAATGTACTGAATTCATAGATTTCTATTAATACTGAGTCTTCATAACCAGGAATATAATGTATTTTCTTTGATTTAAAATAGTGGTGAAGAATGCAAGTTCTGTCTCTTTCTCCCTGTGTGATTTTAAAAAATTTACTTAAGTACTCTGTGAAGATTCAATAGTCTAATCCATATAAAGCTTTTAGGAAAATGCCTAAAGCATTGTTAATACCTTATTAAAGTCCCTTTAAATTTTACATTAGAATAAAATTATGTAGTATTTGCTTACCAAAATGGGGGGGGGGATCAAGTTAGTAACCAGTTATTTTCTCCATTAAGCCCCTAAACGTCCACTTGTGGAATGGTGCTGAAAGGTGTCCTGTTTTCTAGGCTTTGTTTGCATGCTATGGGGGAACAAAAGATGTGCTCAGGCATCAGCTAGGTCTGGATTTGAGTTGTAGCCCTGCTACAGGTCTTAAGTCATCTACTCTTCTTTTTAACAATATCTACCTTGCAATGTTTGTGGTAATTAAAAATATTACCTTGGCACAATAATATTTATCAAGAACTTAGCATGTTCCAGACACGTTACACATTTTCATTTCTTACCCCAACAATCCAAACTGTTAATGTCCCCATTTAAAGTTGAGGAAACTGAGGCACAGAGCGGTTATAAGACACTCTTCAGATAACACAACCACTACTCTATGCAACTTTTCATTTCTCCACATAAACCAGGTGGTTTATATATAAACCAGGTTATATATATTTATACACACACACACACACACACCAAAGGGCAATAAAATAAACGAAGGAAAGGTCCTGCTTTGTCTCTGGGCATGTATATACATACCAGATTACTGCATCCTTTTGAATGATTTCAAGATTAAGAAACTATTAACTGAGTAAATGTCTAAAGTGGGGAATTCCTAACTCAGTGGATTTATGAATTCTAGTGCTATGGCCTTGTCTTAAACACACATTTATGTTTACTGCCTATAGACACCAGTATCTTTAGTCTATGATAGCATTAATTAATAAGTTTGAAAATCTCAAATAAAAAAATCCAATTCTATAATACAGCTCTGTTATATAGTTGAGTATTTTGACTTTCCTGTTGCCATAATGGCTATACATGGAAGCAAGGACATAAGCTGAGACATCAGAGCTACAACCATCTACAATAAAGGTAATATTTTATTACATCTAGCATTATATCAACTTGCATAGTTATTAGTATTATTAGTGGTCTTAAAATTAAACCCTCGTTAAAAATAAAACAAGATAATTTACATGTTGACCTCTAACAATACATAATTTACTACTCATGAAAAAGCCCCAACATGACACATAGTAAGAGTGAAATCATTTTCTTCAGTAATAGAGCAAGGCTGTGGGTACTCAATCTCAAGCATACAGATGAAGTTAGAGAAATTCATTCAATTATCTGAATGTCCTGTTGACAGAATCTTCAGATGTACAACAAATTTTTACCAGTTTGTCTTGATACTTACACACCATTTAGGGACATATCTGAGACTAATAATTGTTCAAAATGAAATAAAAAACCTTTAAACCTTTAAATGACAATGGATTAAGGAGAGCATATATTGCATGGAGTACTTGGTGTTATGTGTAAACAATGAATCCTGGAAATTTACATCAAAAACTAATGATGTACTGTATGGTGACTAACATAATACAATTTTAAAAATGACTATGGAAATACTGATGAAGGAGATTCTAATTTGGACTAAGGACTAAGAGACTATACTCACAGACACACTCAAATTTGGGAATACAGAGTTGAAATCACCCAAAATGGTGACAAAGTTAACATAAATCTTAAAAAGAAAAGGAAAAATAATGCAACCCATAAGAAGTAAAAAATAAAATAATAATAATGAAAGAAACCCTCTGCTAAGATATCTGTTATACAAAATAAGGATAATCATTCTAATAGTATTTCTGGCCTGAAAAGTGAAACACAGATGAACATCAATGGACCCCTTTAATATGTAAACTTGGAATTTCTGGCCAAAAATATCAAAGCCTCAGAAAATGTAAATCTATTTTTTTAATGTAAGCATACAAGTTTTTTTTTATATGAAATAGTACTCTTTCTACAAGCTAAGAAAATTTGACCAACATATTACACTTTGCTTAAATACCAGAGGTAAATTCTAAAGCTTATTATATGCTTACAAAAACTAAATATGTATCTTAGGCGACTATAAGCTAAAGCAACTGGAATGGGATACCTTATTCCAGATACTGCAGCTTGCCACTGTTCAGTCATATCACTAATTTATAATATTTAAGTATTTTCTATCCCTTTCTTAATGCACCTGGCATCTTATTTCTGGCTCTAACTGCTGACATGTACTGGGCATAACGTCCAAGAGTCCATGATAGACAGGACAACTCCTAAACATTTTTCCTCAAAGGAGCTTTCAGAATCAGAGCCCATCAGGACACAGAAGGGTTTCAAGACTATTTTTGCCAATATCCATTATTTTTGACATTATTCTAGGTTATATTTCATGTACTATCCAATTCCCTAAAGTGCTTACATCCACTTGGAGTTTATCCAGAATTCCAAGTTTCCAGCAACCAAAATAATTTCGTAGAGTGTGCCAACATCACTTGCTAGTTCCTCTTGGCCTCTTTGAAGACGGCAGTAACTAATGAAAAGAAAACTACTTCCTATCTCTTCACTCAGCCCCTCTCCCCCCATCCCCCACTTCTCTAGGACCTATTCAATCCAAACAATTTACTTTTATTTTTTTATTATTTTTTTAAAGATTTAATTTATTTATTTGACAGACAGAGATCACAAGTAGGCAGAGAGGCAGGCAGAGAGAGAGAGGAGGAAGCAGGCTCCCCGCTGAGCAGAGAGCCAGATGCGGGGCTCGATCCCAGGACCCTGAGATCATGACCTGAGCCGAAGGCAGAGGCTTTAACCCACTGAGCCACCCAGGCGCCCCCAAATAATTTACTTTTAAATATTTACAGAAAACATTAGAAATTCCTCTATGCTTGAGAACAAATCTAACCAGCACTCACCTATACATTTGAAAATTTTATATAGATTATAGATATGTTCTGTTAAGCCCTCTGCATGAGCCTTCAAATGCATATTGTCCTAGGTTTATGGCTCACTTTATCTTTTTTTCTTCTAAATGTGATACTTCACCTAATATATATTATTTTTCAACAATGTCACCATATTTAGTGTGTAGATTTTAGAACATCAGAAAGCTTCTCTTTGAATCCTGGACCTACTAATGCTTGGGCAAATTATTCAATTTCCCCAAGCTTCAGTTCTCTTGTAACAAAATGAGAAAAAAATACCAACCTATAAGGTTGTTAGGAAGATTAAATGACATATCTATATACAAAACTTAGCATCTGGAACAGAGCTAGAAGTATCAGCTATTATTCTTATCATTTCCAAAAATGTCAGGAAAATATTGCATTGATGCCAACATATTAAAAACTGAATGAATGCCTACTTGATCTACAGTTTGGACTCAGTATCAGCTCAAAAATAGTTTGGGTCACATGAGTAACATGAGAATATGGTTTTCTTGGAAGCAGGATAACAACTCATTTATGTCTAGTTCCGTAGCCCACCATAAATAGGCTAAAAATTCTCAGTTCTTAATATGGCATTGGAGGCCCTTGTTGCTAAGACTCTGGAGACCACATGATTCTTGCTAGAGCAGCATGTTAGTTCATCTTCCCAACTGTACAGCACCCTGGCCATGTGGCAGGCTTACTCCACCCACAAGTCAAGTGGAGAGGCCTTGGACAGTTAGTGTAATTCTACCTGAATGATTGGAGTGTCAATTAGGCCTAAATCCGCAAGAATAGAATTCCAAGTTATAGCTAGTTTCAGGGATGAGTATGTGATATGTCAGCTAAATCAAGATAAAACGCATAATGTTGTTTGATCATTGAATTCAAAAGATGGCTCTTTTTCTCAGGAGGCAAAAATGAGAAAGCATGGAACCTTGTTGTTCTTGACAGCCATTCTTTGACCAAAAAAAGAGAGCCTACCATAGCAAACTGACACTCTAGAAGGCAGAGCACAGAGATATAAACTGTAAGAACCTGGTTTTGTTATTGTTTTTTTTTTTTAAGTTGATACTATTGAGTCACTGGATCAATATTTACCTATAGCGAAATTAACCAATACATTTCTTTTAGTCCACTTGCATATTCATATTCTGTTACACACAAACATTTGTGAACTCATAAGTGCACCAGTTTTCTCACATAATCTCCTATTAAAACTTTCATAAACATCACGATCCAGTTATACTTAGTAGCTTGTCAATCCCCAAAGACTTCCCACACATTGTTGCCGCTGAGTGCTTTTAGAAATACTTCCCTGCATCAAAAATGCTTTCCTCCTTTATTCTACTTATTCTTGCAATTCTAGCTCAAGTATATCCCCACTTGTAAATCTTTTAATAAACTCTTGAATCATGCCAAAAATATAATGATTTATATTTCTCTCCATCTCCCTTTCTCCCCACCTGCAAACTGTCAGTCATGTATGGGTAGAGCTGACACCACGTTGGTCTCCGTGTCTCCACTATATTTAGGACAAAGTTTACATTCAGTAATCTTATGGATTTTAATCAAACCCAGTGTTTTAGGTACATATTTAAGGACAAATATAGTAACAGTGTATCTATTTGATTGCTGATGCTAAAAAATTAAGATGCTTTGGGCATCTATGTGTTTGGCACTATGTTGCAGGGTTTTACATACTTCAATAACAATTTTCATCACAGAGTTGTAATTCTTATCTCTATTTTATAGATCAGGAACCTAGGACTCAGATAAGTATCCCATCTAAAAACCACAAAGTTTGCAAGCAAAGAAACTGGAATTAGAATCAAGGGAGAAGGTTTCCAATGGGATAAGATCACTTAGTGGCCATATATATATATATAAAATCAAAGAAACTCCAGACCTGGCTGAATTTGTCCATTTAGTCAAAAGGCTGGCCCAAAATAATGTTTCGATTTATGCAGTCCTCCATTCGTTAACTAAGCCTACTTTAAATAACTGAAACTTCAAGAGAGGAAACACATTACCGCAACTATGTTAACTGTTGTAACAGAAAAATATAATCTGAACTCCCATCACTCTTTATTAAATAAATATGTATTCAGTGTCTTTTATCTGGCATTCTAGGTGCTTCACTATAACATATATATATATATATATATATATATATATATATATATATATATACATAAATATATATTAACAATTATAAATATATTTCAACATACATTTGATCAGTGCAGGTAAGGTTGTTAGAGATTTCTATACACATGAAAAGCTAGTACATCGAAGTTAAATAACAAAGTACTTTAAATGTAAATACAATTTTTTTTATTTTAAGGCATCTTATTATTTGGCTAAAACAAAAATATCAATAAATAAGGGGCAGTTTTATGTAAACATTCATTATAGTAATTTTGGAAAAGAAATTCACAGAGATTAGAGATGGAATCATTTGTTATTTTCCTTTCCTACCTGCCAAAAGGGGTCAACTGCTGGAGTTATCTATGGAGGAGGCTTCTCAGTCATGTCAACCATAGAGTAAGAGAAAATTTCAATCTAATAGTCAAAGCAAAAGATCAAGATCTATAACATCATTTTGATCCTTACCTGGGGAAAGGTCCAGGCTGATTGCTTCTGTCACACTCCCTTTCTTTCTCTGTACGATTTCTAAGATGGGCAAGGAAAAGAATCAATGTCTTCTCAAATGCTCTTTCTTCAGATAACTTATTAGCTGGGCCCTTTTTTTGGAAATTAGTTTCAAAGTTACAGGAAAAGGATTAATAAATGCAAAATTTAGGCTATTATTTAATCTTACATGGAGGAAGAGAAACTGAAGACGAAATACATTTAAGATTTGAAATATAAGACTGAGAGATACCTGCCCCCCCCAAAAAAAAGTTTTTGAAGAAAAATTTCTATCAGTGCTCCCAAAACATTAGTTCATCATCAATAGAATTTTTCCTCTTTCTTCTAGCTTTAACAGGAATGCTAAACTTTTATTTTGAATGATCCTGATTGCAAACCAGCTGTTTGATTTAATCATTTCCTCTGGAAAGATGCCACTTACTTAACAAGGGTCAAAGTGTGATAGAGGAAAGCAGAAGGCAGATCTAGCCAGAAAAGAGATGCCAGTCACACACTGCAATTGAGGTTTATATGCACAGATTTAAAATTGAACAAAATTGCTGTCTCTCAAAACTACATTTGTGGAAACAATTTCCTTTCAGTAAAAGCCCAAGGTCTGATATTCACCTTTTGAGGATAATGTCCAAGAACTATAGATTCATTGGTCACATCTAAAGAGTATTTCCCAGAGGGAGAAATTATCAAACAACCTTAACATTTTATCTTCATGCTTAAATGCACTGTTTTCTTGTGGGAAATTTCATCCTCATTATAATGAACTAATTATTAAGGGAATGAGTTTGGAATTTAATGTGAAAAAATTAGAAAATTTAATGTGAAAAAATCTTTTTGAAAAAAGATTTTTCAAAAAACCACAATGTTGGTGAGATGGGAGAGAAACAAGTGTTCTCAGAAACAATTAGAAGTTTTACTAGTGGACAGATTTTCAATACATATCAAAAGTATTTTAAAAAGAAAAGCCTATCTTTGACCTAGGAAACTCACTTCTAGAAATTTAACCTAAGGAAAAAAATTAGAAAAGCATCCAAACACATATATATTTCCACCCAGTGGAATACTATACAGCAGTGAAGATAAACCAATTATAGATACATACCTGAATATGGATGAATCTTGGATGTACTATTCTGAGAAAGAAGCAAATCAGAGAAGAACACACACAGGGTGATTCATTTCTCTGTAAAAATCAAAAGCAGGCAAAACCAAACGATATATTAGTTAAGAAAAACTAGATAGTAAATTATATATGAAAGCAAAATATCATTAAAAACAACACTGAAGATAATTAAAATCTAAGAGAAGAAAAGATACTCAAGGAAGACATATCTACACAACTATGACTTAAGATACAAAAAAAGAAACACCTAAATTTCTTGAACTTCTGACTCCTGTTCCATAAATGACATTAAATCCCTGACATGACATATGTACTCAATAATATGGTTTTTGAAAACCAACCTCATCATCTCAAGGTTTCAGGTAAAAGAGACCACCCTTCCTTTTAAAATATTTATTATTGTTTTAAAATATTTCACAAGAAAAACATCTATTGATGTTACAAATGTTAATTCTTCCTCAACAGGTTTACCCTGCTACCTTGTTGCCAAATGGTTATTGTAATAGCTCTTGTTAGAGGCAAAGGGATCAGAAGATACATATAAAACATAATGGGACATGCAATGGTAGGGGCTATTTAATAGCATTTTAAATGACATTTTAAATGACACTGGTAGAGTAAATAGTTCATATGCCTTAACTGTTCTATACTGTAAATATAAAAGATCTAGACAGATTCAAACTTAAAATATGTCTACTATTGATATCATCTGTCCTTTGAAAGGCAGTAACAGATGGAATCAAGGCAGGAAAATTTGAAACATTAAGATCAGGGGCTAAGTGCTAAAGGTTAAACAAAATAAAGACATAAAATATAAATGAAATGAGAATTGTCAGGATAGTAAAATTAGTTTAAAATAGTCTCAGAAAAAAATCAAAAGAATATGAAATAGTAAATTACAATAGAAATGAAATATAGGGAGATAAAATTTGATTTTAAGATATAAGTGGTGAATTAAAATACAAGTAAGTGAAGTTACAATGACTAAGTCTTAAGTATGATTCCATAAAAATTCTAAATTATAATTGTAGAATGTAAAGTGGCAGTAGAATTCCTACCAAGAACAAAGAAGAAGGTGAAAAAGGTAACAAAAACTTACACAATGGTGAAAATGTCCATGCAATTTTGGAATGGTGTAAGATGAAAAGCTGAAATAGAACAGGAATAGATAAAGGAAAGTAAATAATGACAAAAAGAAAAGGGACTTGAGAAGAGTCACAACTTCAGTGTAGCATGAAATTGAAACATGGCAAAAGGATAATATGAAATTCTGAAAAGGCAAATGACAAAAGTACAAAACCCCCAAAACGGTTAAAAAACAAGGCAAAGATGAAA
Organism: Enhydra lutris kenyoni; assembly: GCF_002288905.1. Taxonomy (NCBI): domain Eukaryota; kingdom Metazoa; phylum Chordata; class Mammalia; order Carnivora; family Mustelidae; genus Enhydra; species Enhydra lutris. Next base: position 22,223,256 of record NW_019154089.1, read on the forward strand.
CGATTTTGGGTGATTCTGAAGAATTAAGTTAACAATTTACTGTTATAAGTTGAAACATACAAATGAGAACAAATGATTGAACTCTACAAAGAAAATGAGTAATAAAAAGCTTCAGGAAGACTTTTTTTTTTTTTCTTTTAAGTTGAATAAGGTGAGAATACATCTCATTGAAAAACCAAAAAGAAACACATGGAAACAAATGCTTGCTTTAATGGTAAGTCAAAGAGCAATAGAGAAATTGAAGAAATGCTTTTGAAAAGATAAAAGGCCAACAGAAATCTGAAAGGAACAGAAAAAAAAAAGGTTACTAAGAGAAAGAACTGCTGAAAAGAGCACCTTTCTCAATTATTTATCTGCTTTCTAAAATGAACTATTATGAGATACAGGTACAAAGAATACTACTAAATTGGAAAAAATATAAAACATGATTAAAAAGTTTAAAGATTTTTATAATATGAGCAAAAAGTAAATTTAAAGAGCATCAGATGCTCTAAAGAGAATAAAATTCTACAAATGTGGATAAGTGAAATATTAAGTTATTAAGCATCATAATTATAGACAAGTAGAAATTTGGATCCAACATCAAATTCCTCTATTGTTGTAACTGTACTTTCAGGTGATCTAGAGATAATAAAACATAGACAATTTATATAGTAAACCAAAATGGACAACATAAAAAAGCACACTGGGAATCTATAGAAACGAACAAATAGTTTATTTTTATTTGATGAAATATTCATGAAAAAAGTATTAAGTGAGTAAGAGTGGAAAATAAACCCAAGAGATAATTCCATGAGGAGAAAAAAATAGGAAAAGAGCAGAATATGAAACATACCCTTCACACTATGTTAATTTTTTTAATTCAAAACTGCTGACATATTGTTAAATTCAAGTCACAGTTCTTTGGACCTAGACTAGAAAATACCAAAGTCAGTATGGAAAGTTAACATTTCTGAGATTGTGGAAAGTAACCATTGAAAAACTGCCTAAGGAAAGATGACACAAAATTAGAAGGAAAAGCAAAGCAGAAAATGAAAAGAAATACTATATATTAATTTGATAAGAAGCAAGGGAAAGGATGATTTGTAACTATGCCTGAGATGTTGCAGGGCTGTATCTCTACATAAGCAACATTTTGAATGACTTTTCACAACTTTATATAAGCTATCTGGAGTTTGTCAATGGGATGAAATCACCATTTTAACCAAGCAGTTGGTAGAAATTGCCAAAAAGTCATCTTTGAATTCCATAAGCCCTGAAGACAGAACTTCACTGAGTAAAGGCAGGAGTTGCCTTTCAGAAGTTGCCTGATGAGCCAAATCAAACTATGTCTTCATTATCATTTAATCAGAATTATGTTCAGTTTCCACTGGGTCATTCTGGCACTATAAATTGACAATAGAGTCGGAGTAGACCCCAAGTGGTTTGACACTCAGTCCATGACTTGCTCTTCTTCTTCTTCTTCCTTTTTTTTTTTTTTTAGGGTTTTATTTATTTGTGTGTGCATGACAAAGGGACAGAGAAAGAGTGAGCACAAGCAGGGGAGTGGCAGGCAGAGGAAGAAGCAGGCTCCCTGCTGAGCAAGGAGCCCAATGCAGGACTCCATTTCAGAACCCTGGGATCATGACCTGAGCCAAAGGTAGACACTTAACTGTCTGAGCCACCCATGCATTCCCATTACTTACTCTTTTCTAATACATATAAAGTTAGACAACAAATGGGACATCATCCTTTGAAGCCCAGGATCTAGACAGTGGTACATATAAGGAAATGAGATTTTAGAGACACATGACTCTAATAACTTATTTTTAAAGCATTCTCATCTACATTTATTTTGATCTTTTTAACAATCTTATGAGATATATAGAGAAGATCTTATTATCCCAATTATCTGTAATAAGGAAAGAGGTTCAGGAAGGTAAGAAAGCTATTCAAATTAGTAATGTGCATGGCAATAAAAATTAAAACCTAGGCTTTCTCTAGAACTTCTAAATGAACTACCCCAAAATAATTTATTCATTTCTCTCTCTCAAAGCAGCATGTTATGGGGGAGAGGAAGCAAGATGGCAGAGGAGTAGGAGACTGAAATAGCATTAGGTCCCAGGAGTTCAGCTAGATAGTTATCAAACCATTCCGAACACCTACAAACTCAACAGGAAATAGATGAGAAGAGTAACAATTCTAGGAACAGAAAATCAACCACTTTCTGGAAGGTAGGATGTGCAGAAAAGTGAATGTGAACCAATGGGAAGAGAGACCACAAGGGGAGGGGCCAGCTCCTGGCAAGCAGTGGAGCAGCAGAGCACAAAATCAGAGCTTTTAGAAGTTTGCTCCACTGAGGGATGTTGCTCCAGAGGCTAAACTGGGAGTAGAGCCCTTGTGGGGACAGTGTGGTCTCAGGACTTGCAGGGTCACAGAAAGACCGGGGATGTCTGAGTACAGCAGAGCTGCCAGGTATCAAAGCGGAGAATCCAGCTACAGAGATGGAGCTGGAGATGAGGAGGGAGCTCTCAGCTGCAGGTTACCTTAAACCGTGATCCAAGGCACAGTCGGGACCCTGCTCTTCGAGCAGGCACCCCACAAGTGCCAGATCCAGACAGACCACCTGCTTCCTTCCCTGGGACTAGTGGCTTGGGAGCATGCTGCAGGAATCTGCTGGGTTTGGAAACCCCAAATGGGGCCATGCACCAGAAATAGAAATGCTCGGTCACAGGACTGGTGAGCTCAGAGAGCAGCCGGAGGCCAGGGAGACGGAGGGATTGACTGCTTTTATCTGAGGGCACACTGAGAGTGGGGCCTCAAGCTCTTGGATCCTATGGGCCAGAGACTGGAAGGCTGACATTTTCATTCCCATCCTTCAAAGCTGTACAGAAAGTGTTCAGGGCACAAAAACTCTAGAGAACAAACCCACACACTTAGCCTGGCCCCTGGCAAGGGCGGTGCAATTCTGCCTCAGACAAAGACATTTATGAACACTTAAAAAGGCCTCTCTCCCAGAAGATCAGCAAGAACATCCAGCCAAGACCAAGTTCACCGATCAACGAGAACTACAGAACTTCATAGCTAGGGAAAGCAACACATAGAATTCATGGCTTTTTTCTCATGATCCTTTAGTCTTACAAAGTTAAATTTTTTTAATTTTTTTTTCATTCAATCTTTTTAACTTTTCCTCTTTCCTCTTTTAACATTTTTTAACTATTTTATCTTATCAATACCTTTTAAAAAAACTTTAAATCTTCATTGTTATAGTCGTATTTTATACCTTCATTGTATTTAATCTTAGTTTTTGAATACGTATAGGTTTTTTTTCATTAAAATTTTGGGATAAAATTTCTTCTAATAAATCATAATATACCTTAAATCTAGCTCCAGCATGATTACATTCTATCCTCTTTTTTTTCTTCTTTTTTTTCTTTTTCCAATCAACATATCTTATCAATTCCTTTTTTAGAATTTTTAAATTTTCATCTGACATTCATATTCCATCCCCTCATCAGGTTTACCCTTATTTCTGTATATACGTAAGTTTTTCTTTCTTTAAAATTTTGGGAGGTAGTTTCTTCTAAGAGACAGAGACCAGAATACACTCAAAATCAAGTGGGTGGCTCTCTTCTATTCACCAGTCTAATATTTTATATATATATATTCCCCCCTTTCTTCTCTCCCCAGTTTCGGGTCTCTTCTGATTTGTTTAGTGTATATTTTTCTGGGATCTTAGCCAACCTTTTAGTATTTTACTCTCTCATTCATATATTCTTACTGGAATAAAATGACAAGGCAGAAAAACTCACCACAACAAAAAGAACAAGAGGCAGTACCAACGACTAGGGACCTAAGCAATATGAACATTGGTAATATGTCAGAATTAGAGTTCAGAATGATGATTATCAAGGTGTTCACTAGGCTCGAAAAAGGCATGGAAGATATTAGAAAATCCCCTTCTGGAGAAATAAAAACTAAAATCTAACCAAGTTGGAATCAAAACAGCTATTAATGAGGTGTAATAAAAAATGGAGGCTCATACTGCTAGGATAAATGAGGCAGAAGAGAGAATTAGTGATAAAGAAGACCAAATGATGGAGAATAAAGCTGAGCAAAAGAGAGACAAACAACTACTGGACCATGAGGGGAGAATTCAAGAAATAAAGTGATACCATAAGACGAAACAATATTAGAATAATTGGGATCCCAGAAGAAGAAGAAAGAAAGAAAGGGCCAGAAGGTATATTGGAGCAAATTATAATTGAGAATTTCCCTAATATGGTGAAAGGAACAAACATCAAAATCCAGGAGGCTCACAGAACCTCCCTCAAAATCAATAAAAATAGGTCCATACCTCGTCATCTAATAGTAAAACTTACAAGTCTTAGTGACAAAGAGAAAATCCTGAAACCAGCTCCGAACAAGAGGTCTGTAATATACAATGGTAGAAATATTAGATTGGCAGCAGACTTATCCACAGAGACTTGGAAGGCTAGAAAGGACTGGCATGATATATTCTGAGCACTAAACAAGAATATGCAGCCAAGAGACTATATCCAGCTAGAATGTCATTGAAAATAGAAGGAGAGAGAAAAAGCTTCCAGGACAAACAACACTTAAAAGAATTTGCAAACACCAAATCAGCCCTACAGGAAATATTGAAAGGGGTCCACTAAGCAGAGAGAGAGCCTAAAAGTAACAGACCAGAAAGGAACAGAGACAATATATAGTAAGAGTCATCTTACAGGCAACACAGTAGCACTAAATTCATATCTTTCAATAGTTACCCTGAATGTAAATGGGCTAAATGCCCCCAATCAAAAGACACAGGGTATCACAATGGATTAAAACAACAACAACAGGGACGCCTGGGTGGCTCAGTTGGTTAAGCAGCTGCCTTCTGCTCAGGTCATGATCCTAGCGTCCTGGGATTGAGTCCCGCATCGGGCTCCTTGCTCGGCAGGGAGCCTGCTTCTCCCTCTGCCTCTGCCTGCCACTCTGTCTGCCTGTGCTTGCTCTCTCTCTCTCTCTGACAAATAAACAAAATCTAAAACAAAACAAAACAAAACAAAAACAACAACAACAACAACAAACAAACAACACTCACTGATATATTGTCTACAAGAAACTCATCGTGGACCCAAAGACACCTTCAGATTTAAAGTGAGGGGGTAGAAAACAATTTACCATACTAATGGACAACAAAAGAAAACTGGGGAGGCAATCTTCTATCAGACAAATTAGATTTTAAGCCAAAGACCATAATAAGAGATGTGGAAGGACACTATATCATCATTAAAGGGTCTGTCCAACAAGACGATCTAACAATTTTAAATATCTATGCCCCTCACATGGGAGCAGCGAATTATATAAAACAATAACACAATCAAAGAAACACATAGACAATAATGCAATAATAGTAGTGGACTTTAACATCTCCTCACGAAAATGGACAGATTGTCTAAGAAAAAGATGAACAAGGAAATAAAGGCTTTAAATGACACACTGGATAAGATGAACATCACATAAATATTCAGAACATTCCAACCCAAAGCAACAGAATACACACTCTTCTCTAGTGCACATGGAACATTCTCCAGAACAGATCACATCCTGGGTTACAAATAAGATCTCAACTGATACGCAAAGACTGGGATCATTTCCTGAATATTTTCAGACCACAATGCTCTGAAATTATAACTCAATCACAAGAGGAATGTTGGAAAGAATTCAAATACATGGAGACTAAAAAGCATCCTACTAAAGAATGAATGCATTAACCAGGAAATTAAAGAATTGAAAAAAATTCATGGAAACAAATGAAAATGAAAACAAAACTGTTCAAAATCTATGAGAGAGAGCAAAGGCGGTCCTGAGAGGAAAGCATACAGCAATACAAACCTTATTCAGCAATCAAGAAAGGTCTCAAGTACACAACCTAACCCTACACAAAAAGGAGCTGGAGAGAGAACAGCAAAAAAAGCCTACACCCGGCAGGAGAAGAGAAATAATAAAGTTCAGAGCAGAAATCAATGAAATAGAAACCAAAAGAACAGTAGAACAAATCAACAAAACTAGGAGCTGGTTCTTTGAAAGAATTAAGAAGACTGATAAACCCCTGGCCAGACATATCAAAAAGAAAAGAGAAAGGACCTAAATTAATAAAATCATGAATGAAAGAGGAGAGTTCACAACCAACACCAAAGAAATATAAGCAACTATAAGAACATATTATGAGCAACTACACACCAGCAAATCTGGCAATCTGGAAAAAATGGATGCATTCTTAGAGACATATAAACTACCAAAACTGAACCAGGAAGAAATAGAAAACCTGAACAGACCCATAACCAGTAAGGAGATTGAAGCAGTCATCAAAAAATCTCAGGACAAACAAAAGCCCAGGGCCAGACGGCTTCCCAGGGGAATTCTACCAAACATTTAAAGAAGAATTAATACCTATTCTCTTGAAACTGTTCCAAAAAATAGAAATGGAAGGAAAACTTCCAAACTCATTTTATGAGGCCAGCATTACCTTGATCCTAAAACCAGACAAAGACCCCATCAAAAAGGAGAATTACAGACCAAAATTCTTGGTGAATACAAATGCAAAAATTCTCACCAAAATACTAGCCAATAGGATCCAACAGTACATTAAAAGAATGATTCACTATAACCAAGTGGGATTTATTCCTGGGCTGCAAGGTTGGTTCAACATCTGCAAATCAGTCATTGTGATACAATACATTAATAAAAGAAAGAACAAGAACCATATGATACTCTCAATAGATGCTGAAAAATTATTTGACAAAGTACAGCATCCTTTCTTGAACAAAACTCTTCACAGTGTAGGGATAGAGTGTACATATCTCAATACCATAAAAGAAATCTATGAAAAACCCACAGCAAATATCATTCTCAATTGGGAAAAATAGAGCTTTTCCCATAGGGTCAGGGACATGGCAGGGCTGTCCACTATCACCACTGCTATTCAAGTTAGTACTAGAGGTCCTAGCCTTGGCAATCAGACAACAAAAAGAAATTAAAGGCATCTGAATCAGCAAAGAAGAAGTCAAACTCTCACTCTTTGCATATGATATGATACTTTATGTGGGAAACCCAAAAGATTCCACTCCAAAACTGTTAGCACTCACATAAGAATTCAGTAAAGTGTCAGGATATAAAATCAATGCACAGAAATCAGTTGCATTTCTACACACCAATAGCAAAAGAGAAGAAAGAGAAATTAAGGAGTTGATCCCATTTACAACTGCACCCAAAACCTTAAGATACCTAGGAATAAACCTAACCAAAGAGGCAAAGAATCGGTACTGAGAAAACTATAAAGTACTCATGAAAGAAACTGAGAAAGACACAAACAAATGGAAAAATGTTCCATGTTCATGGAACGGAACAAAAAATATTGTGAAAATGTCTATGCTACCTAGAGCAATCTACACATTTAATGCAATCCTGATCAAAATACCATCAATTTTTTTCAAAGAAATGGAACAAATCATCCTAAAATTTACATGGAACCAGAAAAGACCCCAAATACCCAGAGGAATGTTGAAAAGGAAAGCCAAAGTTGGTGGCATCACAATTCCAGACTTCAAGCTGTATTACAAAGCTGTCATCATCAAGACAGTATGGTACTGGCACAAAACAGACACATAGATCAATGGAACAGAAGACAGAGCCCAGAAATGGACCCTCAACTCTATGGTGAACTAATCTTCAACAAAACAGGAAAGAATGTCCAATGCGGGGGAAAAAAAGGCAGTCTCTTCACCAAATGGTGTTGGGAAAATAAGACAGCCACATGCAGAAGAATGAAACTGGACCATTTCCTTACACCACACACAAAAATAGACCCAAAATAGATGAAAGACCTCAATATGAGACAGGAATCCATCAAAATCCTTGAGAACACAGGCGGCAACCTCTTCGACCTCAGCCATAGCAACTTCTTCCTAGATACATCACCAAAGGCAAGGGAAGCAATGGCAAAAATGAACAACTGGGACTTCATCAAGATCAAATGCTTTTGCACAGCAAAGGAAACAGTCAACAAAACCAAAAGACAACTGACAGAATGGGAGAAGATATTCGCAAATGACA
>NW_019154089.1:22231458-22484126 GCF_002288905.1 Enhydra lutris kenyoni
CTGTTTCCTTTGCTGTGCAAAAGGAAACAGTCAACAAAACCAAAAGACAACTGACAGAATGGGAGAAGATATTCGCAAATGACATATCAGATAAAGGGCTAGTATCCAAAATCTATGAAGAACTTATCAAAATCAACACCAAAGAACAAATAATCCAATCAAGAAATGGGCAGAGGACATGAACAGACATTTCTGCAAAGAAGACATCCAGATGGCCAATAGACACATGAAAAAATGCTCCACATTACTCGACATCAGGGAAATACAAATCAAAACCACAATGAGATACCACCTCACATCAGTCAAATGGCTAAAATTATCAAGTCAGGAAATGACAGATGTTGGTAGGATGTGGAGAAAGGGAAACCTTCATATACTGTTGGTGGGAATGCAAGCTGGTGCAGCCACTCTGGAAAACAGCATGGAGGTTCTTCAAAAAGTTGAAACTAGAGCTACCCTATGACCCAGCAATTGCACTACTGGGTATTTACCTGAAAGATACAAATGCAGTGATCTGATAGGGCACATGCACCCGAATGTTTATAGCAGCACTGTCCACAATAGCCAAACTATGGAAAGAACCTAGATGTCCATCAAGAGATGAATGGATAAAGAAGATGTAATATATACATTATATATATAATACTATGCATCTATGAAAAGAAATGAAATCTTGCCACTTGCAATGATGTGGATGGAACTAGAGGGTACTATAAGTCAATCAGAAAAAGACAATTATCATATGATCTCTCTGATATGAGGAATTTGAGCGGTGGGGCAAGGGGTTGTGGGGGGTAGGGATGGGCAAAATGAAACAAGACGGGATCGGAAGGGAGACAAACCATAAGAGACTCTTAATCTCACAAAACAAACTGAGGGTTCCTGGGGGCTGGGGGGAGGGATAGGGTGGTTGGGTGATGGGACATTGGGGAGGGTATGTGATATGGTGAGTGCTCTGAAATGTGTAAGCCTGCTGATTCACAGACCTGTACCCCTGGGGCAAATAATACATTATACATTAAGAAAAATATCTTTTTTAAAGGGCAGCATATTATGGTCTTTAACAAAAGAGTTAATACCTTAGTCTAAAGAATTTGCATTTGCAATACTTTAAAAGAATGCAGAATTGCCCTAAGTAGATATCTGATTTAAGTCTGCATTACTAAGGACTGTCCTTCTATAACTGTAATTTAACCATTATTCTTTTCTTGGTCAAGAAACTATCTCAGGTTGTCATAATTATTGATCCCTGGATGTTCTGGTCTCTGAACTCAGCTCCAGGTCTTCCTCCTTATGTTGCCATTTGAGTCCTCACTCACATGCTTTACATTTGGTGCACATCACCATGCTCTTGAAAGCAATTTTCTTATAGCACAAAGGATTTCTTAAAATGTTACAGTATAATATAACAACTTTACACACTGTTTAAGAAATAGAGAAAAGGGCAACTTGCTCTCATTTGCCTCTCAAATGCCAAACCCATATACAGTAATATAGTTTTATGGAGTATAGTTTTTTTTTTCCCTCTTCTTAGCATTAGACATTTCTTTTAAGTGGCATAAATTGAAAACAAAATCACATTACCTGACAAATTTTCAGCAATTTGCCAATACTAAATGTTACTGAGTCCATTAGTACTTGTATATTGAGTTTGTTTTATATGAGTTTTTTCCCTCCCCTATAGCCACTGGTAGAAGAGAAATGCAAAGTGAAAGAAAAATCAGTTTCATCGGCAAATAATGGAGCTTTTAAAATAAAAAGAAAAACTAGTTCTACATTGTTAATTTTGTAAAAACCTCACAGTGCATGTTTAGGAAATTCCCCAAATTACTTCTCTGGACATTTGGAGGATTTCTAGAAAGCTAAATGAACACAGAAGATTTTTTTTTTTCCTTGAGATTTTCCTTACAAGAATCCTGTCTTTTTTTTTTTTTTTCTTATTTGAACACAGGCTTCATCTTCATATGTTGGACTAAAGAATTATCAAGGACACTTGTAGGTCAAGAACTTATACATTCCAGGAGAAGAGTGGCATCATTAATAGAAACAGTTTAAAATTATATTTGGATTAGGGCAGGGTAGGGAAGGTGATATTTTAAGATTCAGAGAATGAAGCCTGCAGAATATAGAGGAAATAGAAAATGTGGACCACATATTTCCACTGGGTTTTGTCCATAACTGATAATTGGCTAAGTAAGATAGCAGATAATCAGTGTTTGCTATATGAGTGAATGGATGAAGAGATAGATATGTCAAGACATTCAAAATGGTGAATTCTAATGGAAAGTGAGAGAAAGAAATAAACTATGGTTTTTATTTTTTCTTCGTTATGATGTGAGGCAGAATTTTTAGGGATGGTCCACTGCAGTCTTAAAGTAATCCTCAGACACCATACCAAGAAGTAAGCAAATAGGATAGTTCTAACAGTGATGTTCTAGCAAGCATTTTCACTAGATGTAAATCAAATTATTTAACCTGTATTATTTACCAAGAGCAAGAACCTGGAGAGACAAAGTCCTGGAGAGAAAAAGCTAGGTATTTTAATGGAGAAACCATGAAAAAATGTCTTCCAAATAAACAACAAGTTTATTATATATTCCCAATGTGTTCCACAGAGAAAAATAATGTTAAAAAATATAAGGAGAAAACAGTTCCAGTAGAATACATGCGTTAATAAGATCCATAGGTATCTTCTAAGATCACATGTTCTTTGGATTGGTAGAGGGTTAAGTCTGTTTTGTTTTGTTTTGTTTTTGCACATGCTTTTAATACTATAACAGTTACAAAAGCACATTCTTTAAATACCACTGATTATATAAATTTGAAACAAATTTCAAAAACAAGACGTGAAATTTTGGGGTGATATTTTTAATTTTTCAGGAGAAAATGGTATTTATATCTTTATGTGATTAGTAAGTGAGCAAACTAGGTATCAACATGGGTCTATCTAATGTTTAGGAATGGATACTAAGATGCTGTGATATTTTAATAATCTCATAGAATACATGACTGCTTCTTATAGCTGTATATGAGAAACCTTAAACAGACACAATAAAAAAACTATCCCAGGAATAGAATATATAAGTTAATCTGTTCACTGAGCCTATTGCTCTAAAGATATAGAGCATAATTTTAAAAACTGTTTTAAACAATGTCATCTGTACATTTTCTTTTCAAAAATGTCAAATGAAATAAACCAATTACAGGATTATTTTTTTCTCTGTGTTCAAGAAGTTACTTTCTTCTGGGAGTTTTGTGTTTTCTTCTTTTTGTTTTTGTTTTGATTTCCATTTGCCAAACTAATTGATGAATCCAAAAGGTGACAGATTAGAAATCACAGCAGATCCTCATGAAGTTCTGCCAGATTTGGGGTGTTTAGAGGGAGAAAGCTGGCTCACATTTCAGCAGGTGATTTCCCTTCTAACAAGGTTATCATGGACATGGCTAAGTAATTCAGGCAAGGGGAGAGGCATAAATGTTAAGACCGTCTTGTAAGATCACAAGGTTACAAAACACCCTTGAGGGTGAAAGTCTTCAAGGAAAAGATGTCCCACCATCAATCATCTTGGGAAAAGTTTAAACCCTAAACCGAATCCAATGACAAGGCGTTAAACAGAAAATGAGTAGTAGAGGGAAAGTCAGCCAGATCTATCGAATCAGAATCTCTGGGGAGTCCATGCTTTAAATAAGTTCCCTGGGCCATTTTTATGCACACTAAAGTGTGAGAAGCACTGCCTTGGACCTCAGACAGAAACTTGTGGTGGTTTTAAAGCAAGATCTCTGAGGCCAGACTGCCTGTTTTTGAATCCCAGCTCTTATGAATTATGTGACCTTGGCCAAGTTACTTAACCTCTCTGTCTCAGTTTGGTCATTTGGAGGCAGGAAGGGTGGGGAGACCTGTAAAAGGACCTATTTCAATGTTGTCCTGAGGGATGTCCTAAAGGTTATTTTAGGAAGTAAATAAAATATCTGTGAAGTGCTCAAAATAGAACTTGGCACATAATAAACACATATAATAACTAAATAACTACTCAAAGAATTAGGTCTCTAATTTCCAAAATACCGGTTCTAATACCTAAGTACCCTATAGAATTCACTGAAATAGACAGTTAGTTCTACGCAGTCTTTGTTATGACTGGGGAGAGAACCTAAACATTTAATTTTACTTAAATAATATTTTCTTGGATTTCCTCTATATATTTTCAATTTTTGTTGTGATCTTTTAGAAACCCTGAAATAGTAAAAATATATTTAGATATATAAATATATAGATAAATAAATTTTTATTCAGAATGCAAATTCCATTCTTAGAAAAAATGTATATATACATTTCAGAACAGGATTTTTGGAATTTTTGAATAAAGTTTTTGAACACATTTAACATGCACACGCTTACATTACCTGAAGGAAAAAAGGGTTAAATGTGTACCCCTGACACCTTCATATTACCTTTTTGTCATCTCCAGGACTATTTATAGTCGTGAAATGCCATTATCTGTGGTGAGACTAAAGTGTTAACAAATACCCCATCTATACAAGAGTCTTTATTCACAGAGTTGCATTTGAGACTTGTATCCCTGGAGACATCACTTTGAGTCAAGACATTGCTTCTAAGTTCTTCTAAAAATATTAATACATCACCCATTATTTTTTTAAAAAAACTATAATTAAGGAGTATTTGATTAAAAAAAAGAAAGTGCTGACCACCTGGCATAGAATTAAGATGTTAAAGGAATAGGATGTAACAGAAATGTTTCATTTGTAAAGTGAGCAGGATATCAGAGAGCCTGTAGTGAGCAGGAAAGCGTGAATATTCCCCAGGAAAGCTGCAATGTAATATTTCAGTTTGTGCACGTTGTGATGCTTGTGGCTATAGACAAACCTGACTACTGACAGTTGTCTGGACAGAATCCTTTCTTTCTATCTATCTTTCTCCCCAAACCCCTCACTCTCCCTTTCTGGATTAGTACTACTTTTACACAGGCAGAGGAAAATCTCACTTTCTCTCTTCTTTTATACCTTACGACAAGACATTCACCAGCACTTGTGGAATAGCTATTGTTACAGGGACCCATAGCTTTAATACAATTATGGATTTCAACCCACTCTTTATAGTTTCTCAGGGAAGTTAAATATGATTCAAGAATATTACGTGGCTCTAAAAAAAAAAAAAAGATGAATTGTGGAAAAAGAATCAGTTTCAAAAAATAAAATACACTTCTAAAAATATTTCTGAAAGCAGAAACTTCATTGATTTTTAAGCAGCTTTCTTCAGAAATGCTAGGGAAAAAGTCAACTGGTTTTCTCTGTTTTATTTTACTTTGCAAAATAATGCTGATTTGAAAAAAAAGTCATCACAATTGCCTAAAGTTCTGTGAAATAATGATGTGGTGTGGCTTCTAGCTAATGGTCCCAGTATATTTGTAAATCAGAAGATTTATTCTAGAAGTTGTTACATAAATATCAGCAGGGTAGATTTCTCTCATTTATTTTGCATAATTACATTCAAAATGGATAGTTCTAGCATTTTAAAACCAATGCAACCGCCTGCAGGAGAATGTCTTTTTATATTCATGGAAACATCAGCATATTGCAAAGACATGTCTTGTTGGTCAAAATTATTTCGGATATCTACTTACCATCACAAATGAGAATTAAGGGAAGAAAAACTCTGCATGGATAGAAAATCAAAATGGCACTGGAGTAACAGAGAGTATCCTCTAAGGGAAGTTCCTGTTTCTGCATGTGTTCATTACACATTCTCAAAGGAAACAGAAGGATTCATCCTTTGGAAGATATTTACCAGGACATTTTAAGATTAAAAAAGTACAAGAATTTACAACCCCCCCCAAAAAAAAACCTTTCTATTTTTCAGCTAACTCCACCCATTAGCTCTCACTCTCATAGACACAGAGACTCTCATAGTTTGACCCTAGCAATCCATCTTATAATTAATTTATAAGAACATAAATACTGTCAACCTACATGGACAAGATCAATCTTAAGTCAATCAACAGTGCCCCTTAAGTGACGTTTACCTTGAATTTCTCTTAAAAGGTGAAACCAAGCTTTCAGTCCATTCTTTAAGATTTATAAATATGATTCTACATCTAAAGGAAAATTCATATGATTATGATCCAACATTCCAGTTAGTTTCTGTCAATTTTCCTCTTGATATTTTTCAGAGGATCATAGACCAATGAATCTAAATTGAGGTCATTTGTGAAAAGAAAGCACAACATGTCTCTATAAGTTTAATTAGTTTTGTCTTTAAAAAAATGTTAACTTCCACTTTCCCTACAAAATTTGGGGGCATGGGGTAACCACTTAGTTGATGTCAGTATTTGCCCACTGATTTGCTGGTGACAGAGACTATCATATATTTCTCAAACTGTTCTTATCTCCTCCAGATTTTAAAAAAATTTTTCAGAATTTTTTTTCTTCATCAACTTTTCTATCAATTTGTCCACAACTTTTGATAAGCTTATTTTCACTTCTCAGGCTGAAATGTATTTACCTGCCAAGTAAATTGTGCTAGGACCCTATGACTGCAGGCTCTTTGAAGAGAGAATGTAGTACTGGACATTGGGAAACAGTTGAAGGCTTTTCTAGCGTTTAATTCCAAACATATTTCTCAGAAAGTAGGAAGTCAGACTTTTAATAAAAATTCATCACTAAATGAATGTTAATGAGAAAATAAATGGTGTTTTCAATTATTCTAAGAAAAATACCTAAAACAAGGAATAGTCTCCCAGTTCAACAGACTCTCTTCCTTGATTTCTTCCTAGCAAAGTTCACAGCTGTCTGAAATGTTTCTATGGATATATACATACAATAGTTTGACATCATAAAACACTGAAGATGCAGAAATCAAGAGAGCCTTGAAAAAAGATCTGGGGGGAAATTCCTTAATTACTACTGAATATAAACAGGTGGTCTCCATTGGATGGAATAAACTCACCCAAGACTGCTTCTAAAGTTTCTATTTAATCAGATTTACTGGTGTTGACTGATGTAGGAAAGACGTTAGGGTTCAAAGCCAATGGCCAAGAGGGAATTCTTGAGACTAATTGCAAAAAGATGGTTTTATTAAAGTACAGGGAGAGGACCCATGGACGGAAAGAGCTGCACTAGGGTCATGAGAAGCAGCCCATTATAAACTTTCAAGTTGGTAGGGAGTTAGAGATAGGGTAAGTCCCCAAGGAATTTGGAAGCAAGGTTTCCAGGACCTTGAGGGGGCTAGCTATTGTTGGGAAAAGGTCATTTATTACTGTCTAATAAAAACCGTAGTTTTAAGACCCTTCACATGTATATCGGTGGGCCATCCATATGCTTGGGGGGTGACTGAGAACATGTATCTTGGGGGTTTATCAATAAAAAAAAATTTATAAAGAAATTTTTATTTTAAAATAGATCTACAGGATCCTGGGGTTGGGGGGATGCAGTTTGGACTTTTTCCCTTAGCAAAGTATTAACATCAAGGCAGTTGTGTTCCTAGAGGAATGTCACTCTTCCTGTTCCAAGGACTTGTCAAAGGGCTGTAGGTAGTATGGAAATTTAATAATTTTTCTTCTGCCTTTGTTTGCCACATCATTGATGAATTTCCTAGCATTCCAGGATGATATTTGCATCTTAGCTGGTATGAAGTATGTTAAAATTTTTTTTCTGAATTTTATTCAAAATGAGAGATTATTTTATAGCACAAACTGATACAGGAAATGTGAGTGTGTTTAATAATTTATGGATTGGCTATTTTTTTTCCTGATTGAGTTAGAGATGGACATTCTGACATCTAGAACTCTGAAAAAATAGCAATATAAATATCCGAATGGCAGCTGAATACACACATGCAGATAATTTCTGCTTCAAGATTCTACTGTTCTCACAAGTTTCCACTGTGATAGTTAGAACATGCATAGAGAATTGGGTTTCAGGATATTTCTTGCATTAATAAATGGGATATCAAATTATCTTTTCAGTAATGTAGGTTACTTGATTTTACAAGAGGGTAATAGTAATGCCCCTTTTTAAGCTTTTAGTTAGATACAAAGAATCTGACAACTGCTCTGATTGTGTGTTAAAACACATTTTCATAATACTTCCTGATGGTGATCCAGCTTCAATGAAATTTTTATCTACTGAAGTTTACACAGAATACTGACAGATAGCAACTGGTCCATGCAGTGAGGAAAAACAGGAACCTGAACATTTTAGATAAGTTTCTATTAAGGTAGTCCCAGTGTAACAAACAAGGGATGCTTCAACATATACAGTATAGGTTCCCTGAATTTTCTATGCTAATTCTGTAGCTCCCTTCCGTTTCCAAACAAAGATCTTCTTGATGATTTCACAACTAGTTCCCTCATAAGTAGCAGTTGGAAATGCTTGTAAAAAAACAAAACAAAACAAAACAAAAAAGAGCTTACAACGCATGTAGATCAGGCAGAAGAGCTCAAGCTTAATATGTCCTCATTAAGAGGCTATGATCTATTTACCCACATCTGCCATTACTAGGAAAACTCAATGTTTAAAATGCAGACTGTTGGTTTATTTCATTTTGTGCCCATAGGAAGCATTATTGCAGCATGTCCAATAAATTGCAACAACCTTATTTTCCTCAGATTATTATCTATATATTACTGTTGGTAATACTCTGAAAAGAAAAAGAGCAAATGGGTCTATTCTCATTTCTATTTGCTATTCCCATGATTAGCAATCAGAGTAACAGATGCAAGTAAAGACATGGTCCCTGGGGGTGTTGTCCATACAACAGTTAAGATAAGTTAGTAATACCAATAAGAAGACTCCTTGGGTAACAGTCTCAGAAGGATCTATAGCAATGTTATAGATTCTTCTTGGCATGTTTTGTCCACATTATGGTCAATAATGTCTACTCTCCCACACTTAAATTGAAAAGAAATATGGTCTGTATTCTTCTTATACATCCTAAAAGGTATGTGCAAGAGGAATCTCTGTTTTTATTATATTACAACTACTCGTTTTGTTCCTACAAGCTTCCTTTCTTGCAAGTTCACAATATAATTTTATCTAATTCTATTTCTCCTGATAAAAATATGTAAAGGGTTATATACAGAAATCCACCTACTTACAGGCCAGAATTCTCAAAGTGGAGAGAACTGTTTATGATATTAACTCTTAACACAAAACTGTAAGTAATGGAGTATTTACCATACCTCATTGGTATACAAACCTATTTTCTCATTTGGTCTCCTAAGACACTGACATGGAGGAGTCATACTTCTATTTTGTAATAAGCTAATTACATATAATTATAGATTCCTAATGAATAGTTATTATTTAGACTGCCAATTTACTTGAGCAGTTACAAATTAGTAATTGTCACCTTATCCTTATGTATTTATTAATAATAATGGTAAACCAACTAAAAATGTATAGTGGGTTATGTTGTGCAGTTAGATATCTCAAGTAAATGTTTTCATACCAGACCTGACAGATCAAAGAGGGACCACTATTTTTTTTAAACATATATTATAATATAAACCAAGAATAATTTTCTTAGGGACACAATCTCTCAGTTATAAGCAGAATAAAACTGTATATATTCTGCATCTTCTAAAAGTCTAATTCATGGAAATATTCATATAGCTTTGTAAAGATGTATAAACAAGAGTGTGTATCAAAACATTAATTGTAAAAGAGAAAACTTAGGGACACATAAGTGTCATCATTAAGACTGTTGGGAAATAAATTATGAGTCATCTAGACTATACAATATTAGAGGAAATATGGAGTGAATAAGTGAAGGTACTTATACTTTAAAATTTATACACTGGTATGTATGTGTGTGTGTGTGTATATATATATATAAAATATATATATTTGTATATATGTATATGTGTGTATGTATGTGTGTGTATATATATATTCGCATTAACAATAAGCCAACCAATATATATACACTCACATTTATATTCAGATAAACACAAATATATAAAAATAAGCCAACTAATATATATACACTCACATTTATATTCAGATAAACACACATATATAACAATAAGCCAACTATACACACACACACACACACACACACACACACACATTCAGATATAAATGTAAAACATTAAGACTATGATCAATTTTACCCCAAGTTCTATGAGTTTAAGCTAGCATATTCAATTTAAGACATTAATAAAAATAAAGTTTTCCATTACATTTTTAAAATGAAGTTTCTGGATGATTTATTTAACCTTTTCCTCAATTTCCTATTATTTCTTAATAGAATAAATTCTATGATCCACCAGACTTTCACCTTTTAAAAATCAAGAAATTATGTTCCTATTTTCTCAGTATTCTGCCAGTATCTACTAGAGCAATTGTGAAACCGAAATAAACCCTCCTTACACGTATCTTGAATGAATCACATGAGAAGTTAGAAGACAATTCTCCCCATTACGGCAATCAGCTGGGTATAGCGCAAAACAACACTAAAGCCTTGGCTAAGATTCCCAAAAAAGTGTGCTATTCTTGGCAAGAAGCAAGCTCACACAAGTCACTGCATACTGTGCTATTAAGAGCTTCTCTAGAGTCTATCCAAATAACAAGGTCTCCCTCTGCAAGGGCACTTCTCCTGAGAACCTGAATAGGGCAATATTCTCTGCCCCCACCCCCAGGAATATAAAACATGGAAATGCACCCTATTATGCCCTGAGAGTAAATATGTTTTGGTATTTAAAAATTACCCTTAAAGAATGTTTTGTTTCTAGCCAAGATGGAAAAATGGAGACTAGAATTAATCTCATTTAGAAACAACAACAAAAAGAAAATAAATGAAACAGTGATTTTCAAGACACTAGATACCAGGTAATGAAGGGTAAAGCTTCCTGAAAGCAAGGTGAGACTGACAATTGTCCCAGTTTACTGTGTTGAAAAACTGACCAAACTAGCACAGAGAATAGGAAACCAGGCAAAGCCTAGAAGACTCTGTGAGTTAAGGAGATTGTTCTGTGAGTACAGGGAGACTAAGGAAGACAGAGTTTTCAAATTACAGTATTTCAGAGAAGAGAGCTACACAGAAAAGTAATCATGAATCTGTAGCAGGTACCCCTCAAGTACTTGGCAGGGATGACTGGTGTGCAAAAAAATCAGCTGTAGCCAAGAAAAGCACTGACTAGAAAGAAAAAGGGTTAGAGGAAACAGTACGCAATGCTCAGAGAGAAATGGAAGAGTGTCTGTTCCCAACACACAAAATGGAAAAAGCTCAAAATTCACAAGGAATTATGTAGAATACTCAGAAGAATTTACCTCTGTAGTGAAGTATAATCAGCCTTAGGCTAACAAATCTATAGCCTTGTTAATCTGCTTAACAAATCTTAAAAACAAGACCTAAACAGATCAAACTGTTCCTGGGTAACTGAGCTACATCTCAGAACAAATCTCAAGAATATTTATAGGAATACAAAAATATCCAGCACTCAACATGATAAAACATGTTGGAAAGCCAATAAAAAAGTAACAAACATGAAAAGAAGTATAAAATATGACTAATAGTGAAAAGAAAAATCAGTCAATTGAAACTGATCCAGAACTGACACAGATGTTAGAATTAGCAGAGGAGGACATTAAAACAGTTATTATGCAGTAAATATCATAAAAGTAAGGAAGTGAATGATATAAAAGTCAAACCTACATCAAAATTATAGATGTGAAAATAATAGTTTCTGAGATCAACTATAGACTGCTACTTGATAGCAACTAGTTATTGGAGAAGGAATAACTAGGAAACTTGAAAACAGAGCAGTAAGTCACAAAAAACTATATAGATTTTTTAAAAATGTAAGTAAACCAAAAATCTATGAACTGTAAGATAACCTTAAGTGAACTAATATACATGCAACTGGATCCCTGAAAGAACAAAGGGAAGAAAAAAGTTTGTAGAAATTACTATATTTGATGTAAACTATGAGCCCATAGATCTAAGAAGCTCAAGAAATTTAAATACAAGAAATATAAAGAAAATTATATAAAAGGCATAATAACATTTCCAACATGCAGTAATAAAGAGAAACCCTTAAAACCATCAGAGACAAAAGACATTACCTACAAAAGAACAAAGATAAAGAGACAGAAAATTTTTTCTTAAAAACAACATAAGCAAGAAGACAGTGGGGAAAAAAAAAAAAAAAGAAACCTTTAAAAGTAGTAAAAAACAAATGTCAACCTGGAAGCTTATACCCAGCAAATATACTTCACAAAGATGAATAAAGACTTATGCAACTACTATTGAAATAATTCATCATTAAAGGAAGTCCTCAGGAAGAATTAAGACAAAACTAAAAGGAAATACAGATCTATACAGAGGAATACAGAGCATTTCAAATGTCTAATACAATAAACTTTATCATTGCTTAAAAATTGGGAAACTGGTTTGGAGAGTTCCTGTGACTACTAGTAAACAGCAGAGCTGCTATTAGAGCTCACGCAGCTTTTGCAAGGCACACAAGTAGGTCCACGTACTCTCCTGTGTGTGTTTCAGGGCGCGTTCCTTCAATTAACCAATGTAGAGCAATTATTTTCTGTGTTTTTATCTTTTGAAATAATAATTTCTCCAGGCCACACCGGCTGTGTAAGATAATTCTCTGAGCTATGCTCAATTAATAACTATTTGAATCACTTATTTAATACAGCTCTAGTGTCTTTTCAAGATGTGCATTTCTCCTACAAATGTAAAGTTCCATTTTGTAACACCACCCTGTCTGGCACAACACAAAATATATATATGCGAGTTATTGAATAGATTTGGATTTCTCTATTAGTCGGTGAACTATTTGAAAGCAGCACCATGTATCTGCATCATTTTATTCCTAATGCAATTCTTGGAACATAGCTAACACTCCATAAATAATCACTGACCAAATCAGTGAATTAAATGAAATTAGTGCTATTGAATTGCTAGAAAAATAGTTTCTATTCTTCTTAGTAGATTCAATAGTTAATATAATTAATTCTCAATAGTCTCCTTCATTCTTCCAGTTTATTTTTTCCCTCCTCCCTTCCTTTTCTTTCCTTTTTTCCTGAATTAAAATAAACAAATAAACAGATTTTTAAACTCTTTTATCTGAGCCTGATCTAGAGAACGCTGGACAGTAAAATTTTCTTTGGCTTTGATAGCTGGAAGAGTAGAAATAGGAATAGGCCAGTCAGATGACCTGAGTATTTTGGTTCATATAAAATTTAACTCTGATAGTAAGTTAACAAATTACTCATTAAGTTTACAAACAAATAATAATAACCCTTAAGTCTTAAATTATCTTAAAGTAAAGTAGAAGTACAGTTAATTTTTCAGAATCTACAGCAGAGCTATTTACATTGTAAAAATTTATTCCAGGATCCTTGCAGACAGAATGTTAACTCAAAGAAAATAGTGGAAATTCAAAAGGTAAATGATTAAGGGATATAAATTCAAGTTACTTCTCATTTTGGTTTCAATATTAGTCTAAAACATTCCCTCAGCAGAGCCTTTGGACAATTGTGAAAAAGAAAACAGGCAATCATCATGTAATTTTTTCTAATATGTAGTGTGTAGACTATCCACATTAGAATAACTGAAGATCCTTCTTAAAAATGTAGAGTCCAGCGTTTTTCTTCCTCCCTTTCTCCCTCCCAAATGAACCAGTCTCTGTTTGGGGACTGAGGATCTATGTTTTAAATCTCTTTTGAGGACCTCTTACATGTTTCAAAACTTTGGAACCCATAAGAAACTACCTAATATTCATATGTCAGTGTGGATTCCTTTTCCCATAAGCAAAGGAAAACCCAAAATCTATTGGCTCATATAATTGATAATTCAAGGGGTGTGAGTACTGCTGGATTAAGTGATGAAGAGCTCAAATAGATCGTGGTTTCTTTCTCTCTCTCAGTTCTCCTTACAATGAACTTGTTATCTTTTTAGTCAGGCTCTTGTCCGGTGGTGACAAGTTAATAGCATCTTCCCCAAAATGAAATTATTCTTACTAAGTAAAGTAGTTAAAAAAAAAATTGGATTTTAGTCGATTTTGATGTTGTACCTGGCCAGGCTTGAGCCACCAGTCTAGTCTTTCAGGGACAGATAAATTTAACTTCACTGAAGCACATGATAGAGAGGACGGTTGTAATATTAAATATCTTCCATCTCTCTCTCTCTCTCTCATATACATGTATATATATGTGCACATACGCATACACACACATACACAAAACAAAGACAGAAACCTATAAAGAATGACAAAAAGAGAAACTGCAGATTCCTAGGATAACAAATGTACAAGTTTCCATGCTAAATTATCTCCCTAGATAAAGGACTGAATGTACATTCCATGCCATATCCTCTTTAGGTCAAAAATGATTTCAGCATTATCTCAGGAATTAGTTTGGGACTGTGAAGAACTGCCAGTGCCCCAATTTTAACCTAGAGCCTTTTCTTTTAGAAGAATATAAATTCCTCAGAGTATAAACTATTTGGGAGATTTCACTGAACATTGTAGTTAAAAAAAAAGTTAGGAAAAAAATTGATAACCTGAGAAGAACAAAAGAAAAATGGAAAACAGAGATCTAATATACTGCGTAAGAAATGATGCATCATTATAATAATTTCTTCTTGACAATCTAATTATAATTCCCAAGTGTTTTCCCTAATATCAACACAATCCTTTTTTTGAAACTAAAAATTATTTTGCAAATGAACCAAAGAAATAATAGACCATTTTGAGAAAAGAAAACCATGGAATTAGTTTACTTAATCTCAATTGTTCCAGTCACCAGAATATTTTGGTTTCTCTAAACGGCCTCCAAGAGACTTCTGATCAAAATTTCCTTTGTGTTCAAATATTTTGTAGACACTATTCTTTTGAAATGTATGTCTATGTTTTCTCATTTGAAAACTATATATTTTGTCAATTATATTTAAATATATAAATTACCAACTGTTCCAGGGAGCAATTTCAAGTCTGTCTATGGAAAACAGGTAAAATATTAAAATAATGGGGTTGATTTATTAAATAGTTCGTACATGTTCTCCAATTTTACAATTCTGATTTGTATAAATGAGTTATAATCTATCACTGAAATGGGTTTATTCTCCACAGAGAGGTTTCTGAGGATCTCCTGAAATTTGGGAAGGCTATTAACATAATCCAAGCCACTTTCATTTGAGATACATTTTAGCCTACATCCTGAGATTTTTAGCTATGTGTAAGTCCTAAAATCCTGGCCTTAGGGAGTTCAGCTTGGTTGATGACACAGATAAGCAACCAAGAGTGTAATAACTGTCATGACAGAGGTACACATAGGGTACCTCTACTGTGTTCTGATAGGGCTGGCAAACTGCTCTCCAAGAGCATTAACATGAAAAAAGAAGGAAATAGGAAATTAAATTATTTTGACAAGGAAAAAAGATATTTAACTCAAAACAGCATGTGTAAAAGTCTAAAGGGAAGGGTAACCATGTTGTTACCACGTTGTTGGTAACAACAACCATGTTGTTGAGGAAACTATGGGTCCCTCTACATATCTGAAGCCCACAGTTCCTAATATCACCTCTGAGAGGTGTACAGTGGCTAGATTACAAAAGGTCTTGATTACCATGTTAGATTTTCCTGAGACGGAGATAAGGGCGTATGCCATATCTTATGGGGGGAGATAAGGTCATATGCCATATCTTATGGGGGTTATGCCATATCTTATGGGGGGGTTGGAAAGAGACACACAACAAAGACCATAGCAACACTGTTAAGCATTCACTATGTACCATGTATTGTTCTACATGTTATTAATCCTCACAGCTTTACCATGAGAGAAACTGAGACACGAAGGTTAAATAATTTTGTCTCACGATACTCAGCCTGTAAACATTAAGCTTGATATTAAACCAATTATATGACTCCATGAGACTGAAATCATACTGTCTCAATATATTAGGAACTGATCTGTAAAGGATATATTGAGAAGACGGCAAAATCAGAGACAAATATATTGTAAGAACAGAGGCTGGAGATAATAAGGAATTAAATAGAGGAATTAGCTTGCAGTTACCTCAGAGCAGAATGGATGAATTCTATAAATATA
This sequence comes from Enhydra lutris kenyoni, assembly GCF_002288905.1. NCBI lineage: Eukaryota > Metazoa > Chordata > Mammalia > Carnivora > Mustelidae > Enhydra > Enhydra lutris. The sequence goes on from NW_019154089.1 coordinate 22,247,542, forward strand.
GAAGCAAAGAAATTTGGCAAGAAAATCTGGGAAAGAGAGGATTCCAGAGGACTACCAGGGTAATAGTTTCAGCAATGAGGAGGGAGTGTCAATGGGGAATAGGCATGCCATTTACTAAAGGTAAAATTCAAAAAGAGTTATAATGTTGAGACAGGCAAGTTTATAACTTCAAGTGGAAATAATGAATTTTTTAAATATTTTATTTGAGATAGAGAGAGAGTGAAAGAGAGCAGGAATGGCAAAGGGAGAGGGAGAAGCAGGTTCCCCACTAAGCAGGGAGCCTGATGCAGGGCTTGATCCCAGGATCATGACCTGAGCCAAAGGCAGACACTTAACCAACTGAGCTACCCAGGCACCCCTGACATAATGAATTTAATTCATCTGTGGATATCCAGGGAGTTAGGCTAGCAACACGTTTTTAATGACTGCCTCAACTTAAACTTCTAAGTGATGTCTTATAACACCAAAGAATGAATGAGAATCTTTCTTTCATCTGTTCTCTTTTCAATACAAGTTGTAACCAAAATCAACCTATTATGACCCATACCTAAATTCCCATGCCTGCACTTTTCTCAACTTGGCTTATCACAAAAAGATAGATCTTCTCAGTTCTATTCTTGAAGGAAGCATGAATCATACTCAGTGGGGGAAAAAAAAAACAGCACTGGGAGTCTTAAAATGTTCAGTTCCTCATCTCTCCCACATCTGTAATTCAGTGACCTGTTCTCGCTTGAAAAATATTTACAAATATAAGACTTCCTCTTAGTCCTTTTAGTTGGAAACTCCAGCTATTTATTTTAAAAGGTTTTGTGGTGGTATTTACTGTATTTCAAAAACTAGATAACAGTAATATAAAAATTTCTTTTACAGTTTTGGTCGCTCCTTAAGGAAAAAAAAAAGCTTTGTTTCCTTAACATTAAACAAAATAATTGCCTTTACATTAATTTATCTTCAGTCTTGACAAATATTTTGGTTTATTTGTAACTCCTGGTGGCAGTTATTATTTTCTTGCTATATAATCTGTCCTTATGTAATTCTTTATCAGTGTATTTCTAAAACAAAAATATAATCAACCTTTTCTCTGTAATTTAATAGTCTGTTAGTACCACATTGCTATTAAAGAAAGTTCAAAATTCTTTTTTTTTAAATTACCTTGCATGTGCCCTTTTTTTAATTAATTTATTTTTTTATATATATATATATTTTAAAGATTTTATTTTTATTTATTTGACAGAGAGAGAGAGATCACAAGGAGGCAGAGAGGCAGGCAGAGAGAGAGAGAGGAGGAAGCAGGCTCCCTGCTGAGCAGAGATCCCGATGCGGGGCTCGATCCCAGGACCCTGAGATCATGACCTAAGCCGAAGGCAGAGGCTTTAACCCACTGAGCCACCCAAGCGCCCCGAAAGTTCAAAATTCTTAAGTATGGCATCAAAGTCCTTTATAAATTAGTCCTCTGTACCTTCCTATTTCTATCTTTAGCACACTCACAAATATACTACATGTTGCTCCCTCAGATGTACCACACTGTCTTATGCCTTGGCCTTTGCTAAAGTTACTCCCACTGTTGGAATTTGTTTCTCTGGCAACACACACAGATACACACTTACCCCACTGGCATTTCATACTCAGCTAACAAAGTCCAATTTAAATGTTAATTGACACTTTCTCTCTGAAGCCTTCCTTGATGCCCTTTAGTAGAATAAATTATCTTCTCATATTCTAATATCACTTTATATATATCTCTCTTTAATACCTCTTCTTACATTATAACTTAGGTTTTCCCAAACTGGGGTCCCAAACTTGTATTCTCAGAGGGTATCTTCGAATTCTTTTTGAAAATATTTTTTCAAAAAAAAGTTTGCTTTTATTTCATTAATGATTTTAAAATATTTATATGTAAAGCATTTTTAGATCATCCAGTTGAACATTTGTAACTAAGAGCTATTGGTACTATTTAAATGCTGGAGTTTGTATTTACCTTTTTAATCATGTTGAGCATACTGCACTATATTGCCATATGCTAAAGAAAATAGCATAGGATAAGCAATGTAAAAATGTTTTCTCCCAAGTGAAAGCCTAACAAATATTTCCTCATAGCCATACAAAGAACGGTTCACATATTTAAAGGAAACAGAAGTAACAGTGTTATTTTTTTGTTTGCTTTATAATTGTCCAAAAGTTTAAATACTATATGTTCAATCAGGTTTTACTTATGTACATATTTCATTAACCTTACACAAAATTAATTCATGTCTTATCTTTTTGTTACTTTTCTGTTTAATTTAAATGAGCTTTAAATTACTCAAGTTTGAGAAATATTATATATATGTAGGTGTGTGTGTTTGTATGTGTGTATTTTGTTTCTTTCCCACTATATTGGAGAAAGTGATACGAATACAAGTCAAAGACCTGTGTTTATCTAAGTATTTCTATATATAGCACAATCCTAGGAATAGAGTAAGGGGTCAAGAACATAATACCTAACCACAAAAGACCATGAAAAGTCAAAGCAACCTGGGAATAAAAAAGCAAAGCTGGAGGCATCACAATTCTGGAGTTCAAGTTTATTACAAAACTGTAGTCATCAAAACAGTATGGTACTGGCACAAAAACAGACACATAGATCAATGGAACAGAAGAGAGGACCCAAAAATAGACCCTCAACTCTATGGCCAACTAATCTTCAACAAAGCTGAAAAGAATGTCCAATGGAAAAGACAGTTTCTTCAACAAATGGTGTTGGGAAACTGGACAGCAACATGCAGAAGAATAAAACTCGTCTACTTTCTTATACCATACACAAAAACAGATTCAAAATGGATGAAAGAGGGCACCTAGATGGCTCAATTCATTAAGAGTCCACCTTTGGCTCAGGTCATGACTCAGGGTCCTGGGACTGAGTCCCACATTGGGTCTCCTGCTCAGTGGGGAGTTTGCTTCTCCTCTACCCCTACCCCCCAGTTCATTGTCTCTCTCTCTCTCATTCTCTCTCAAATAAATACAAATAAATAAATAAATATAATCTTTTAAAAAATGGATGAAAGTCTTAAACGTAAGACCAAAATCCTAGAAGAGAACACAAGCAGCAACCTCTCTGACATTGGCCATCGAAACTTCTTATTACACACATCACTGGAGGCAAGGGAAACAAAAGCAAAAATGAACTATTGAGACTTCATGAAAATAAAAAAAAACCTTCTGCACAGTGAAGGGAACAATCAACAAAATTAACAGGCAACCTATGGAATGGGAGAAGATTATTTGCAAATGATATATGTGATAAAGGGTTATTATCCAAAATCTATAAAGAAATATCAAACTCAACACCCAAAACCAAATAATCCAGTTTAAAAAAATGGGCAAAAGGCATTTTTCCAAAGAAGACATACAGATGGCTAAAAGACGCACAAAAAATATGCTCAAAATCATTTATCATCAGGGAAATACAAATCAAAACTATAATAAGATATCATCTCATACCTGTCAGAATGGCTAAAATTAATAGCACAGGGAACAAAAGATGTTGATAAGGATGTGGAGAAAGGGGAACCCTCTTACACTGTTGGTGGTAAAGCAAACTGGTGTAGCCACTCAGAAAATAGTATGAAGGTTCCTTAAAAAGTTAAAAATAGAACTACCTTATAACTCAGCAATTATACTACTAAGTATTTACTCAAAGGATACAAAAATACTGATTTAAAGGGACACTTGCACCCCAATGTTTATAGCAGCCTTATCAACAATAGCCAAATTAAGGAAAAAGCCCAAATATCTATCAACTGATAAATGGACAAAGATAAAGTTGTGTGTGTGTGTATGTGTGCATGTTTTATATATGTATGTATATGTATATATATATACATACATATATAAAAACACATAAAGGAATATTACTCAGCCATCAAAAAGAATGAAATCTTGCCATTTGCAATGAGCTAGAGTGTATTATAGAGCTCGAGTGACTTGCAAAACAAGTCAGTCAGAGAAAGACAAATACAATATGATTTCACTCACATGTGGAATTTAAGAAAAAAAAACAGATGAACATAGGGGAAGGGGGGGGAGAGAGAGAACCAAACCATAAGAGACTCTTAATTATGGAGAACAAACTGCAAGTAAATGCAGGGGAGGTGGATAGGGGTGGGCCAAATGTGTAATGGGTATTAAGGAGGGCACTTGTTGTGATGAGCCCTAGGTGTCACACGTAAGTGATGAATCACTAAATTACTCTTGAAACCAATATTACACTATATGTTAATTAACTAGAATTTGAATAAAACGAGGCAAAACAAAAAAGTATAAAAACACAAAATTTACAATCATAACTATTTTTAAGTATGCAGTTCAGTAGTGTTAAGTATACCCACATGTTTGTGCAATAGATATCCCTAACTACTTGTTGCAATGCTGAAGGTCTATACCAATTAAATAACTCCCCATTTCCTAGTTCCTAGGAACCATCCTTTTACTTTGTCTCTATGGATTTGACTACTTTCAATAACTAGTATACATGGAATTACAGAATATCTATCCCTTTGTACTGGCTTATTTCACTGAGCAAAATATCCTCAAGGTTCAATGACATTGTAGCATATGACAGGATCTTTCTTTTTATTGGTAAGGCTGAATAATATTCCATTGTATGTATGTACTACATTCTATTTATCCATTTATCCATTACTAGACCTTTGGATTGCTTCCACCTCTTCCTATTTTGAATATTACTGCTATGAACATAACTGTGCAAATATCTCTTCAAGATCCTGCTTTCAGTTCTGAATATATACATTTTATGATAAGAGCTAAGTAGATAACATCATTCCCTGAGGGCCAAGAGAGCCACTATTAGCATTCCTTAGATCTTCAAGTTGCTTTTATTTCTGGAGGCACTTTTCTGAAATCATATTGAAAATACTCACTTGCAGTGTGTTTGACATTAAAGTGATTTTAATGTGGTGAACAGTTATTGTTTATAACTTTTAGAAATTATTTGGTTATATGTCACTGACTTAATTTATGATTGGCAGTGATTCTTCAACAGTAATTGTGCACACCAGGAATTCTTATAAAGCAAGGCCATCTAACCTGCAAAATGTTTTTATGTTAGGAAATTTTGATGACTTAACAACTAATGGAATTGATATCCTACGTCATGAACACTGAATTAAGCATGCATTGACCTCAAATTCAGTTTTTTTCTTCTCCAGATTTAAGACATATATATATATTTTTTTCATGTCTCAATCATATTTTTTAAGTCCCTCAGTAAGATCACAGGTTCTAAGCACCCAGTATTTAATGGATAAAACACACCTGAAGATCAAATATTCCATCTTTAAAACTACGTAAAAATTAGCTTCAAAGTTATAATATGGTCTATAAGGAAATAAATCAAATTATATATGGTCTTTTCTGAGTGTTGTATATCTAGAGTGTTACCTTGAGGAAAAGAAATATTTTAAAGTTAAAATATGTGCTGGGGTCAGAAAATGACCAGAGAAACTTTTTTTTATTTTTTTAATAAATTGAAGTTAAGAGAATCAGAACACAGAAAAGATGACATGGGTGGCTCTATGGGTCTAAAAACTTCATAAAAGCCATTCCAATCTGGACCAGTTTCCAGACATTTGTATGCCAAGATTTCAAAAGGATTCCTCTTGCCCTGAATTTATTTGCCCTCCAAACCCCAAATTTCACAACTTATTCTTTAGCAAGAGAGGAGGACATCTTTATTTCAAAACAAGAGAAAAACAGAAATATTGCTCTATGAAATTTCAATTAAATATATGTCTTCAGAAGGCATTTAACTTTTGAAACATCCTCACTCGTGTAGGTATTTGTTTAATGTGTCAGGAAAACATGACCTGACCTTCATACCCTAAAAGAATGGTTGTCCCGTAATTAGTGCTATAACTGCTACTTGTAACTGTTTTCAATAGATAACTGTGAGGCTTGTATGTAAACTAAACTCACTTTCAGCGGGAGTCCTTTAAAAACATATAGCAAGCAATCACACCGAAATATTAATTTGCACTCAAACATTTGATGCCACAAGACACTCCAATTATCTCTCACTGTTTAAGCCAGAAGACTTTTCCAGGCTTAAAACTAGTCTCTGAAGAGATTTAATTCAATATTACTTACCCAAGAGCAGCGAGCATGTTCTTTTTTCGACCTTCAGGTCAATGAGAGTGACCCAACTGAGACCCAATCAAATCTGAATATGTACCCCCCTAAAGAACTATTCACAAGGTTAATTGTATCTTGCTTCTATTTGCTGAATAAGGAATCAATTAAAGAGAATAGCAAAAGAAGCCATAAAGGCTATCCAAACTATATAGAAGTAAGCCATATAGAGATACAGGCTGCCTTTTGCTTCCAGTCTTCATAGATCTCTGCACAGAAGGACATAAAACAATGGCAGGGGCATTCTTGTGCTTCTTATCACCATTGTAATTAATAACTAGTTTATTCTTGCATCAAATTATGTTATTTGAGAATTCACAGAGGCTAAAAGAGATACCTAAAACAATTTTATTATTGGTCATACGGCAAAATTTGTTGGGGCTTAAATGCTATCATGGTGAGTCAATTCACTACTTTGTAGGAAGATAAAATAATAACGGGTTTAGTTGTAACAACCTGGTATGGGTTTAAGAAGGTTTAAGTGAAAGTACTGGTATGTATTAACTTTCAAGATGTATGTATGGGTAATGAAAAAATACCTATCAAAACAGCACAATTTATAAAGAAAGGTAACAGAAGAAAAAAACGTTTTCTATAGGAAATACAAAAAGGGCTGGAGCACCTCAGTCCTTAATATTATGCTCAATTATAGAATATAATAATGCAAAATAGAGGGAAAATATTCTTTAAGCCTTAAAATAACGACAATAAACATTTGAAGGTTTACTACAGCCAAACATTATCCTAAGAGTTTTATAAGCAACTTTTCATTCCTCACCACAATCCCTGAGGCTCAGAGAACTTAACTCCTTCCTCAGGGTCACAAAGCAAGGAAACTGAATGAGTTTGAATCTGAAGTATTCCAACCAGTTCTTCATATTTAATTTAGCTGTACATTCTATCCATCTATTATCCATGACAAGACATGCAGACAAAACAACAACTCAGTATAAAAACAATGAGCATGAAAGCTTATAATAAAGTGACAGCTCGTGTGGAACAGGAATTATTGAGGTTTCAGTTGAGGATGAGTACTGAGACTTTAGAAACAGAGGCAACAGTAAGCCAGAGCCAACTGTTAAGGCTTCAGTCAACTGAAGGCCTCTAAGAGTTTGAAATTAGAGCCAAGTTTCTCGATGCAGTTGATGCGTGTTGATTATCCAGAGTTTCCAGTATTAGCAGTTCCTTGGCTTACTCTGGACAAAGCAAACGTGACATTTCACCAAGATGCCTGGGAAGAGATGAGGTTGGAGACTTTTGGCATAAATCTTGGTTTCCTGCATATGGCTATAATAATGAAGTGTGGTTCTGATTTTCATGTCTAAAATGTAGCAATAATGTCATTTAAGGGTCAGAAATTGTGTTCACTCTGAGGGCCTTCCTTCACCTATCGGTCCATCCACCCTTCCTTTAGTTGATCCTTTATGGGGTTGAGCTCTGTACTGAGGCCCTAAACTTGAATGTAACTTGTGTATGTGTGTTGGCAGAATACTAATAAACCTGAACTTGTTAGTTGTAAACCTCATTCTGATCATCTTCTAATTTTAAAACTATATCAAGAAGTCTGCCTAAATCCTTTGCTCTTGATTAGGTCACACATTTAGTTCCTTCTGAATGTATAAATGCCATGTTTAATCCAATCTTTTCATTAGAAAGACTTGGAGCTGTTTATCCTTTTCTTCCAACAATAGGCTCCAACCTACTCACTTTCCCTCCCCAAATCCCATTGTTTTGGGATTAAATGAGACCAAAACATCTGTTCTTCTCTTCAGTGGAACCTCTGATACAGTCTGCCTCACAGTAGCTCTATTGCTTTTCCCATTCAGCAGTTACTACTCACAGGATATTAAACTGAGACCTGAACTATCAGGATCAACATTTGAATCAGGATTAGCTATCAAAGGAAGGCAACAATTTACTAGGCCTCAGGAGGGGAATAGGCTTCTCAGAACAATTCTTCCCTCAAAAAAGCATGACTAACACACTGAAGGGGAAAACAAAGAGGCACAGAGCATGTCAGACTTGTTAAATAGTGGTGGTGTGCTGTGATCACTGCCTACTATGGGAAGGCAACACAAAAAGATGCAGCACTGCAGTATTAAGTGAGAAAGACTGAAGCAAGAACAAACCTGTTCATCACCGTGATACAGTCTCGAATTCTGAGTAACCAACTAAAGCTGCCGCACTTCCTTTATGGTAGACCATGTCTATTTTCAGTTTTTTGCTTTTTAAAATCTCCTAGGTAAGACCTAATGAGTTCTGTAAGAGAAGTCATTATGCTCTCTGAAAGTGCTCAAGTTAAAAATATAAGTTAAGTTTATTGAAGGACTTGGTCCAGTAAGGGCTTCTCAAATGTGACATATACCTAAGTTGTATGTGTATTAGTGCATCTTTTGATTGCATACTGCCGAGGCAAGCACTAGTAAAAAGATGCTAACAGCTCTTAGTACCAAAAGGAAAAAAACAAACAAAAAAAAAACACAAAAAAACACACACCAAAAAAACCCTTTTAATGTATTTGCTCTCCCTGATACAGGTGCCCTTATCATCATAGAGTTGTTTTTATTAAATACCAATTGTATACAACTGTGGTTGGAGCCAAGCATAAAGTCTGTAACCTATACCCTCTTGAGTTTGATCACTAGGCTCTTCCAAAAAGTCCCTCATTTGTTGTCCCTTCTATGAAGCATGCATTCCCAGGAAGTAGTTAGCAGCAAGCAGCTAGTATTAATGGATTCTTTGAAGGACTTCCCTGGAAGCTAGCCTCCTGCTGAGATGGGTGATTTTTCCCAAAGGAAACTAGGCAAAGACTGAACCTGTTTCCAAGTTCTTTACTGTATCCTTAAACACGCCTGAATTAAAACAAGTCATATATACCTGGACAGATGGCACAGTGTTGCTTCAGTTCATAAGTAATGGAGCATAATTCAAAGTACACTCCACTGGCTCAGTCTGATCCCCATGAAGTCCTCTTCCAACTCTTGACAAACTTGACAAGGCAGGCATTTCTGACTATTAATGTATTTCTCTTCTGCTAGGTAAGCCTAAGCCATAGAAAGAACTTCCTCAAAGTGCATTAAATAATCACTAGACAATTTTTTTCAGAGGCCCAACATAACTGCCTTTAATTTTTTAATATGATCACTATGTCTTCTCATTTGGGGGAGGTGGGTCTTTCTCTCCATTTCTCCCACTAAAATCCTAATTTAAACTAACATCATCTGATGCTTAGATCACCCCATGCTTCCAATTCTTCTATTTCAATGGCCATATAGATCTTTTTCTTAGCATTTGATTATGAAAAATTTCAAACATACAGAAAGTTGAAGCAATTGTACAGTAAAAACCTATATACTTACAATGTAGGTTCTATAATTAAATATTCATTCTGATTGTGAAAATATATATGTTAGGTCAATCACACTATTCTCCCAATGAACACATTCTTACTCTACTCAGAATGACATCCAAATTCTTTGTCATAGTTTACCATGCTCACCCGGAGCTGATTTCCAACTTCTATATGGCCTCATTTTTCACCCCTCCTCCGTTCCATTACTGATACCTGGGACAGGGCCATTCTTTACATTCTTCAAATACAAGTTTTTCCCTGACTCAAGGCCTTTATTTCTGCTCTTCTACTCGACCTACCCCTGACCATCTCCTTCTCTTCCTTCTAGTCTCAGCTTAAACATACCTCTGCAGAGACACTTTCTTTCCTTGACCTTCCCATCTGAAGCACATCTTCTACCCCCAGTTACTCTCTACCACAGTACCCTACCTGACTGCATTTACAGACCATTTTCCGAAATTCCCTTATTTTTGTGTTCACTTCCTATTTCATTTCATTAAAATGCAAGCTCTTTGAAAGCAAGGACTTTGTTTTATTCACATCCAAATCTCAGTGGCTTGAGCAGTACTTAATTCACAGAAGTTGAATAAATGTGCTGAGTAAATTTATGAGCATCATGAAAAGACAATCCTTCTTTTGCGCAGCTAAGTATAACCCAGTATATTGTGCAAAACACAATGTAAACAGAAAAGTCCTAAGACCTAGGACACATAGCTACTCAAGTAGTAACTGTCTTCAGCAGCGCAGGGGGGGGGGGGGCACTTCTTAGGCTAGATCCAAACAGGTACCAGTTAATCAAGATGATTTATTGAAATGTGGCACCTTAATCACTGCAGACATAGTTACAGTGGGCCTATATCTAGGATATTTAACAATGCTAAGGGAAGAACTAAACATACAGGTAGGAAGGCATTTAACTTCTCTTTATTGCATGAACTAGAAAACCACAAAATATGCAAAGATGCTGAACTGGTGGCATTGCATTTTCTGTAAAATATTTCTAATCTATTGCAACTATTTTGAATATATCCTTTTAGGTTCAATATGACATTTCTTCTAAATATTTTGGAGTATTTTTTCTTCTTCATAACCTTCTTCCTAGCACCATGGAAAGCTTCAGGATAAAAAGAGAACTGTGGTGATTTTCCTACTAATTAGTTGCTCTTATTAAAAAGAGCAAGATAATTGATTTTAGGATGCACTACCCCTTATTAAGACCTAATTAAGCTGTATATCAAAGACTAATTAAATGGCATTATTCCATCTCACTGATGAGTCTTGATGCTTGGTGAATAGATTTGGGTGGTAGATGAATACTCTTGGAATAGATTTCACAGCCAGAGAGATAAATATAGACTAAGAAGCTGAGTAAAGGGAATTTTCGATTATCTAAACCTAACACACTTATTGGTATTTCTTCAGCCTGACAGTCTAAAATGCACAAAATGAAACGTTTAAATACAAACTCAGCACTGTGGTAGGATGGAAAACAATGAAAGAGCTTTTTGGAAAACTGAACATTTAAATATGCCATTAATTCTTCCAGTGAAATGGTGGACTGCAGAATTGGAGTCATTTTTTTTTTTAACTCTTTTGATGAGTCAAGCTACTCCGTCGATGAACTTAGATGAGAGCTTAGTTACACTGAGAAAGAATATCTAAAAACCTGAGATCATTTTAAAGGTCGCCAATCACCATCTTTGCTAACTTATTCTGTGGCTCTCAGGGAGCGGAAAAGCGGAGTAGTAAGAGATTATTATCATGGTAAGGAATTTGAATATAGTAGGAGTTTAGATATTGATGAAACTGTGGTCCAGCCAAAGAGAAACTGCCCTCAAAAAATATTTGGAGAGAAGAGCTATTGGTAAGATAAATGTTTTTCAGAATTTTATTCTACACCAGAAATGAATGTTTTCAACAGCAAATCAATCTCTCCTAAGTCAATATTTTACTTGACAAAGAAGATCACATACCAACATTTCAAATGTTATGTAAATCCATTCATTGCTTTAATCCCATCAAGCTAACCTTGTACTGCCAAGGCTGTATCTTCAAGACAGGGTCATTGTGACAACAGAAACTCATCATTCCATTTAATCTATGAGGTCACAACCTCCTTGGATTATGGTAGATAGTTTCTCAAATTCTTTGGTGCTTCAAAATGCAAAAGCTTTTGAATAAATCACAAGATATTTGCGGAAAGTAATGATTTCACCACACAGCTAAGCTATATTTGATTGTCTTTAATAGTTACCTTCACTAACAGTATAATAATTTGCAAACAATAACATCAGTCATATGTCACTTTTGCACTCATTACTGGGCAAGGTATAACCCCCAGGACCAATAATCTATACTACTGAACATCTAAATTAAATGTCACTCTGAGCTAAATGCAGGTTATTCAATTGAAACTGAACTTTCGCAACTATAACATGTATTTTGAATTATCTGAAGGACATCTACCCTTGAACTCTTTTTGCATTAATACACACAGAAGTGGAAATAGCTGCAACATCACTAAGAAAGCTGTGCAAATAGAGAACTGAAATCTCTATTACAGGAAAATGAGTAAACAATTTATTTTTAGCTATCTTTACAGAACTCATGGGCAAGAGATAAAGGGTTTGACTCAAGTATTTCAAGGTTGTCATTCTAGGTACTTTGTTAGATTTAATAGAGTTTATAATATTTAGAATACCTTCTAGATGGAGCTTCACTTTTTCCTTTCATTTCACATAAAATTATGGATTTTAACATAATTTTAGATAATTATACACTGCACATGAATGCTGAAAAACAATCAATTAGTGACAACTATAATTCTTCCTTTTGTTTTGCATTCCAAACTTATTTTTTCTAATAAAAGTGGAACACGAAGGAAGAATGAAGATGGGGGAGGGTTAATTTATCTCTAGGGCTTTGTGTCTCAATGGGAACAAATCTTTCATAAGCCTAAATTATGAATCCATAAATCATAAATCTAATCAACATTAATAAAAGAGTAATGAGACATATTCATTAAGTTCTTGGAGATCTTTACAAGAAAAATACAATCAATATTAAGGGAAAAATATCAAAGGATCATGGAAGACAATGGCTCTGACAGAAATTTAAAGGCAATACGGAAGTGCAGACCGCGAGTCCTCTGACAATTGGTTCACAATCATTAAACTGAACATATCCTCATCTAACTGCCCAGGAAATGATTGTTGTGTGTTAACCTTGAATCTGAGCTCATTTGGAAATAGCAAGTCTCAAGATACTAAGGAAAAACATTTCTTTGCACAGCACACAATACCTCAATGTTAGAAAGAGAGCAGCCCTTTCTACAGATGATATACTAGAAAATGAGACAGAGGCTTTAAAATTTCGACCAAAGTACAATGGTATTCCAGTGCATTAACAATGGATAGTGTGTCACAGTAAAATTAGCTAATCAAAATACGCTTTTGTTTAGGGGAAGTGACATTCATTTATGAGCAATTTGGGGAGTCTGCATGTCCAAATAACAATCAAAGTATAATGTGAATGATCTCCTCATTGCCACTGGCTTCTGCTTTGTGGCAGAGATAGATGAGAGCAGAGTTTGTGCTTGATTTGGGGGTTTTCACAGCTTGTGCCAAACCAACGGCCAGCTTAACAAATGCAAGGACTCATAAGCCTTATTAATAATAATGAGTGGTTGCTCATTCTACCCCTGAGATGTGACCTGAGGCAAGTAATAAAGCTATAAAAATATAAGATATGATATTAGAAATGCACTTTAATTTCTTTCTTTTAATTGCTGAGTTGAATGATACTATTTCTTTAAAACATGTGAGAATCCTATTTCAGACCCAGGCTCCTTTATAAGTTCTTCTTTAATCTTTTCCTTTCTTCTCTTCTTAATTACTTGTCTTATTTCTCCTATTATTGAGCTATGAAGTTGAATTTTAGAAAGTTGGAAAAGAAACATGGTCCTTTAGCAGAAATAGTAATACTAAAACCTCTTCAAAATAAGAACTTTTACCATTGTTTTCAGAATTCTCTAACAGCACTCCCCCAACTCCCATCTGGCACTACTTTGGTCTTTTATTTAGGTATACAGAGATCTACCATCATGATGCTGATCTCAAAAAATTTATGGTCTTTGTTACTTAATGCAAAGCCTCTCATATAGAAGGTGTTCAATAATTTTTGAATGAATGAGTGAATGCAAAAATTACAATAGTCTATAATGAATATCCAAAAAAATGGATTTCTAAAGCTGTTTGACATTGTTTATGGTTGGAGTAAGTATTTCCTTACTTTGGAAATTGAGAAGCATTGTAAATGTATCCTATAGCCAAGAGATTTTCAAATTTTTTGAATGTGACCCACAGTGCAAAATAGGTTTTGCATTATGACGTTAGGATCCACTACTTTCAAAGACATACACATACCTAAATAATGAGCTTGTACACATACATACACACCTATCACTAAAGCAATATGGTAGGCAGTATTCTAAAACGACTCCCAATGAGTTAGGCTCTTGTATAATCTCTTCCCCTTAGTAGGGACAATGCCTATGGATATGATAAGTTGCTACCCCTGAGTTAGGTTATACTATAAGAAGAGGTGAAGACATTTTCAGCTATAATTAAAGTCTCTTGCCCCTAATCAGCTGAATTTAAGTTAATCAGAAGGAATATTATCCTGGGTGAGCCTGACTTAATCAGGTGAGTACTTTAAAAGAGGGTCAGCAGGTCAAGTCTTAAAGAAATAGAGAATATTGAAATATAAAGGGCTCTAGTACTAATTCCAGTATGGGATGGCAGACATTCTCCCATACCACTAAGCAATTCTCTGGACACTACAATATTTGTTTATCCCCCAATTTAACTCAATTTTGACACTATCCACCTGGAGATAGCATCAGATTCCACAGTCCTACAAGACTGCCTCCCCTGCTCCCCACCCCACCCCACACACTTCAGATGTAAATTGCAAGCCCAGGTTGCCACCTGTGCTTCTGACTGACCTGCTACAAATTGGAGATCCCCATGACCCATTCCTTGGGCTTTAGATACCATCCCAAATCCAAGATATTACCTGTATTTCCGACTGACTGGTTGTCAATCTGGGGTTCCCACAACCCCCTCCTTGGGTTCAATTAATTTGCTAAAGCTGTTCACCAAACTCATAAAACTTGTTTTTTCACCAGATTGCTAGTTATTATAAAAAGAAAGAACTCGGAAATAGTCAGATGGACAAAATGCATAGGGCAATGTATGGAGAAAGGGTGCAGGGTTTCCACACCCTGCAGGTGAATCATACCACTCTTTAAGAATCACCACATGTGGGAGCACCTGGGTGGCTCAGTGGGTTAAGCCTCTGCCTTCAGCTCAGGTCATGATCTCAGGGTCCTGGGATCGAGCCCCGCATTGGGCCTCTCTGCTCGGCGGAGAGCCTGCTTCCCCCTCTCTCTGCCTTCCTCTCTGCCTACTTGTGATCTCTGTCTGTCAAATAAATAAAAATCTTAAAAAAAAAAAAAAAAGAATCACCACATGTGGGGTGCCTGGGTGGCTCAGTGCATTAAGCCTCTGCCTTCAGCTCAGGTCATGATCTCAGGGTCCTGGGATCGAGCCCTGCATCAGCCTCTCTGCTCAGCGGGGAGCCTGCTTCCCCCTCTCTCTCTGCCTGTCTCTCTGCCTACTTGTGATCCCTCTGTGTCAAATAAATAAATAAAACACCACATGTTCACCACCCAGAATATCTCTGAATCCAGTCATTTGGGTTTTTTATGGAAGCTCCATTTCATAGGCATGACTGATAAAATGATTGGCCACTGGCAACTCATTCAAATTCTAGTCCATCCTCCAGTTCAACCCCAGAGGTCAAGCAGTAGGGTGGGCTGAAACTTCTAATACTCTAATCACATGGTTGGCTCTACAGGCAACCAACCCCCATTCCTCGGTGCAGTACAAAAATCAGCTACTAACACAACAAAAGCCAATTTTGTGCTCTTAACACTTCGGGAATTCCAAGGATTTCTACCAAAAATGGAACAGAGACCAAATACATATTTCCTGTTATAAAATCACAGTATCACAGATAAGAACCGTGAGACTAATATAAGACCCAGTCCCCACTTACATGTTTATTTTGACCTGTGAGACCCTGAGCAGGGGCTCCAGCTAACCTGTGCCCCAACACCCAACCCACTGTGAGATAAGAAATTAATTAAGCTGCTAAATTTGTGCTAATTTTTTATGCAACAATAGAAAACCAATACAATCCAACTGCATTTTTCTTTTCCTAAAATGGTGGTCACAGTCAACTGAACTGATAGCAGATAAAATAAATATGAGTCACAGCCCACATTTTGAAAATTACAGTTATACCTTAAAACCATCTTTTCCATGATACCAAAATATTTATCAAGAGAGGTTCATTCTTTTGAGTTAAAGAATTCTATGTTCAGAAACTCTTTTAAACATTAAAAGCCATTAATCAGGCCTTGGTTCACAGTAGTGAACAAAATGTATATGGATTCTCACCCCTAGAATCTTAGACTAAGGGTTGGAGATATAAAAACAAATGAACAAAACCAAACATATAATTAGAGTAACTCAGTAACTATTTAAGCACTATTTCAGCTAATAAACATGTATTTATTTGGGGGATCATCATGAGAGATAAAAATGAACATTATACAGTATGTATTTTGAAGGGCTACAATATCTAGTAGGAAATATAAAAATCTGTAAATAAATAAGTATCCTATGATAATTATACACTTGGTATCAAGAGAACAAAACATATAGCATGGAGTGACAAACTCTAACCAGGGAATTCAGGGAAGGCTTCAGAAAAGATGCGACATTTTATGTGGCACCTGTGGGCGGGAGAGGTCTGCAAAATATCTCCGGTGTCCAAAAACTTTCCATGTACGATGTAACACTTTTTAGAAGATCTTGCTAAGAAATTTGGGCTTCGAGGCTGAATTTGAATTAATTACTGAAGTGGTTTTTTGGTTGTTTTGAAGAGTTTGACATAAAATTGTAACCCTGAAATACAAACTGAATTACATGGAGTTGGTACTACCAGCACAAACAGTAATATATCAGTGACAATTCAGTTAAATTCTGCAGGGGAGAGGAAGGGAGAGATGGAGAATTAGTCCAGACATTTTGGTTATTCTGTAAGACAGGCCTGAAGCAGAAAATTATAGCTAACGAAATGGGTTGAAATGATAATAATTATCTGGATAGGAGGAGTCCAAGCAGGGCTTTAGGAACTGTCCTAAATCAAGCACCCACACTCAACTTTATAAAACATGCTGCTCTAGAGTCCAGTCTGGATTGTTCATTATTGTTAACAATAACACTCTTCTCATATACTCCATTATTTATAACTTAGCAAATGCTGGGAAGTGAAGAATAACCACAGAAACAAGGCCAAAATAATTATCAAACAGTTTACGTTGTGTTTATGGGGTTTGTTTCTTGAGTCTTTTTTACAGCCTACTTATCCTTGTTTTAAAAACAATTCTAACAACAGTCTTGTTCTGCTAACCTAGAGAAAGTCAGAAGCATTGCACTGTGCCTTTCAAACAATGCCACCATCAGCTTTCAAAGGCATTATTTACATTTTATTCTGTAAGGGAGAATAAAAAATCTTTGATGTGGGGATAAATTAGCTTTATCTGTGCTCCAGAGAAAAATTCTTATATGAAAAAAAAATTGACTTTTTTTCTGGAATTAATTTAATGACTTACTTCATTGGAAATGAAAAAGAAAAATATTCACTGATTCTATATTTGGCTCAGAGTACTGTTTTCTCTTAATACTCCATTCCTTTGCAATAGAAAATAGGGCCTCATGAAAAACTTTGTTATCATAATCTCCCCCAACAATGATATTTGATGTTATCAATATGCTTTCTTCAGGTTTTAATAATGTTTAGAGAGGTCTCTATTTCCATTTTATTGATTTTTTTTGAAGAGGGACTATTTTTTTACAGTGGGTAGAAGAACACTATTTCAGAAAGAATCACTGTGTAAATAATTCACACCATAAAAATAACCCTATTATAAAAGCTTAACTGAGGTTCTTGTTTGTCCTCTGCAGATCAAAGGCAGTTCTAAAAAAAGAGCAAAGATATTTATTGGTTCCAAGTATAATGATTGCTAACATTCAGACATGTTAGAAAGCATGGACAGCTGAATTAGACCTCTAACATCCCAATGTTCAAAATTTTGACCTCTATCAAGAGATGTATAGCTAAGCCTGAAATTTGCTTTTAAAATAATCCCAGTTGCTCACGGCCTCAGGATCATAATTCATGTGGTATTTTTAGCAGATTTTCACTATTGAGAAATGCAAATATTGACTATGAAAAAATGAAAGCATTAGTATCATTTAAATTTGTGCAGTGTTCTGGCCATATGAAATTAATCATTCAAACCATCTTATGTTATGCCATCATATTATTTTCATAATAAATGTTAAAATTTCTGTATCTTATTCTGAATCCAAATAAATGTAGACTGTGGAAAAATGCTTACAGAATCTTTCTCTACCTCTGTTTTTGTTTTTGTTTTTTTTTCCTAATCTTTAACCATTAATTCATGGACCAAGGCAAAGCAGTTTATATCTGGATGCAAAGACTTAATTATAACTCAGTGAGAAACTAGTATAACTTCATTATGGTGAAAGAAAATACAAGAACTGTAGCTCCTAAGAGATGTTTTATATATCTTAACAATCTGTCTTCATGATTTAAATTATTTGTGACATTTATTCAATCAATCAACCTAACCCAAAGCTTAGGTGCAAACAAACAAACAAAAAAATCAAAGAAAAACTTGAGAAGTGGGAGATATGTACCTATGCATATTCATAGATAGACAGTGGTGGTAGTACTCTCTAAGACAGTCTAGTCTGCCTAAGTAAGGTACCATACCAATGGATTACTTTCATGCCAAGGAACAATTTGTGAATTCTTTACAATGCTGAAGATCAAACCAAAGTGATTATTTCACTTTATGACTGCTTTGATATAGTATTTCTGGCAATTTTTTTCTCCCTTTGGGAAATTTATTTTAGGATAGTTGGCAAAAATAGTCTCCCATGCCTCTGTCTCATGGGAATCTTGCCCTCATTGTAAACTTTTGGATCTACTACTTAGGGTTAGCTACCAGGGAAAGCAGTTGTATGAATCTGTCCAGTAAATAAATTTCTCTGTGCCTCTCATCTGTGAAATGAGGATTCTATTATTACTTAAGATCACTGTTTGGAGAATTAGGTAGAACAGTATTTGTACTGCTTTGAGCACAGAGTCTGGCACACAGTAAGTGCTTTATAAGTATTGCTTAAAAGTAGTAGTACTTTTTATGATAATAAGGCACCTGGCCTCAAGTAGTTCACAGTAAGGAAACCAAGCATACAGACATGGAAGTAGCAGCACTCATACACTTAATGAAAATGAATCCAAATATATACCTAAGGAAAAAAGACATATACTATCTTTTTTTTTTTAATTCCACCACCTCCCAAACTGTCTCCTGTAAATAGATTTTAGCTGCCATTTTCCCCTAAAAGAAATTCGTAAGTGAAATATAATAATAAGAGAAGTTAATCTTTTACTTTAAAACTACGAAGAACTTTGGTCTAAATGACTTAAATTCACTCCTTTACCATGTAACTTTTCACTCTTCCAGTTAATAGGATAGAACATATTCCTTCACCCCTAGCAACAGATCCAGCAATGGGATGTGTTGTGGCCAGCAGAATGAGGCAGAAATGGCAGTGTGATGCAGTATGATGGTTCCAAGCTTGATGCCTTAAGAGGCGTCTTTGTTCTACTTGCCCTCTTATGGTTCTGGCATACCCACGAGATGATCATGTGTAGCCTTCTGGTCTCAAGAGAAGGATGAGACAGATGGAGCACAGCCACCACAGCTGAGCCAGCATAGCCCAGACCAGCCAATGCCCAAGCAACCTGCAGAACTGTGTGCCAAATAAATGTTCAGTGGTGTATGCCACTGAGGTGTATGCTTGTTTGATTCGCAATTTCAATGTGGAAAAGTTGGCCAATACAAATAATTTCAACCTGTTGGGGTTTTAAAATTAATTTTTACTTTTTTAAAAATAACTTTATACTTTTTCAAATCACTGCCTCTAGCCATACTGCCTAATGTCCTCTTCCCATTATCCCATTACATCTCAGACATCCTGTGCAAATTCTGGAACTACTCTTTTTAGTCATATATTAAAAAAACAAATAAAAAAATTGTGTGGTACTGGCATAAAGACAGATATGCAGAACAGTAGAACAGAATAAAGAGCTCAGAAACAAACCTTTATATTTATGGTCACATGGTTTTCAAGAAGGGTGCTAAGACCATTCAACAGGGAAAGGATGGTCTCTTAATAAATGATGTTGGGAATCTAGATACACATGTGCAAAAACATAAAGTGGGACCTTCGCCTTACACCATATACAAATATTAACTCAAAATGGATAAAAGGCCCAAATATAAAAGCAAAACTATTAATATATTAGAAGAAAACATAAGGGGAAAACTTCATGACACTAGATTTAGAAATGATTTCTTCTCCAAAAGCATAAGCAGTAAAAGAAACAGAAATCAGATAAATTGGATTTCGTCATAAAAGGACACTATCAGCAAAGTAAAAAAGGCAAACCACAGAATGGGAGAAAACTTTGGCAAGTAACTTATCCAATAAGGGATTAAGATCCAGACTATGTGAAGAAGTCTTAGATATCAACAAACAAACAAAAAAAAATCCATGTTTTAAAAATAGGCAAAGCAGGATGCCTGGGTGGCCCAGTCAGTTAAGCATCTTTGTCTCAGGTCATGATCATAGGGTCCTAGGATTAAGTCTCCTATCAGGCTCCCTGCTCAGTGGGGAACCTGCTTCTTCCTCTGCCTACTGCCTCCCCTGCTTGTGTTTCACTCACTCTCTCTCACTCTGAAAAATAAAATCTTAAAAAAAAAAAAAAGGCAAAGAAGTTGAACAGCCACTTCTCCAAAAATGATACAAAAATAGCTAATAAACACATGGAAAGATGCTCAATATCACCATCAGTAGGAAAATGCAAGTCCAAACCACAATGAGGTATCAATTTAGACCCACTGGGATGACCACTACCAAAACAAAAACAAAACAAAACACACACAAGAAAATAACAAGAATGTTGGAAAACTGGAACTTCTGTTCTTTGCTGTTGGGAATGTAAAATAGTGCAGCTTCTGTGGAAAATGGTATATCCTTCAAAGCAATGCTTAAAAGCAATTAAGTACAGAATTACTTTATAATCCAGCAATTCTACTTTGAGGTATAGACTGAAAAGAACTGAAACCAGGGACTCAATCAGGTATTTGTACATCCTGGTTTATAACAGTGTTATTCCCAATAGTCATAATGTGCAAACAATTCAAGTATCCATCAAGAGATGATTAGATAAACAAAATGTGGTAAACACTCAGACACAGACACACACACACACACACACACACACACACACACACGCCCATAACAGGTTATTCAGATGAAAGGAAATTCCGACCCATGCTACAAGTTGGATTAACCTTGAAGACATTGTGCTAGTGAAATGAGCTAGACATCAAGGGACAAATACTGTTTCATTTCATTTACATGAGGTACTTGCAGTAGACAAATTCATAGGGACAGAAAGTAGATGAAGGTAATGAGGAGTTAGTATTTAATGAGTACAGAAAAGCTCTGGGGACTGGATGGTGGTGATGACTGAACAACAACAATGGAAATGTACTCACTGCCACTAAACTTTATACTTTCAAATGGTTAAAATGATAAATTTCTTGTTACGTATACTTTACTACAACAAACACCTTATAAGCACACAAACTCATCTCAAAACAGTTTATATCTATGGTATCATCCAGCAGAACACTGATCTCCTTCTCTCTGTCACTAAGTAAATCTCAAGCTTAGAGTCCTGAACCTAGGATAGGGTGAAGAAGGCAAGTTGTATTTGTTACTGGTTTTTATTTTTGCTTTTGCTCTTCTTTGTCTAGCTGTACAGGGTTAAAGTCTAGACTATGGGAGGAAAGAGATACTAGGGTCAAATTTAATGGAATAAACCAGTTGGTTCGGGTAAGGAGATGTTTCATGTTTCATTCTGGTTTGGTCGGATTTGACTACCACTGGTTGCCTCTACTGCTGATTTTCACATGGGAAATGCTCTCCCAAGATGTCTGTCTCAGCTCTGCTCTCATTGCAGTCCTGTGGCAAAACTGCTGATTCTGTAACTTAGCAAGTATTCAAGAAGGGAGCAAGATGACAATCTCTCTTTAATGTTATCTATAATTTATTCTAAAATATTTCAGTAGAGACAGTGGGATATAATGGCCTCTGCACTGAATTAACTCTCTTGGAAATATTAGTTTACATTTGATCTACTATAATCAGAAATGTGTTGTCCAATGGAGGCTAGGTAGCATCTGAAGGTTTCAATCAGAGATCTACAGACGGCTAAGACGAGTATTTTAAATATTCCTCTCTAGCTTGACTGAAGAATTTGTATCTAGGGTTAATTGTAAAAATTTTGTTTTCATTAAATAAAAGAGTGAAGTTTTAAAACATAGGTTGGTTAAAATGTCTGCCCTTACATAAACAGGGCAAAACAGAAGGAATGTGATCAACCTCAGAGCTCACACATTTAGAGAAATATCTTTGGTCCTTGACACCTCACATTCTCTCTTGCCCTTCCCCCCCATTTCAAACTTACTGAAGGATTCTGTTACTTGATTCAATTAAGAAAATAGGGCAATCGTGCCATCAGGATGTTGTTGCAAACTTTCATGCAACCACTTGTCAAAGTACTTAATAGCCTGAGTAGGGACTGGAAGTAGGGACTGTAGACAGGAAGACCAGGCTACAGAAAGAGGTTGAATGAGTATCTTTTTATCTGCTTGCTATGAAATGTCTGCAGGAGATGCAAAATTTGTTCCAGGCACACAGCAGGTGTTCAGACATGTTCATGAAATAAATGAATTGCCTAAGAACTTAAAAAACCCACTATCTTTCTTTTACAAAAAGAGGATATAAGGCTGGACTGGGGATTGCACAATCAAGAAAATTCATTTATAGGGGTGCTTGAGTGGTTCAGTTTAAGTGTCTGAATCTTGATCTCAGCTCAGGTCTTAATCTGAGGGTTGTGAGTTTAAGCCCTGCATTGGGCTCCATGGTTGGGTTTGGAGACTACTGAGAGAAAAGACAGAAAAGACAAACAGATAGACAGAAAGAAAGAGAGGGAGGAAGGAGAAAATTCATTTATAACGGTGGCATCTAATACAAAGGGAAAAACTGGCTATGGATAGCTAGCTAAGTAAGTAGATACATACTTGAAGAGTTTCAGTGTTGCTCATGTCAGTGTGTAATGGTTAAAGGGCTCATCTACCATTCTCTACATTCTTAACCTCTTCTAAAAGTTGGGAATAATGCACTCTCTTGTAGCACATTCCAGGGGACATCAAGTTAAGTATCTCCCTTGAGCCCAATTACACCCTTTTCCAAACAGGAGGCCTGTTACTCTCATGAAGTCGTACAGTCTCAGAGGAGTAGCAGCTGCAGCAGCAGCTGTAATGCTGAATAGAACCTTAAGTAAATAGCCTAGAAGGCCAGTGAACAATGAATTATAATAAACCAACTATAATTAGTAATAAAAGCCTTAAAATAACTGTACTCATGAGATACTATTGGTCATATCCTTGCTGTGTTCTGGAAATAATAGAATTGTTTTTTCACCAATGTAACTACAATGGTAATTAAAAGCTGATTTAGGATCAAAGGCAACCTCAAAGTTATAAATGTAAGTAGCTGGCACTCCAAATCTAAGTATCTTGTTCATTTCACGTCTTCGCTCTTTTTTAAAAAGTAGGGAGGGACTTTTGGAGACTGTCTTTTAAAAAAAATGAGCAAAATCAGCTGATAAGTGAAGCAAAGCACTCAGCCAATACAAAAATATTTTTTACGCCTACAACATTTGGGAGAGAGAGGACACAGGCAGCATAAGAAAGAAAATGGCTATTTACATGGTGTTTTCTAACTGGATAGGGAAAGTTTTCATTGCTAATCTCCATAATATAAGATGTGAAAGAAATCTAGAATGGGAGGTGAATAATGTAGGCAAAAGTAGTTGGATGCTTCAAAATGGTTAGGCCCAGAACGTTTCCACTCGGGGCTGTGTGGTAATCTATTATCTGCCATAGCTTTCTCGGTTTCATAATCTTTCAGTGTTGTACATTTTTAAAATTGTTTACTTGATAAAATCATCATGTCCAGATACAAGCACAAAGCCACAGCAGTGAGAATGTAACAAAATCATTAAAGGCAATGTTAAAAAAAAAATTACATCATAATAGATTCAGTGCTTTGGAATTAGCATCATATTATATTGACAAGGAGCTTCTAAGAAAAATACAGTGTAATCTCATGTAATTGGTATTGGGAATAGCAAGCAAAACAAAGACAGACTCATCCTCATGGAGTTCACAGTCCAGCTGGAGAGACAGACATTAATCCACTAATGACATTAATCCATGTACAATGGCAACAATGGTAAGTGCTAGGAAAGGAAGACTAGAAGGCCATGAAAAGTGTACAGTAGAAGAATTAGCCCAATCTGGGGAAGGCAGAGAGGTAGTCAGAGGATGAAGCCCTGAAGAAGAGCCATTTGCTGAGACCTGAAGGGCCACAACAAGGTAGGGAGCCATGAGGAGGAAGTGGAAGGAGAAAGAGGGTGGAGTTGGAGAAGCAGAGTAATTTTTGCCTAGGCAAAAATGTTCTATGGCCAAAGGCATCATGGCACCTAAAAGGGAATTACAGAAAGCCATTTTTTCCACAAGAACAATATTTTCAAAATGTGTCTATTCTTTTAGTTAAACAAAAATGGCAAATCTAGGATATTAGTATTTCTTCCCTCTTCTGTGTTGCCGGCATCATTTCAAGAGTTGAGACAGAGCCCTGGAATCTATCTACACATAGCACTCCAGGAATTCACGAAGACAAGTGACAACATGTGTGTTAGCCCTATCATAGAAGGAAGGAAACAAGTCTTCATAAATCTGTATGTCCCCAAGTCTTAAGTTCCTTCCAAGTGATAATTCCTCCATAAACATTGTGTAACTCAAAGCATGAAGAAAGATTATCAACCATGGCCGTGACAACATAGTAAGTCTATGATTTACTCATTTATTTCTTTAAAAAGCTTTACTGAGGACCTATGAACTGCTAAGCATTTTTTTTTTCTGGTTCTGATAGAGTCACAATCACAAAAGAAAAAAATGTTTAATCTTATGAAGTATACATGCTAATAGAGTCAAAAGAGACCATTATAACATGATTTAATCAGTCAAAATAATAATAGACTGTAATAAGTGCTGTAAAGACAATAAATGGAGCAATGGCAGAATAACGTATGTTGGTTAAAAAAGCCCTCTCTCATTAGGTAATATCTGAGCTGAAACATGAATAAAGGCAAAGAACAAGTCAACTTTGGCAAACATAGTTAAGAACAGCCAGACAAAGATATATTAGGTTGAAGGGCTGAGATGCTCCAAGAAAAGTAAGAGGATCCTATTGACTTGAGAGTAGTGAATAACAGGAGAGAAGTATGTCATGGGGCTTGGGAGTTAAACCAAAAAAAAAAAAAAAAAAAAAAAAAAAAAGGATGCAAGTATGCAGGGCCATTTAAATCTAAGAGTTTAGACTGTCTTCTGAAACCAATGGGAAGTGAATGAAGGGTCTTAGGCAGGGCAATGCCACTTTGGGAATATGTTTTACAAAGATCTTTCTAAATGTTTGGTAGAGACAAAGTGCATTGGAGAGACAAGCATGATAGGAAAAGACATACAATACCAATGATCACATGGCTCTCTAAATAGAGAAAGTGTCTCTCTGTCTTCGGCTGCAAAGGAAAAAAAATGAGATAAAGCAGAACTTGTCAACATACTAAGGTAAGAGAGAAATATTTGCCAGATAAAGATTTTGCCATGATCATGTTCTCAAAAGAAGCAAAATTTTAAAATGTATGAACAAACAAATGAATGGGTGAATCAAACCCAAACATCAACTAAGGCATTTGTTCATTTAGGGTCTACAAGCATCATGGGTAGACCAAAGAATACCTTTTTTTCAAACAGGATCCTTTGATTTGATCTCTAAGTTATAACAATCCTATCTCTAATTCCCGTTTTATTAGGAAAATATTTTCCTATTACATAGGCATATTGCTTTGAAGGCAATATTTTTCTATTATCTGGCATCAAAAAAATTATGTTTCTATTTTTTTTTCCCCTGAACTCCAGAGGAAACTGTTCTAATGATATTCTGATTGATGTCAAGGAATGAACTGCTATAATTCATTTCATCTATGACAATTTGTTCTCATTTCTCTTGTCCAAGAGTGTGCACCTTCTGCTTATGGCCACCTGATTCTCTATACTGGGTTATCCACTCTCAGGATGTAACCTGGATCCCTGATTTCTGACCTTGGCCTCTTGACCTCTCCCATTTCTTACCATGAGAGTATACTCTCTTTGGCTTCTAACCTAAGCTTTTCTCATTAGCAGACACTAATGAGCACTTCGGTCAAGGCAGAAAGAAGACCTTGTCCACCTCTACTTCTCTTGGAACTTAACGTACTGCCAGACCTGACTACCAATCCAAAGAGAAGTAGGATCAAAATATATTTACAGATTTGTCATTGCATACAAAAGGTTTTAGTTTGGAGATATTTTACTAATCGAGCAAGGGCTCACAGCATTTGAATCAAACAAATTTCTACCTTTTTTCATTGAATCCTCCATAGAATTACTGGAATCATATGAATACCCAACATATTTAGATTATTTATTGTATTTCATACACTGTAACATGTTTTCCATCTATTTTCTGATAGAATTTTGGTAACAAGCTCATAAGATGGATTCTTTTATAATTTCCATTTTACAGGTTGGGAAACTAATTTGAAGATGCTAAAATGTTTGCCAAGATTTTACACTTAGAAAATTGGTAAAGGCAATTCATCTCAAGCTTATATTATTCTAAAACCCTCACCCTTAGCTATTACCTAGAGTGTTCTCCAGCAAAGAAGAAAATAAGCATGAATTCATCCATGCTATGTACTGTGCTTTCTTATGTTATGTTTAAAAAAGATTTAATTCATGTCATAATACAAAAATAGGGCATTTTCAGGAAAAAAGTTTCATACATGAGCTGAAACTTTAATTATTATCATGGCAGCTTATCTAGATAAAAGATTTTAAAGTATTAATAAAAACATTAATTTTCCCCACAGATGATCTTAGGATCATAACAACAGCAGTCGGGCTGTTCTAATTCTAAATCACCAATCTTTAAGTGTGTAAAACCCAAGTCATACCTCAATACATTCAACTGAATTTAAGTGTCATGGTTAACTTTTCTCACTCCTGAGTGAATTTTCTTTCTTTCTGTCTCTAAACACGAGGGGAAAATGTGTTTTTCCAAACAAGATGTTATAAAATTTGCAGAATATTAAAAATTCTGCTTCAAGGCTAGAAAACTCTGTTTCTTTAATAATTCAAGCCTCTGTCTTCCTAGGTGGGCTTCACAATTGCAATGAAAAGTTAGGAAGCATGAAACTGCCTGCCTTCCCTAGGAAGCAAACTCTTCTTAGCATACCGATCAGAACGTTTTCCTCTTTGTCTTCAATAGATCAATAATACCCAGGCTGCCAAAGTATCTAACCAACTGAACACTCCACTTCAGAATACACCCATGGAATGTCTTAAACACAGCAGCCAATATTCTCTGCAGCTCATCAATTTCTTAGCTCCTTTGACCATAGTTTACATGTATCTAATATCAAGAGTTCTTATTCCAAGCCTTTTACATTACAGCAATTTTCTTTGGGATTATAACTCAGAAAGTAAAATGCTCTTTGGGAACTATTTAATTTTCCTCAGCTTGTTCTTTTTCCAATCCCCCTCCCCCGAAGTCCCACAGATATGTTGTTTTTAGAGTTGATGTATCAGCTTTATCATAAAGTTTATTCTCTATAGGCATGAACAAGCAAAACCAAAGTGAAAGGAATAAACTGAAAAAGCAAAAAAAAAAAAAACCACCAAAAACTGTAAATCTCTAGAAAGCATATATACACAAAAACAAGCCATCCTGTGGAAGAAAAAAAAAACAAAAACAAAACCAGAAAAAGACCAGAAAAACTGAAAAACTTCATGGAAGTACTGAAATGTCTCATGTCACAGATTCAAAAGTCTGACATTCCCGTATGTTTTTTGAAAAAGTAAAATGAATGACAATAAACATGATAAATTCCTTTTAGTTGTAGGATTCCTTATTGTTTTCAGAGTGCTGGAACATGCATTTTCTCACTGCCTTTTTAAAACGTTTGAATAAATCTAATGCCATGCACAATTTGCCTCGGTACTATATTGTGTTTCTATTTTATAGAAGGAAACTGTAAATAAGATTAGATGTGCAAAAAAAGCAAAACAAGCCACTTACTAGAAAAAAAGACAACCATGAAGACAACAAAGTCAAGCTTTAAAAAAAGCACATAATTAACTATAGCTTAGAATTTTCCCAAAATCTCATTCATCAATTGGTTAACACTTAGATGAAACCACACCGGGTGACAAGAATAGCTCTTAGGGTGAGAGCCACCAGCTCTGAGACAGTTAGCCTCATTAGAACTCATCAAACCTTCCTCCAATAGGGACAATTTCTTTCTCCAGTGTGAAGGTATATACAACAAACAGAAATAGCACATTGCCATGTGCTCATTTAACAGTATAGCCAAGTCAGGACAGTTACTTAAATTGAAAAGTAACACCAGTGAAAAGTGTAAACACATAAAATGGAAATATGATGGAGTTACAAAGGGTAGATTTTATATCTGGATCTCTATGTGGATATTGACATCATTTTTTTAAAGTTTTCTGTTATCATTAGCTCATTCAATCATTTTAACAATTTTCTTTAAGCACCTACATGCCTGGTCCTGAGGGTTAAAAAATGATTAAGATGTTGTCTTTATCAGCAAGAAGCTTTTAGCCTAGAGATGAAACAAATAAGAGAATTTACTAAGTGTAATGAGAGACCCGGAAAACTAACTAGCCTAGGAGGAGAGAGGAGCAGCAAGTGTTCTTTTTGCTTTTGTTTCTGTTTTTTTTTTCTGATAAACACAAGCATTTTTTTTTCATGTATGTGAACAATAAGAAAGGTTAAAATCCTGACTAAGAACAAGAAAAATACCAAATGAAGCTATCGTTGATTTGCATATTCACTTAGGAACAAGAATTCACAGATGCTTTGATGGGGTGAACACAGTAGCAACTCTTTTGGTTTGTGACACATGTGCTGTCATTCCCAGGGATTACCTACAGAAGAGCTTCAACAGGGGCTGCTCTCAAAACACCACACAGAGCTGTCTGGACGTCTTCGTTGAATCTGGAAGACAAGAAAAGCATCAGTTAAAGCTATCAGCTTATGACACAAAGGTAGCACTGAGAATAAGTGTTAGGAAATATCCACACCAAAAAGATCTGCCCACCGAACACAGAGAATGCTAAGGACAGAAGTGGATTAGTGGATTTATCTCAGAAGTGACAGGTTTCTGCATTTCAGAAGCATCATGCTGGAGTGGGTGATGGAAGAGCTTTATATGAATAAAACCAAGATCCCCATTCACTGGGAAATCTTGGGTTTCTTTTTTGATCTGAACTCAGTTTGGAAATCCTAGATTAACCTGATAGAACCAATTTTTCTTCAGTCTCAGTTGCTGCTTCCATAAGGATTTGAGTAGATTCTGAAATGCAATGCCTATCACTACGACCATTAACAAACAGGATACGGAAAGTAAAGAAAAAATGTTTTAAAATAAACAAAAGCAAACTTAATTAAAAAAAAAAAAGCTTTTAATAGTTTCGTTTTCCTCCCAAAGGTCATAGGAATTATTTATTTTCTGTTGGGTGACTGTATACATTACATTTCATCATTTATAGAGAGATTACTAGAAAGTCATTATTTATCTTAGGTTTGGACTTAATTCAGGTCAAAGAAATGAAATGGAAAGGCATTATGAAAGTTACAAAACAGGACAATCTTATATTATGTAGACATCCCATGAGTTTATATTGGGTTCAATCTTCCATGAGAATCTTAGAGAATTTATAACAAACAACAATAACACACTTGCAAATCTCCTTTAATGTTGGTAGCACAAGTTAAACACAATAACAACAATAAAATTGCTTTTGGGCCCTCTCCAAGCATAAGCATGAGAATGAAGTTGACAAGGCAATATTTAGGAATATGTACAAGTGTAGAGAAACCTGATGATTTTTATAAGTTTTTTGCATTGTTTTGGGACTTTTCTCTGAGTTCTGATAGGCAATCAGATGAAAACTGTCATTTGTGTAATTGGAAAATACTTACTTAGCAAAATCTGATACTGGAACTCTAAACCGTTTCTCACTACATTAGAATTTCTGGAACTACAATCGTAAGATAAACCCAGTGGAAATATAAAGGCAGATGTTCTGGCCTGTATTTCCAAAGTAACTGTATTAACTGCTAATTTTTAGTAAATGTCAATTCTAGAGAGCTTTGTTTCTTGGGTCTAGTTTTTTGAGAAGTAATCTGAAACCCTCTGCACAAAATTCTGTTTTGATGGGCAGGATAGTTCTCTTTGCCTCTGAAAGGAAAATATAAGTAATTAAGCACTTAAAGCTTTCATAGATGGTTTTTTTTTCTCCTATGTAAAACACACACACACACACAAAACAAAAAAATCAGGCTCTTCATAAACGACCTAATTAATTAACTAGTTTCATCATAACTATCAACTTCTCAGGAAAGATTTTATACTCTTGAGGTACAATCTGCATGAAGTTCCCTATGTCTTAATTATGGAGAAAATTACTGGTCACCAGAATTTACCAGATAGTACTGCAAAGAAATATACCTATAAGAATGACAGATTTCATTTACCGGAAGATATTAAAATCCTGTCAATGTGATTTCCATCAAGAAGGTTTTCAGTGAAATGATAAAAAATGAATGAAGGAAATCAAATGTAGTCATCTAGTTAAATATTCATTTTCTAATCTTTAGGGAGCTGTTTATTATACTTTGAACACCTGGCCTTTAGTAGAACATTGTCTGGTTTTAAACTTGTGCCACAGCAAATTCCAAGAGAGCTAGAAGTTCAACCCATTATTATGAAAAAGCCAAAATAACAAATATCCTCCTTCCCAATCTAGAAATGATCTAAGGAAACTATGATTCTACAAAAGAATATCTAGATACTCAGAGCCTGGACTTAAGTGAAGCCAAGTGAAACTCCTTTGATGCAAATTTTAAGAAGGCATCACCCAGAGGTGCTGACTTTGCACATGCATAAGGCTGAGATAAAGGGCTTCCTTAAATATTGTACCCTAGGGACCTCATTTACTTCATCCAGATCCTTGCCCTACGTCCTCTGGCATTTGTGATGATGGTGTTTAATTTTGAAGTTTTATTGATAGACATGAAAGCAACAACAATAAAAAATATATTCCACGTGTTTAACAGAATTTTAAGATTCTCCACAGTTGCAATTTAAATAAGAAAATATGCATTTTGGGGCACCTGGGTGGCTCAGTGAATTAAGACTCTGTCTCAGCTCAGGTCATGATCTCAAGGTCCTGGGATCAATCCCCACATCAGGCTCTCTGCTCAGCAGAGAGCCTGCTTCCTCCTCTCTCTCTGCCTGCCTCTCTGCCTACTTGTGATCTCTCTCTCTCTGTCAAATAATAAAATCATAAAAAAAAAAGAAAACATGCATTTTAACATAAACAGAAAATCAATATAAAGCTCTAAAATAAGCAGAAGAAGTAAGAAATTGAGGCAAGCGTGAAAAAGGGAATGCTTTGCAGCTTATTTCCTAACTTCATCTTTCCCCCAGGAGGTATACTGGAGAGAAGCAAAGCTACTGGCAGTAGGGAATAAAATTGTGGAATGGTGGAAGAAAAAAGTAAACAGAAAGTAACATAGCATGTGTAAGGCAAAGACCTTCATCAAGAAGGGACAGGATTCAGTGAAACAAAATTAAAAAATGCAAAACAATCAAAATCCTAGGAGGAAGGTAGAAAGAAAATGGTTAAAAGAGGCTTTCATCCTTGATTCAAATCTGAGGCTTGTCATATTAGGTAAACTCTTCAAAGCAAGTAAATTTCTATGAAATAGGTCCCTTATCTATAAAGGAAGAATGACAGAAATAACAATAAATCAACAAAATTATAGCAATAACAGCCCTACTGAGGTAGTACCTATATGCCAAGCACTTTAAACAAGCATTACCTAGGTGTTATGACAACAGCCCTGGGAAACTGGTATATTCTATTTTACCAAATGGAAATTCTGATAATATAAGGCATTTAATTACACACACACACACACACACACACACACAGCATAATGATAACATAATATATTATTATATATAAAGCTCTCAGCAAGGTATTGAGCTGTGGAAGCTCAAGGAAGAGTATTATTATGGTACATTAAAAACCTGGTTACTGACTGCTATTTTAACGAAAACAAAAGTTTTTTAAAATTTCTTTATTTCATCTTAATTAGTTTATCTTTTACAAAATAACATCCCTTTAATGTAAAAAAATGTTATAAAAAAGAAGCAAAAGAGGAGTTAATAAGCATTGTCAGAAATCTCCAGATTTCTGGGAAGAGGGAAGAGCAAGATGGAGGACAAGTAGGAGACCTAGTATCATCAGGTCCCAGGAGTTCAGCTAGATAGTTATCAAACCATTCTGAACATCTATAAACTTAAACAGGAAAGAGAAGAGAAGAGCAGAAATTCTAGGAACAGAATATAGACCAATTTCCAGGAGGTAGGTCATGCAGAGAAGTGAATTCCAGGCAAGATGGGGGGAGGGGCTGGCTCCTGGCAAGTAGTAGAGCAGCAGAGCACAAAATCAGAACTTTTAGAAGTCTGCTCCACTGAGGGACATCACTCCAGAGGCTAAGCTGGGAGTTGAACCCTCGTGGGGACGGTGAGGTCTCAGGATCCACTGGGTCACAGAAAGACCTGGGTTGTCTAAGTGTGGCAGAGCTCCCAGGTATCAGAGAGGAAAGCCGGCTACAGAGATGGAGCTGAGGAGTGGGCTCTCAGCTCGGGATTACCTTAAACCATGATCTACAGCACAGTTGGGCAACTGTAATTGGGGCAGGGACCCAAAAAGCAGCAGATCCAGGGAGACTCACCTTCCTCCTCTGGGAGGAGCAGTGCAGGAGTGCACTGAAGGAACCAGCTGGGTTTGGAGACTCCAAATGGGCCATCTACCCGAGACAGAAACTTTCGGGCAGAGGCTGGGTGAGCTCGGAATGCAGCAGGAGACGAGGGAGAAAAGAGTGACTGACTGCTTGTCTCTGAGGGTGCACTGAGAAGTGGGGCCCTGAGTTCTCAGCTACTATGGCCGGAGATTGGGAGGCCACCATCTTAATTTCCCTTCTCCAAAGCCAAAAGGAGAGCATTCAGGGAACAAAAGCTCCCAAGACCAAAACCAAGCAGACTGCTTAACCTGGCCCCTGATGAGTGCGGTGCAATTCTGCTTCTGGCAAACTTTTGAGAATCACTACAACAGGCCCCTCTCCCAGAAGATCAGGAAGAACATCCAGCCAAGACCAAATTCACCAATCAATGAGAACTAAAGAACTCCAGAGCTAGGAGAAAGCAACACATCGAATTCATGGTTTTTTTCACACGATCCTTTAGTCTTTCAAAGTTAAATTTTTTTTCCTCATTCATTTTTTAAAAATTTTTCCTCTTACCTATTTTAATGTTTTTTAACTATTTATCTTATTATCATTATAATAATATAAGATGTCATTGTTATCTTGCTATCTTATTATCAATACCTTTTAAAAATCTTTTTTAATCTTCATTGTTATAATCCTATTTTATCCCTTCATTTAATTTAACCTTATTTTTTGTATACATATAGGTTTTTCTTTCTTTAAAATTTTGGGATACAATTTCTCCTAATCAAAATATACCCAAAATCTACCACAGGACTTTGTTCTAGTCTCCAGACTGATCATATTCTTTCATTTTTTATTCTTTTCTCTTCTCAACAAACTTATCAATTCCTTTTTTAGAATCTTTTTTAATTTTCATCTTTACACACATATTCCATCCCTTCATCATGTTTACCCGTATTTGTGTGTGTGTGTGTGTGTGTGTGTGTGTATATACACATATATGTGTGTGTGTATATATATATATATATATATATATATATATACACATTTTTCTTTCTTTAAAATTTTGGGAAGTTTCTTCTAACAGACCAAAATACACTCAAAATCAAGTATGTGGCTCTGTTCTAATCAATATTCATATATATACACATATACATATATATATATACACATACACATATACATACACAAGCACACACACTTTTTTTTTTCCCATTTCTTCTCCTCCCCACCCCCTAGTTTCGGATCTCTTCTGATTTGGTTAGTGTATATTTTTCAGGGGTCATGGCTCCCCTTTTAGTATTTTGTTCTCTCATTCAACTATTCTAATCCAGATAAAATGACTAGGTGGAAAAACAACCAAAAAAAAAAAGAACAAGAGGCAGTACTAATAGCTAGGGACCTAATCAATACAGACATTAGTAATATGTCAAAACTAGAGTTCAGAATGATGATTATCAAGGTGCTAGCTGGGCTTGAAAAAAAGCATGGAAGATATTAGAGAATCCCTTTCTGGAGAAATAAAATCCCTTCTGGAAAAATAAAAGAACTAAAATCTAACCAAGATGGAATCAAAAAAGCTATTAATGAGGTGTAATAAAAAATGGAGACTCTTACTGCTAGAATAAATGAGGCAGAAGAGAGAATTAGTGATATAGAAGACCAAATGATGGAGAATAAAGCTGAGCAAAAGAGAGACAAACAACTAGTGGACCACAGGAGGAGAATTCGAGAGATAAGTGACACCATAAGACGAAACAGTATTAGAATAATTGGGATCCCAAAAGAAGAAGAAAGAGAGAGAGGGCCAGAAGGCATACTGGAGCAGAGAATAACAGAGAATTTTCTTAATTTTGCAAAAGGAACAAACATCAAAATCAAGGAGGCATGGACAACTTCCCTCAAAATCAATAAAAATAGGTCCACACCGTCATCTAAAAGTAAAACTTACAAGTCTCAGTGACAAACAGAAAATCCTGAAAGCAGCTCAGAACAAGAGGTCTGCAACATACAATGGTAGAAATACTAGATTGGCAGCAGACTTATCCAGACAACTGGCAGGCTAGAAAGGACTGGCATGATATATTCAGAGCAATAAATGAGGGAAAAAAAAATGCAGCCAAGAGTACTATATCCAGCTAGGCTGTCATTGAAAATAGAAGGAGAGAGAAAAAATTTCCAGGACAAACAAAACTTAAAAGAATTTGCAAACACCAAACCAGCCCTACAGGAAATATTAAAAGGGGTCCTCTAAGCAAGGAGAGAGCCTAAAAGAAACAGACCAGAAAGGAACAGAGACAATATAGAGTAAGAGTCACCTTACAGGCAATTTAGTGACACTAAATTCGTATTTTCAGTAGTTACCCTGAATGTAATGGGCTAAATGCCCCCAATCAAAAGACATAGGGTATCAGAATGGATTAAAAAAAATAAGACCCACAGATATTCTATCTACAAGAAACTCATATTAGACCCAAAGACACCTCCGGATTAAAGTTAAGGGGTGGAAAACAATTTACCATGCTAATGGACATCAAAAGAAAGCTGGGGTGGCAACCCTTATAACACATAAATTAGATTTTAAGCCAAAGGCCATAATAAAAGATGTGGAAGGACACTATATCATCCTTAAAGGGTCTGTCCAACAAGATCTAACAATTTTAAGTATCTATGTCCCTAACATGGGAGCAGCCAATTATATAAACCAATTAATAACAGAATCAAATAAATATGTCAACAATAATACAATAATAGAAGAGGCCTTTAACACCCCCCACACTGAAATGGACAGATCATCTAAGCAAATAACAATAACAAGGAAATAACAAGAAAATAGAGGCTGTAAATGATACACTGGACCAGATGGACATCACAGATATATTCAGAACATTCCATTCCAAAACAACAGAATACACATTCTTCTCTAGTGCACATGGAACATTCTCCAGAAAAGATCACATCCTGGGTCACAAATCATGTCTCAACTGGTACCAAAAGACTGGGATCATTCCCTGAATATTTTCAGACTACAATGCTTTGAAATTAGAACTCAATCACAAGAGGAAAGATGGAAAGAACTCAAATACACGGAGGCTAAAGAACATCCTACTAAAGAATGAATGGTCAACCAGGAAATTAAAAAGGAATTGAAAAAATTCAAGGAAACAAATGAAAATGAAAACACAACTGTTGAAAATCGCTGGGACATAGCAGAGATGGTCCTGAGAGGAAAGTATATAGCAATACAAACCTCATTCAGCAATCAAGAAAGGTCTCAAGTACACAACCTAACCCTACACAAAAAGGAGCTGGAGAAAGAACAGCCAAAAAGGCCTACACCCAGCAGGAGAAGAGAAATAATAAAGTTCAGAGCAGAAATCAATGAAATAGAAACCAAAAGAACAGTAGAACAAATCAGCAAAACTAGGACCTGGTTCTTTGAAAGAATTAAGAAGACTGATAAACCCCTGGCCAGACATATCAAAAAGAAAAGAGAAAGGACCCAAATTAATAAAATCATGAATGAAAGAGGAGAGTTCACAACCAACACCAAAGAAATATAAACAACTATAAGAACATATTATGAGCAACTACACACCAGCAAATCTGGCGATCTGGAAAAAATGGATGCATTCCTAGAGACATATAAACTACCAAAACTGAACCAGTTAGAAATAGAAAACCTGAACAGACCCATGACCAGTAAGGAGATTGAAGCAGTCACCAAAAAATCTCAGAACAAACAAGAGCCCAGGGCCAGATGGCTTCCCAGGGGAATTTTCCCAAACATTTAAAGAATTAATACCTATTCTGAAACTGTTCCAAAAAATAGAAATGGAAGGAAAACTTCCAAACTCATTTTATGAGGCCAGCATTACCTTGATCCCAAAATCAGACAAAGACCCCATCAAAAAGGAGAATTACAGACCAATATCCTTGATGAACACAGATGCAAAAATTCTCACCAAAATACTAGCCAATAGGATCCAACAGTACATTAAAAGAATGATTCACCATGAAAAAGTGGGATTTATTCCTGAATGCAAGGTTGGTGCAACATCTGCAAATCAGTCAATGTGATACAATACATTAATAAAAGAAAGAACAAGAACATGATACTCTCAACAGATGCTGAAAAAGCATTTGACAAAGTACAGCATCCTTTCTTGATCAAAATTCTTCAAAGTGTAGGAATAGAGAATACATACATCAATATCATCAAAGCCATCTATGAAAAACCCACAGCGAATATCATTCTCAATGGGGAAAACCTGAGAGCTTTTCCCCTAAGGTCAAGAACACAGCAGGGCTGTCCACTATCACCATTGCTACTCAACACAGTACTAGAAGTCCTAGCCTCCACAATCAGACAACAAAAAGAAATTAAAGGCAACCAAATTGGCAAAGAAGTAAAAATCTCACTCTTTACAGATGATACAATACTTTATGTGGAAAACGCAAAAGACTCCACTCCAAAACTGCTAGAACTCATACAGGAATTCAGTAGTGTCAGGTTATAAAATCAATGCACAGAAATCAGTTGCACTTGTACACACCACAGCAAGACAGAAATTAAGAGAAATTAAGGAGTCGATCTCATTTACAACTGCACCCAAAACCATAAGATACCTAGGAATAACCTAACCAAAGAGGCAAAGAATCGGTACTGAGAAAACTATAAAGTACTCATGAAAGAAACTGAGAAAGACACAAACAAATGGAAAACATCCATGCTCATGAACTGGAAGAACAAATACTGTGAAAATGTCTATGCTGTGTATAGTAATCTACACATTTAATGCAATCCTGATCAAAATACCATCAATTTTTTTCAAGGAAATGGAACAAATCATCCTAAAATTTATATGGAACCAGAAAAGACCCCGAATACCCAGAGGAGTGTTGAAAAAGAAAGCTAAAGTTGGTGGCATCACAATTCCAGACTTCAAGCTGTATTATAAAGCTGTCATCATCAAGACAGCATGGTATTGGCACAAAAACAGACACATAGATCAATGGAACAGAATAGAGGGCCCAGAAATAGACCCTCAACTCTATGGTCAATTAATCTTCAACAAAGCAGGAAAGAATGTCCAATCGAAAAAAAAAAAAAAAAGACAGTCTCTTCACAACATGGTGTTGGGAAAATTGGACAGCCACATGCAGAAGAATGAAACTGGACCATTTCCTTACACCACACACAAAAATAGACTCAAAATGGATGAAAGACCTCAATGTGAGAAAGGAACCCATCAAAATCCTTGAGGAGAACACAGGTAGCAACCTCTTCGACCTTAACCTCAGTAACTTCTTCCTAGAAATATCACCGAAAGCAAGGGAACCAAGGCAAAAATGAACTATTGGGACTTCATCCAGATCAAAAGCTTTTGCACAGCAAAGGAAACAGTCAACAAAACCAAAAGGCAACTGACAGAATGGGAGAAGATATTTGCAAATGACATGTCAGATAAAGAGCTAGTATCCAAAATCTATAAAGAACTCATCAAATTCAACACCCAAAGAATAATCCAATGAAGAAATGGGCAGAAGACATAAACAGACATTTCTGCAAAGAAGACATCTAAATGGCCAACAGACACATGAAAAAGTGCTCAAAATCCCTCGGCAACAAGGAAATGCAAATCAAAATCATAGTGCAATACCACCTCAAACCAGTCAGAATGGCTAAAATTAACAAGGGAGGAAATAACATGTTAGTGAGGATGTGGAGAAAGGGGAACCCTCCTACACTGTTGGTGGAAATGCAAGCTGGTACAACCACTCTGGAAAACAGCATGGAGGTTCCTCAAAAAGTTGAAAATAGAGATACTCTATGCCCCAGCAATCACACTACTGGGTATTTATCCTAAAGATACAAATATAGTGATCTGAAGGAACATGTGCACCTGAATGTTTATAGCAGCGATGTCCATAATAGCCAAACTATGAAAGCACCTAGATGTCTATAAACAGATGAATGGATAAAGAAGTGGTATATACAATGGAATACCATGCAGCCATTAAAAAAAAAAAAAAAACAATAAAAAAGAAAAAAACAGGGACGCCTGGGTGGCTCAGTTGGTTAAGCAGCTGCCTTCAGCTCAGGTCATGATCCCAGCGTCCTGGGATCGAGTCCCACATCGGGCTCCTTGCTCATCAGGGAGCCTGCTTCTCCCTCTGCCTCTGCCTGCCATTCTGTCTGCCTGTGCTCGCTCTCTCTCCCTCTCTCTGACAAATAAATAAAATCTTTACAAAAAAAAAAAACAAAAAACAAAAACTGAGGAGCACCTGGGTGGCTCAGTGGGTTAAAGCCTCTGCCTTCAGCTCAGGTCATGATCCCAGGTTCCTGGGATCGAGCGTCACATTGGGCTCTCTGCTTGGTGGGGAGCCTGCTTCCCCCACCCCCTGCCTCTCTGCCTTCTTATGATTTCTGTCTGTCAAATAAATAAATGAAATCTTTAAAAAAAAATCTTGCCATTTGCAATGACGTGGATGGAACTAAAGGGTGTTATGCTAACTGAAATAAGTCAGTCAGAGAAAGACAATTATCATATGATCTCTCTGATTTGAGGAATTCGAGAGTCAGGGCAGGGGGTCGTGGTGGGTAGGGAGGGAAAAAATGAAACGATGGAATCAGGAGGGAGACACACCATAAGAGACACTTAATCTCACGAAACTGAGGCTTGCTGGGAGGGTGGCGCAGTGGGAGGTAGGGATAGGGTTGCTGGGTTATGGACACTGTGGAGGGTATATGCTATGGTGCGTGCTGTGAAATGTGTAAGCCTGATGATTCTCAGACCTGTGCCCCTGGGGCAAATAATGTATTATATGTTTAAAAAAATAATAAAAAAGACATCTCCTCCAAAAAGCTATATTTGGTTCTTTAAAGTCTCAGGGGATTAATTACTTATAAATCTGAAACACTACTAGAGTGTCAGATACAAAGGATGATGCGGGGGGGAATTGAAGGCCATGGATTTTCAGAACAATAAGAAGCTTAGGAAGGATAGGAGCTGTCCCACTGGCAGAGCTAGTGCTGGTGGCAAAATCCAGATTCCACAGACAGGGTCAGAAAACACATTCAAGAGTTAGGATGGACACCAAGATACACCTGGGCTAAACAACCTTCTTGTCAGAACCATCAAACTTCTTAGGAGTTTTTGAACTAACAAATAGAAAGTCCCCCGGTGGCCCCTGGGTAGCTCATTCGGTCATACAACCAATTCTTGATTTCTGCTCAGGTCATGATCTCAGGGTCCTGGGATCAAGTCCTGCTGGAAGAGCTCCACATCCAGCAGGGAATCTGCATGGGGATTCTCACTCTTTCTCTCTCTGCTCCTCCCCCTTATTAGCACTCATGCTTTCTGCCACATGCTCTCTCTCAAATAAATAAATCCTTAAAAGAGAAAAAAGTCCCCTAAATTCTGTTAGTGGTTATACAACACAGATATCTCAGCCTATAGTCAATACTTATGAATCACAGGAGCTTAAGGTTTTAGCTGTAAGCATACAGCTAAATACTTTTTTTTCCAAAGATTTTATTCATTTATTTAAGAGAGATAGATAGCAAGAGAGAGCAGGAATGGAGGGTGGGGTGGGGGCAGGGAAAAGCAGTTTTCCCATAAGTAGGGAGCCCAACACAGGGCTCAATCCCAGAACTCTGGGACCATGATCTGAGCCAAAGGTAGATACTTACTCACTGAGTCATCCAGGCACACTTAGCTAAATACTTCTAAGAAATGTTTTCCCTTCATTTTTTCCATCATTTTTAGCTTTGCTAAACAGTGTATGATTTATCTACTAAAAAAAAAGTCAATAATCACAAATCTGTTATCTATACATAGAGAACAGGTATAATGAGAAAAAAAAAAAAAAAAAGAAAGAGGGCAACTGGGTGGCTCAGTTGGTTAAGCAACTGCCTTCGGCTCAGGTCATGATCCCAAGGTCCTAGGATGGAGCCCCACATCAGGCTCCCTGCTCCCTCTGCCTCTCCCCCTGCTTATACTCTCCCTCTCTGTCAAGTTAATAAATAAAATCTTCAAAAAAATTAAAAAATTAAAAATTAAGAAAAAAAGAAAATAAGCAAACAAACAAATAGGACACAGTTTGAGACAGGAAACATGGCTGAGCAATAAAGTGCCCTTTCAGAAAAAAGATGAAATCAAAATATTTCATAAATTATATTTATATATTATACAGAATTTATTTTTTCCCATTAAATGTAGTATCATTAGCATAATTATTAGTGCTATCTTCAATTAAATATAAGATGCTCTATAATTTTTTTTAGCACTAAGAAAGAGAAAATACTGCCAGTTTAACAATCATAGGCCACTCATCAATTGTAAGGTACACTCTAATTTCAGAGATGTTAACATGCATACTCTATAACTAATGAAATGCAGTAATTTTTTAAGGGAAAAATCCAACAGATATAGTTTTCTAGTTTTGAAGATTAAAATTATAATACACTTAAACTACCTGGTTATAGGATTTTTAAAATTTTAATATTAGGTTTCATGGCTATCATACCTAGGAGAGACTCTCTCTCTCTCTCTACACACACACACACACACATACATACACATACATAAATATATATAGTAGTATATATATAATTTTTATCATATATTTGTAGTTGTATATAGAGAGATCCAAATATAAGAAAACATCGGATCATTTTTCAATAATAAAAACTTTTTAATCCAATCTATGATTTAAGTGATAGCTTTTACTATTGCACTGCAAAATTTCAGGAAGGAATGCATTTTAAAATTTTTGTAAAAATGACTTAAAAATGCACAGAAGTTTCATATTTGGAAGATGTTTAAGACAGTTTCAATAAATCCACAGCTAAGTTTGTATGGGGGCATGCGTGCACATGTGTGTGTAAAAGAGATTAGTCTAGACATTTTTTCTTCTTACAGATGACACAGTATAGTTTTCAGAATGGAACAGAAGAATTTTTAAGGATCCATTTTCAAAATGTTTTCTTCATAGCACAAAAACAGTCACTTTTACACTGAGTGCTAAAATGTCACCTTTAGTTTGAAAAATTCATTTTTAGTGGACAGTTTATCAGACCTTATCAGATTATATGGTTTTAGCTCATAATGTGCTTGATGAAGACTGTATTGGGAATAGGAGTATAGACAGTTCTGTCATGTTTACTTATACTCATATTGTTAATGTTATTTATTACCTCTATTTCTTTATAGGCATCTTCTAATGTCAGCTACCTATTTCCTGAAAGTTTATCAGACAATTCTTATATTTAACGAAACCATAACATCACACCATGTTAAAAGTGACCAAAAAAGTTGGTGCAACTGGCCGTTGCTCCATAATGTGGAAAGCTTACCAGTCTCTAAAAGCCCCATGAGCTATTTAGGACACATCACTAACAGATATGTGCAATAAAAATAGGCACCGTGACAATGGGTATATTAAATCTTAGCAAAACACAGTTTCTTTCTCATCTTAATATAGAAATAATTTTTGGCACAAGTTCTAATGTTACCTTCTGAAACCAGTGATTGATTCCATGTGTCCCTGGGCTGAGCACACCGTTCCGTGGATATGGCTGGATCAAAAATGGAATCTGAAATGTGTCCTAGAGACTGCAAACTTAAAAGCCTACAAGTGCTAGTTTTACCATGTATATGGGAAAAATGGGCTGAATTTTTGGCCAACTAGACAGTGCATGGCTCATCTAAAGAGGAAACTCCTATTGGCCTGTATTCTTAGAAATGAATTTTAATGAGAAATTGGATAACACGTGTTTATATGAAATCTGCCCATGTTAAATGATGAAAATAAATTCAGAGTTTTTGCAAAATGCTACTGCACCAAACCAAAAGCATTTGTGGGCTAGATTTATCTATGGAGCTATCAGTTCATGTTTTATAATGAAAAACAAAAGAGAACATACAGAAAAAAAGAAAACAAAAGGACATAAAAAAGAGAGATAAGACAAAGAAGCAAATTCTGAGAGTCTGAAATAATTAGCTTAACATCTTGAAATAAATACATGTGAAAGGTTTTTTCTGTTTTAATTAAGAAATTCCCTTTATAATATAAAAATAAAATTTAGAGGGATGCCTGCATGGCTAAATCTATTGAGTGGCCGACTCCTGATTCCAGCTCAAGTCATGAACTCAGGTCCTGGAATCCAGCTCCATACTCAGCAGGAAGTCTGCTTGAGGATTCTCCTCCCTCTCCCTCTGCCCCTCCTCCCACTCCTGCACCTGTGAGCATACATGATCTCTCTCTCAAATAAATAAATATATCTTTTTTAAAAAATTAAGGGAAAATTTCAAGAAGTTGTTAGAGGATGTTCTCTTCGTTATCTCAGAGAGCATTTTACTGAAAGCTGACCCAGAATATACACCATACAAAACCATTCCTAGGAATGCCACATAAGCACCAATTAATATGCAATATTATCCACATATTAGAAGAGGTAACAAAATTCTTCCTCTCTCCCTTTCTTCTCTTTCCATAATTCTTTCTTTCCTTACTTGCTTAAGAGTTCCCTTCTTTCTAAGTGAGGGGGAAAGTTTGCCTCTTACCATATGACACCGGTGTGGCTCAGTAGGTTAAGCATCTGCCCTCAGCTCAAGTCATGATCCCAGGGTCCTGGGATTGAGCCCCCCCTTGGGCTCCTTATTCAGTGGGGAGCCTGCTTCTCCCTCTGCCTGTTGCTCCCCCTGCTTGTGCATGCTCTCTGATAAACAAATTTTTTTAAAAAGTTACTACTACATATGATGAGTTCTCTCACACAGTTTCTTGAGTTGGTTTTTATAAATTAGTGTATTGAAGGTAAAAGCGTGTAAAAAGAAAAAGAACTGGTCATACAAACCACTATTATTATAGATGAGGCATACAATCAGAT
Source organism: Enhydra lutris kenyoni (assembly GCF_002288905.1). Classification (NCBI taxonomy): domain Eukaryota; kingdom Metazoa; phylum Chordata; class Mammalia; order Carnivora; family Mustelidae; genus Enhydra; species Enhydra lutris. The sequence goes on from NW_019154089.1 coordinate 22,291,274, forward strand.
TTCAAATCATGTTCTCTTTTTTGGTGCTAATACTGTAAATTGCCGCTTTATAAAAAGCACTCTTGCCAATAAATAATTTATTCATATTTTAATGGTGTTGTCTTTGCAACACATTCATCATAACAGATTTGTTTTTTTGCCAATGTGTATTGGAACACTGCCAACAAGAACTGTTCATAAAAAAATATGACCTTCCTTACTTTTTTCCCAATGAGATGATGTAAAGAGAGGAACCCAAATAATCTAAATAATGTTTAACACCTTTAGCATCTGTTGGAAAGCAAAAATGAAGACTAATGTTCTCCTAGATAGCTCATTCAATGTTTATCTTGATGACTAGAAAACAAGCAGCCGAAGAACCTTGAACTGAATTACAATAAAATATACGTTTTTCAGAGAAAGGAGCACAAAATCAGTTTTCATTTGGCATGCTAAGTATGCTATATTTGAACAGAATGTTACATATTCATTTCATTCATCATTTAAAGGCAGATAATCAGGAAGTCATTACGTGGCCTGCATTGGGCAGCTATTCAATTAGAGAATAATTGAGCACTCTGTAATTCAGCCAAAGCTGACAGGTTGGGAATGCATAATATCCTTCCAAGGTACTTTGCATGTGGGGAAAAGTATGGGGCAAACAGTATTCTCTAGTCAAAATAGGCCCCTGGGATAAGAGAGCGAGAGCGAGAGCGAGAGAGAGAGAGAGAAAGAAAAAATAAATAGTTGTTTATTTTTTGTTGTCCAGTTTTGCAAATCAGTGATTCATCAATTTTGGTAACTTACTTGAGAAATCATTGTCTCTGCTCTCAGAAGACTTGATGGGACATTTTGGGTCATGCTGTCATTTTTCTATGGTGTTTCAGACTGACTATAGATTCTTAGACATGAAAGTGTTAAAGGCAAAAACAAAACGAAACAAAACAAAACTGATTTTATCCAGGAACTTTTGGGGAGCTTGCACTGGAAGTTAGAGTTCAGAAATGGATAAAGCAGAGCAAAAATTTGGTAAGAAAGCAACCTACAGGCATTTTTATGATGGTTGTGGTCAGTGAAGGCAGGACATCATAGTATAAATGTCAGAGCATTTTAACCTGGCATTTATATTATAATAGATGTTGTCAGCAGGCTTACTTCTTTTAAGCACTGCCAACACATGGCAGCCACAGCTTTTCACTAGTCTACTCACTGCGTCCTGCTTCTCAAGTTACTCCTCCTACCTTTGGCCTTCCTATCCAAATCCGAAGCGAAGTTTCAATCAGAAGGAGAATCTATTGTACTCCAGTAGAGAACTTTCTTAGGTCTGGAAATAAAATGTATTTGGCTAAAGAATTTGTAAGTATTTACTAATACTTGTTTTGTTATGTTAGTAACTAAATTAGTGATTTTAAGAGACTGGGGAGTATTTTATCATCATTATTTGTATTAGTTCCCTAGTCCAAGCATAAAAAAGTGCCACAAACTGGGTGGATTAAAACAACAGAAATTTATTTTCTTGCTGTTTTGGAGGCTAAAATCTGAAATAAAGGTGTTGGCAGGATTGGTTCCTTCTGAGTTTTCAGAGAAATAATCACTTCCATGCTTCTCTCCCAACTTTTAATGAATAAACACATTCCTCGGTGTTCTTTGGCTTACCAGTACACTGCTCCAATCTCTGCCTACATATACATATAACACTTTCCCTGCCTTTGTGTCTCTTACAAGAACCTCATGCGTATTCAATTTGGGGCCACTTTACTATTAATATGACAGAATCTTAACTAATTACATCTCAACATCTTATTTCCAATTAAAGTCACATTCTCAGGCAGTGGGAATTAGGACTTCGACATACCTTTTGCAGGGAGGGATACAGTTCAACTGGTAACAGCACTGTTTAGAATTACTGGTGCACAGTAATAATACAGATTGACTTTCAGTTGGTCTTATTACTGTTTCCAAATTCTCTATAGAAAACGCACTGGCGGGGGGTGGGGGGGCTGGGGGCTCAGTCATTTAAACCTCTGCCTTGGCTCATGTCATGATCCGAGGGTCCTGGGATCAAGTCCCACATTAGACTCCCTGTTCAGTGGGAGTCTGCATCCCTCCCCACTTGCTCATGCCCTCTCTTGCTCTCTCTCTCTCAAATAAATAAATAAAATCTTAAAAAAAAAAAAAAAGAAGCAAAGAAAATGCATCCCATTATTGTCTGCACCTGAGGAAGATCACTCCTGCCAGCTCATGATTCCTACTGCCTTGACTTGGTCAAAAACAAATTAAGACACAGGAAATAGGAGAAGAAGGAAAGAGACTAAATTCTTGTGATTATAATAATAGAATCATCCAAGGAAAGAGTGATAAAGGCCTCGATTGAGAAGGGGACCCTCCTGTCGTCCTTTATTAAACGACTCCCTTTCCATGGTATTATAAGGCACATGTCCACATTCAAATCGCTATTAACTGATTGGTTTAAGACAACGATAAAGGATTCTGAACTCACCTCTTCCCACAAATACCCTTGCACCTACAGCTCCATATGGAACAACTTCGTCGGGGGGTAAAAAACAAAAACAAAAAGCCCTAAAACCTGGCTGATTACTACTGATGGGGGAAGGAAAAAGACTCACAAGAAAGTGGGTAGGAAAGGCAGGGACACAAACCAGCCTGAGGTTATAAAAGGCCCCGCCGCCCCCTTTGCTGGCTGCCTAGTCAGAAGGGAACTCAGAACTTGGAGCTTCTGCCTGGGAAGCAAAGCCTTAGAACCCCCACTTTGGGCAACCCGGACTTTAAAGACCTGCACCTAAGAGACGAGTACCTAAAAATTCTAGCTTTGAAAGCCAAAGCCGCTCACGTACGGGAGACCCACAAAGCCACAGCGATGTGAGAAAAAAGCTCTTCAGGAGGACTCACCTGCCTCAGGGTCCTCCACACAAGCAGACAAGGAAAACTCCGCAACTTGGACTTGGTGCGGGAAAAGCCCACTTGTTTGTCTTGGAGCATCAGGCTGAGGGGTAGGCATCTGGTGTGACACACATTTGCAGAGGGCTGACAAGCTCTCGGGGAGTGAAACTGGAAGGCGCCACCTTTGGGCTCTCCCTTTATCAGAAGAGACATGCGCTCTTGCAGCTCTCCCTTACTGGATATAAGTGGGGTGGATTTGGGGAGGAGTTTGAGTTCGCTTCAAAGCAAGAAATCACAGGGAGAAGTTGCAGATGCTACAGAAAACGGAAACGGTCACACTACAAGCTGAAGAACTGTTTGGCCACTGTCCCTGTGCTTCTTTTCTCATTGGTGTAGTTTCTATAGCACAGAGTCTATAGCAGTATAACAGGATATTAATATGGAAGTTTTAGCCAAGAAGTAAAGAAAATCAATAGCAAGTCCCCAAATGAGATGCATATTTTTGAAAATAAATTTATGTGACTCTATGAGATCAGCCTTCATGTCCTTATCAGTATCAAGGATCGGAAAATGCCTAGATAAGAGAATCATGTGTGACTTGAGTTACTGTCTGTGATGAGTGCCACTTATACCAATGAGAGAGACTGGGTGAAATGACTCTCCCCTCAACTTAGTTGGGAGAGGCTTCAGTGAGACCATTTCAGTAAGATTGGTATGTATCCTATATTTAGGATTGATGAGGATTGCAGTCATACTTGCTCCTGAGAAATCTAAAGGTCAGAAAATGGGATGGCTATTGCTGAATGATGGGTCAGAGACACACCATAGCATAGGAAAGCCTGCCCTCCTAGTCTGTTGTAGTAGAGGGTATGCGATTTTTCCTATAGATCAGAGGTAATTTATAATTGTGAGAGAACTAGCATGGGTATTCTTATGTCTTGACCAAACGCCATATAGAGTAACAAGTATGCTCAATTGACAGAAGATGTAGGGATCACCACAGTCCCAAAGACTGAGAAAGAAACTACCAGACACAGGTTGGGTAAGAGGTCATTTCCAGTATCAAGGAATCTAACTGCAGGTGAGAGGGGGCAGTGGTGGGAAGACAAGAGTTTTCATGAAGAACCCATATAAGCACATTGTAAGAGAAAGAGACAATTTTAAATTTTAAATGTGAAGCATCCTCCCAAATTTATTAGTAAAGTAAGAATTTTTTTTTATCTGTTATCTTCCCTCCTACCTCCTCTCCATCCCTTACAACACCTCTTACTTAAGGTGTTTTTACCCATTGAAAACAACCTGGAGGAGGAGAAAGATTTAACTTTAATCAAATGTGATTATTTTCTTATTATAAAAGAATACATATTCTAATTTCTGAATGAAAATTGATTTTGTAGCTTTAAGTGGCCATTGGTTTTTGTTTTTGTTTTTTAATTAATGCAGAGTAAGCAGAAAAGGCATGGTGCCTGTGTAAATTTTTGTATAGAAGCAGGAAAAGAAGCAAACACGTGAGCAAATTTAAGACCAAGTGAGGCTGAAAAATAAAAGTTGCTAATGATTACAACTTCTATTTGTTCAATGATATGGTTAAATTTATGTTTATGAATGTATTTTACTTCACCTTTCCTTCTTGTCATTGCTCCGTGGAAGAAGAGACTGTGGACTAAAAGTTGGTAGAGCTCATTTTCATGCACACCTTTGTAAGCTGTGGTTAGTTGCTTCTAATTGAGGCAGCTGAAAACAGGTGGAATAGTTGGGAGAGAGGGCACATTTCACTAAATTTTTTACTTTCCTTCTACTTAATATCAATAACATTCACCTGATGGATGAGTACTCAGAAGGAAATGATCAGAATTTGAGTAAATTTTGTTGAACATCCAGCTTAAAGAGTAGAGAGAAGATTTTAAAATCTGCCCAGATTCTTCTCTTTGTGTTCTAGCCACAGTTGTCCATGATCAGTAATGCTTTCTTTGTAACAGGTCTCTTGTTTTGTTATGTGAATAATTTTATGATGGAAACTATCTCAAAAAAACATTTTTGCAATTTGACTTTTTGCTTAAGTTTTGTTTTTGTTTTTGTTTTGCCTAGGGGTTTTAAGGATGGTTTATGGTTAAAACATTATTATATAAAGTACAGGTAAACAAATTACTGTTATCTCTCTTATTTGTTACGTATCATTTACATAGCTTAGTATTTTTACAAATACATGCTGGTTCTGGGGTAGGGACACCTTGAATTTTAGTGCCAGACTAAATGCCAAGAAAGTAGTTATCTAGAGGAATCTAGAATATTTTTAGCCTAATTGGTAGTACAGTAAATCAAATGTGCCAAAGACCATGAGAAAATTATAGTTCTGAACACTGATTTTGGAAGATGGATGTTATGGGTTGAATTGTAGTCCTTCCAAAATGATATGTCAAAGTCCTAACCCCCATTATCTCAAAATGTGACTTTATTTGAAAATAGGTTCTTTATAGAAGCAGACAAGTGAAAATGAGGTCATTAGGCTGGGCCTAATCCAGTATGACTGGTATCATTATAAAAAGGGAAAATTTGAACATAGAAACAGAAATTTGGACATTTTTACATGAAAGAAGAATGCAAAGTGAAAACACATGGGAGAATATAGTCCATGTAATTGAAATGATATATCTACAAGCAAATAATAGCAAGAATTGCCAGCAAAGATCAGAAGTTAGAGGAGAGGAGGAAGAAATCTTCCCTATAACCATCATAAGATAGCATGTCCCAGCTGACATCTTGATTTCAACACTTCCAAACTGTGAGAGAATAAATTTCTGTTGTTTTAAGCCACCCATTTTTTTGTACTTTATTACAGCAGCCCTAGCGAACTAACACAGTAGATAATTGAGGTGCTGGCATAGCCCCAATTGAAGGTATAGTTCAGAGACATAATAACTACGGAAAAAGCATCATTTTATAAATTTGGGGGAAAGTTTACTTTCTGAGCAGGGCCAGGAGAAATACAACATGTATTCAATAAAATAGCCCAAGATTCTCTCTTCTACTTGGGTTTCTTTCTGCACCATATTATCTCAGGGCTTCAGGGGTCACATCTATAAACGTGGGGGTTGATGAAGAAACAAAAATTAAATGGTAGTGACGTTAAGTCTTCATACAGCTCTTATGAAGTATCACCTGTTTTTATATTTTATTACTGTTACCTCTTTTTGTACAATTTTCCTCAATTATAGATTTGGGGGCGTGGTCAAAAAACATACTCTACACTTTGTAAAATCCTCTAGAAAATAGAAAATTTATTTGCCCACAGTAATAATGAATTCAGAGTAAAGTAAGGATTTCAAGTGTAGTGGTTCAATATTGTATTTTTGGGCCACACATGCTTAAATCCCTCTGTATAGGCAGCTACATACTCTCCATTACAAAAGAGCAACTTGATACTATTTTTTGTAATTCACTGAATTTTAACTAGTTTTAATTAACAATGCAAAGAGTCAAAAGAAAACAAAATCCCTTCCTCTCTCTCCTTCCTATTCCTTTTTTTCCCTTTTTCTTCTTCTTCTTCTTCTTTTTTTTTTTTTTTTTTTTAATTTTTGGTCAATATGCAGGGGATTTACATTGACTAGTCTAAATCTCTCAACATAACACCAGCAGAATTGTGCCCCAAGCAATTTATTCATTTGCAGCCATAATAAATGACTCAGGGGATTGAAATGGTGAAAGAGTCTGTCATTTGAAAATTTGTAGTGATTGGTTACAGTAGAAAAACAAATTCCACAAAGCCAACTAGAATATGCATAATGAATTCATTGCTTCAGTTACCACAAAAATGAAATAACAAAATGTTTATTTCCCACAGATAAGACAAAAATCACTGGTAATATGTTGAAAGCAAAAATGTTGGGACAATGGAATCCAGTGATAGTTACACCTTTAAAACAATACAAGTTCTTAGGAGCCAGAAATAGTCTATACAATTCCAAAAGATTCTCTGTAATTCTACGTATTGTCTGTTATCCCTTGGCTTCATGCATACCTCTACCACCATCCTTTCTATACCTAGGACTGGAAGCCAGAAAATTGTTTTAAATTACCATTTAGAGATTAGAAGATGATTGCAAAAGAAGGGGTATTTCCTTCCTTCCTTCCTTCCTTCCTTCCTTCCTTCCTTCCTTCCTTCTTTCCAACCTCCCCCTCTCTCCCTCCCTTCCTCCCTTAGTTCGTTCATTCCTTCCTTCCTATTTCAGTGCCTCTGGAAGTAAAGCAGGAGCAGTGAGCAAATGAGTATGACCACAGGCAGCTGCATAGGTGTCAGGTTCAGCAGGATCATGTCTTGCAGGCTCTCTTAGCTGCAATGGTGTGGCTCTGAATGCACTATCAGGAGCAGTTATAGGCAGATAAGGAACATCTCCTTGAACTTCAAGCAATAAAAACTCCTTTGCTCCTCCGGCCTTCTTATCTTTTCTCTATTGCTTTTCTAGCTCCTCACCTCCAATTCTTTGTATTAAATTTCTCTCTTCTTGAAATGTCTAAAATGGTTCCTGTTTTCCTTACTGGACACTGAGTGATGCAGCATTATACCACTAATGTTTCCAGAAACAAACAAACCTCTGAAATTGGTTATATAATCTGATCAATCCTATCTATAGTTATACTCCTATTAGTAGTAGAAAATGGGAAATGGGTAATCCATACTGTAAAAGGACAACACAGTAATTGAAATTATTCCCTCTCATCTCCTGGAATGATATGTTTATTAATGCTGGGCTTGTAGATGTCAAGTGACTGCTTCATGGTGGGCATGATTACAAGGACTGAGGTGCTGTCGGGTAGCTTCTGACTATACTGGAGAACTTAAAGGAAGAAACTGGCAATCTCCTAGCTTTAAATTCTTAGCTTAAAATATAAACAGAGTAGTTCTGTGATGGCCCTAATAGAGACTCTTATGAGGTCACAGAACTAAGCCATTGGAAAATCAAACCCCAGATTGGATCCTATTAGCTACAGAATAATAATATAAGTTGAATTCACAACTTCAGCATGTCTCTTCTATAAATGTCAGAGCTTTGCTTAACAACAACTAATAGTCTGAAAATTGCAAAGAAGATCTGTGAGTTAATTCAGATTAATCTGAAAGCTTTGAAACTCCAAATCGCTCTGAGCCTCCTTTTTCAGAAGAAGCAGTTCTTGTAGCCCAAGGAAGAGGAAACTAGCCTTTCCTTTCTTTAAGAACTTAAAATAAACTCAACTGAGGCTGTTATTTGGCTAGATGATGCCAGTTATTTTCAAGATACACCCTCATCCCAACTTACTACCTTCATGCCCAAAAGTAGAGTCAGATTTATATAGGCCCAGGATTATAAGATCAAAGTTTGGTCTAGAAGGAGATAGCCTATATACTGAAGGGATTGTGAGACTGTATGAACTTATATTGGTAGAAGCTGGGTAATACGTATATGACAGAATTCTGAGATTGTTAGGCCAAGGAGGAAGGAACACAACAACTGATTCAATGTGTTAGATTCAAGTGGCTGTAACAGATTGGTTGACCAAAACACTAACTTTACAATGATAAATATTTAATGAGATTGTGATGAGAGAACTTCCCTTTAATAATGTTCAAGAAGAAATCCAAAGATTAGGAGATAGGAATGCTGCAGTGAATTTATCATATTCTACCTACTTTCTTGCTCACTGCTTTCCATGTTCCCTGGCAGAGTCAAGACAATTCTTCATTCATTGAGAAAGCCTGAATGCCAGGACTACTAGGATCCTTTAAACACTTTGTGGTGGCTGAGCTCTGCAGGTGATTATTATAGGAGGTGACATCATTGAGGAAATCCCCTGATTTCAGTGGCAAAGAGAATGCAGTTTTAATAACCACCAGCACAGCTGGAGTGGCTTTTAGACTATTTTTTAAAGGGATTTAGGTAGTGTAATAGAGCAAAGTTCCTTTGGAAGGAATTCAATGAGAGGTTGGAAAACCATGGCCCATGGGCCAAATTTGGCATGTCAGCCATTTTGAAAATAGTTTTATTTGGAACACGGTCTTGTCCTTTCACATGTGTATTTTCCATGTTGCTTTCACACCACAATGGCAAGAGACATCATTTGGCCTGCAATATCTAAGATCATTGCTTTCTGGATTATTATAGAAAAAATATCTGCTGACCATGAACTATTGTATTGATTTGTATACAAAATCAATCAAACATCTAGATCTGGTATAAGAGATTTTACTTGAATTACCATAATGGAGACTAATGGCATGTTACCCTGTTCCTAGACCTGAACAGGTTAGCAGATCTGGAACCCTCTTAATGAAGGAAGACTGGGCTTTTGCAGAAATACCCCCTACTCCAAATGATCCTGCCATAGTATATACTGAAAATATTATCCTCTAGACCTTCTGTAAAGTGGCCTGCATCTATTCGACAGATAACTGTGCACTAGGAGAAAGAAAACTAAGATCTTTAGGGGGAATTACCAGATTTGGGTTCTGAATTCTTGAGGCCATGGAGTATAGCATGTTCCTATTTTGTAGTTAGCCAAAGCACAGATCACCCTGGGAATGTTCCCCCAGTTCTTGGATTCCAGTTAGACTAGAAATAGCAAATAACTGCCAGAGTCCTCACTTCGACCCTCATACTCCTGGAGGGAGCGTGCTGTTTTGGGCCATGGAATGACAGCAACTTCCTTGCCATTTGTTATACTTCCTGCTTTTCCCATACTTCTGTATTTATTCCTTGGTTTTAATTCCTCTCTGCTGGAAATACTTGCTGACAATCAGCTTGCAGCTTACACATTGGGAGAAGAAATTAGGCTTAGATCATAATGGCGCCTTTTCTTCAATTTCCTTATGTGTAACATGAAGATGTTATACTTCTCAAAGAGACCAACCAAGTTTCTCAGGTTTTTTTTATTTAGATCATTGCCAAACATGAGTATTAAGAAATCCTGGATCCTGGCCCAATAGGCCGGAGATTCCAAACTCTTATCTTCATTGCTCTTACATAGTTTTTAAAAATGCATAGAATCCTCAGGCAAACTGAGATCTTATAAAGTTGAATCTCTGGAGAAGGATCCTAGGGATATGTCTTTTTCAAAAGCCCTACCATTCCTAGAGCAGCATTTAGGACCTATAGCACTACATTTAAGAAAATAGAAAGGACTGCATCACAAGTGCACTTACCTTATGGCAATTCAAGTTTATGTGAGTAAGGAAAGTGAGGATACAAAGAAAATAAAAACAAGAATATAAAACAGGTGATTTTGTTTTTCATCCCTTCAATAGATGTGCACCCCGTTACCCAGAGTGATTATGAAAAAGAAATTGGATGTGTCTTTGTTTAGTCTTGGTTTCACATAACTCTCAAAGTAAGAGTGCCTCCCCTGTCTTTGGTAAGACTGTAAAGATGTGTGACCCACAGAGTCAGTCAGGAATGTTTATAATTTCTTTAAAAGTTATGTAGTCCTACCAGACAGGAGGACTATTTCTGTGCAAGATTCCATCATCCCAAGTGTATTTTTGGAACTACAGAGAATAACATTTCAAAATCTTAAGAGGTATATAAACATGAAAATTCAACCAAGATAGTGTGGTAGTCTGGATAGAACAACATATTTCTGTGAAATGATTAGATTAATTAGGTAGCAATAGATCTCAAACTGAAGGAAATGAAGTTTAGGTTTATCTTCCTTTCTAAATTATAGTGTTGAAGGTATAGTGATTGTAGGAATGGGCTGAGTCTAGCAACTGGGGCCAGTAGAAATTACCCTACATGTCTTCACATCTGGATATCCCTATTTCTTAGTATCGTTTTCATTATTTGATTTCAATTGGCTAAGAAGATAGCCCCTAAATTGCATAACATGATGATTTCTTTTCTTGGTGGGTAATATTTTTTACCCCTGGGTATATTTGTAATGAAATACAGAAATAATAAGGAAATACAGCTATAGTATTAATATTTTTTTGTGTTAAGGAAACAGTGTATTTCACTTTTTCATGTATTTATAATGTATGAAAGATTTTGACCTAATAAAGTAATGGGACAGTTTTGCAATCCTAGTTTAAAATGTGAAATTAAGGAATTAATTGACATGTGTTTCAGGCTGAAATCTTATTGTCCTTATTATACACATTATTGGAACATAAAAGGGAACTTAAAATACTTACATTTGTAGGTTTTATTTATAAAATATATAAGCATTATTTAACTTCTTATTGTGGCTCACCAAACAATTGGGGAATAATTAAAAGGAAATCAAATTTATTAAATTTATACATGTAATTTAAAAGTTTGAAGTTGTTTCATTAACTAAATTTGTAAATGGTATCACGCAGTAATCAAAGAATTCTTTAAAGGTAATTGCTTAAATTTCTTAAACTTAGAATAGTAACTGTTGTATACTGAATTGAAAATCTTAAGAACCAGGTTTAAGAACTTATTTGTGCACTGAATTTTAATTTAAATAAAGTGAACACCTGAATAATATTTTTTATGGTCCAAATCTGTACAGTAAACAACACAAAAATGACATTTCTAGACAAAATCTATAAAAATCAGTATTTTCCACACAAGGCCCTTAAACACAAGCCAACTACCAACTTGTGTTTAGCCATGGACAAAATAAAAAATAAAAAATAAAAAATAAAATCTACCATAGAAGAAAAGCTGTGTTGAAATTATATAAAAATGGTAGATGTTAAATTAGTCTCCAGTGTGGAATTTTCAAGGTTGATTTTGACAATAAGCCATTTTTGCTCTACGTTAAAGTCCTTATGTAAAAGTAACTCTGCAAGAAGAAAATTCAGGACATTCACTCATAAAATTTCAGCCTTGAAAAGAATCTCGACCCTCATCAATTCTAATGCCTCATTTTGTGACAAGGGAATGGAACCTCAGAGATGTAAAATACCTATGGGCACAGAGACTGATTGTGAAAGAACTGAGACCTGGAGTCAAATCTCCTGGGTACCCATGCCAGTTGTCATCTCTAATTCATAGCACTTACCTGTCAAGTCTTTCAACATGTGAACCCCAAGCCAGGTCATCATTTCAACCTCCAATTTTGAAATGGGGATGGGGAAATTAATGCCACACTATACAGTGATATCATCATCATCAGAACCAAATCCTTGAGCTCTGCTTTTTCACAAGGCCCTGCAGCTTTCATTTTTCAACCTGGCACCTTCTGTTGCCACTAAGTATTCACTTGGAGTTCTTTTTAAAGGAAAGTTTCACACACTTTCTATGGCCTCTACTCTCTTATAGAAGGAGTGACATTTGAGAATTCTGACAGTAAGACATCTCTGACTTCAATCACAGAGTGCGAAAATGAATATTTTCCACATGCAACTTTGAAGGTTGGTGCTCTTTTAACATAGCCTTTCAGTTTTACTTGAGATTGACTGCAGGGGAATTGGATGGTAGTTCAAGCAGCACAACAGAGGATGTTTGATAATCAGTGCCCAGTGTAAGAGGAAGGATGATGAAGCCTCTGTTGCGCCAAGGCAAGGCAAAGGCTATGGCTCAAGGAGAGATAATTGATCCAAAGAAATTTAGGGCTTCCACAGAAGACTTCTATAGAAAACAGTATGTGCTCAAATTCTGCTCCTTAGCTGCTGTTGACGTTGCCTATAGCAAATTTGAGAAAAACATTTTCTCAAATTCCTATTGATCAGAGAATTTTATATAGTATTGGTTGGTATCCACTCATAGAATATATATGTGTGTCTGTATACACATTTTATATTATGTACTATATATGATTATATCACTATATAGAGAACCTGAGAAAGGAGAGATATTTTTAAAAAGGAAATAAAGTAATTCAGTGAAAGATAAATATTTCTTTTCTTCTTGGTTAATTTGGAAGAAGAAATTCTTGATATATACTTTGTTGTACTCTAAAGTTTGCAATAACATCTTTCTTGTAGAAACTACAATGGTTGGGTATTGAAGGCAATAATCACCTTGATGTTAAATAATTTTCTGTGCCTACCTCTACATATGTCATAAACCTCACAATGCATTGTTATAATTTTTAGTTTAATAGCAGTAGTCTTTTAGACCTACCCACATACTTACCATTTCTGATGCTTTTCATTGATTTCTGCAGATCTGGGGCTCTATTTGCTATCACGTCGTTCACTCTGAAGAATTAATTTTAGCATTTCTTGTAGTGCAGGTTTCTAGAGATAAATTCTTCTATCTTTTGGTGTCTAATAGAGGTTTTATTTCATCTTCAGTTTTGAAAGATAATTTTGGCAGCCCCCATCCCCTTTCAGCCCTTTGAAAATATTGTTTCATTATCTTCTGATCTTCCATTATGATGAGAATTTAGCCATCATTTTTCACCCTAAAAACTGTTTCCCATTATGAAATGTGTCTCCTCTCACCACGTGGATGTTTTAAAAATTTTCTCTTTATCTTTTAAAAGTTTTTAACAGTTTGACTATGATGTTTCTGGGTATACTTATCCATTAAAAGGGATTCTCTACACTTGAATCTTTATGTTGATGTCTTTCATTAATTGTGGAAAATTCTCCTCCATAATCTCTTTAAATATTTCTTGTGCATTGCTATGTGACTCTACCTTAAAATTGTAATCGCTTGTCTATTAGACTATTGGATAGTTTCCCAACATGTCTGTTATAGGCTGAATTATGTTCCTCCAAAATTCATATGTTGCAGTCCCAACCCCAGTACATCAGCATGAAACTGTATTTTTTATAGGGTCTTAAAGAGATAACTGAGTTAAAATGAGTCATTAGGATAGGCCCTAATCCACTATGAGTGATGTCCTTATGAGAAGAGGAAATTTGCACAGAGACATGTACAGAGGGAAGATCATGTGAAGATACAGAGAGAAAATGATCATCTACAAGCCAAGGAGAGAGGCCTCAGAAGAAGCCCACCTGACACCTTGATCTCAGACTTCTAGCCTCTAGAACTGTGAGAAAATAAATTTCAGTCGTTTAAGCCTCCCAGTCAGTGGAACTTTTTATGTTAACCCTAGCAAACTAATGCAGTGTCTTTATATGTTTTGAGTTTGGATAATTTATACTGATCCACCAACTCACTGAATCTTTTTAATTCTATGTATAATCTGCTCCATCTGTCAACATCTTTCTTTTCCGTATTGTATTTCTCATTTGTTGCATTTCCATATTGTTCTTCATCACAGTTTTCATCTCTCTGTTGAAATTCCCTATTTTTAAGTGCATGTTGTCTACATTTTCCACTAAACCCTTTAATGTATTTATCATTAAGAAATACTTTAACATATTAATCACAGTGATTACAAAGGCCTTGTTTGGTAATCTAGGCCATTTCTGGATCTGCTTCTATTGAGTGTTTCCTCTTTTGACTATGAGTCACATTTTCTTGTTTCTTCATGTGTTTCATAATTTGGAGTTTATATGCCATACATTGTATAGACACAGACAGTAGAGAATGAAATAAACAACACTGACCCCTAGTACATGGCATGTCTTTCTCTTCTTCTGTCAGGTGATGGTGTTGGAGAGATGGATGATTAATCAATCTAAACGTTAGGGGAACTGCATCTAGGTTTTGTTGCAGCTTTAAACAGATTGAGTTCACTATCAGTTTCAACTGTTTTGAGGATCACTGGGGAGTTAGTATTCTTTCCTTTCCAGTTCCTCTCCCATATTTCTGTGCCTGGGAAAACTTCTCTTCAACCTATCCATTGCTGCAACCTTTGGAGGATCTTTTAGTACCTTTGATGAAGGCCTAGCGTGCCTTGGGGGATTTCTCTCAGTCCTCCTGCCACATCTCCAGTATTTGGAAACCACTGGATCACACTCAGTAAAAACCTAGAAATTCTAAGAAGTTTTCTCTCAGCTATCATACCTTGCTCCAGCTTTCAGTCAGTTGCTTGCATACGAAGAAAACCTATGCTCCTCCAGGAGGTTCTCTTTCAGTTGAAAGTCCCTCCCTCCTAAACATGACTTGTTGCTGTTTAGATTTTAGTTCATTTAAACATCTCTGTGTCTCCGCTCTCAGATATGCTTTTTAAAGCTCTGGGATTTTGTAGCTCATCTGGATAGTTATTAATGAGGTGAGTATTATCATATCTTAAAGCTTTCTACCTACTACTTAAGTGGCAGTCTCTCCTTCTTATTAATTCGTAGGTAAGAAATTCAGCCATGTTTGAGGAAAAAATTCAATCATGTATGAAGTGGAATATACAGGGCACATATCCCAAAATATGCAGCATGTATGGAGATGTTAACTGGTTTAATTTGGTGAAATTATTTGATATATTAAAGTTAGTTGTAGAAAATGTGTAGCTGCAGATGTTGCTGTAGATGTCCATTGATTTTGATAGCAAAAAAAAAATGTTTTCTATGATTTAAATATAGCTAGTATGTGTGGCAGTATGTGTGGCTTCTCCTCAAGTGAGTTACACTCTAGTTAAGGGAAATAAGATAAATAAATGAATTAATACAATAAAAATAAATGATACCTCACAGTAGTTGCCACAGATTGAAATTGTATTCTCGTTCTTAAATGTATTTAACATATGTCTCTCTGATCACAAACTTTATGAGCATAGGAACTATGTGTGTTATCTTATCTTTGTTTTCCAGTCCCTACTTTAGTGCCTGATATATAAATATAACAGTAGTCAATAAATATTTGGGAAATGAATACATAAATGAAAGACAATACTCAATTTTACAGTAGAGTGAGATTACTTCTAGCTGGAGTGATTAAGAAAGACTTCTTGCAGCAGAAGGCCTGGGTCTGCAAGCCTGGTGAGGATTTAAATGAGATTGAGTTTGAGGCAGGTGAGCCACATAAACAAGAGCCTGGGTGCCAAAATATGCGGCATGTGTGAAGAATGTCAAATGGCTCAGTTTGGTTGAAGTATTTGATATATGAAGGTGAGTTATGGAAAATGAGGTTGGTAAGGAGGTTTGGGGCCAGAGGGCCTTTTATTTCAATCTAAGAAGTTTTACTTTTATTTTGTAGACAATGGGGAGTCAGTGAAGGATGGTGCCCTGGGGAATGAACAGAGCTATGGAACAGGATGATTAATCTGGGAGATATCTGCAGACTGGATTAGAATGTGTAGAGGTTGGAGGTAAGGGGACAAGTTAGCTATAAATTGCAAGTGAATAACAATGAAGTCTGAAAACAGAGCAGAGAAAGTGAGAATGGAGATATAGTGACATATAGTAATTATTCTTACTATTAACAATTATTTCAGCTGCAACAATCATTTATTGTTCCAGGCACTATACTAGGAGCACTAATGCATCATTTTATTATTTCCACAAGGCAACCCTATCAGGTATATAAAATTAACTCTATTTTACACTTGAGAACATGAACCACCCATGGCACACCTAGCAATTAGTAGAGCTAGAATGTGAACCAGGTAATATACTCCCCAACCTAAGCTTATAGCAACTCCTAGACATGTACAAGTTAAATCTAACATCCAAGTAATTCTCTAGATATGGAGTAAAAAGGGAGGAGGTTTCCTACTAAGTTACTTGTAGAATTTCAAATTTATCATAGTAATCTAAGGAAAAGATATATTTAGATTTAGAATGTATTTGGTCCATGATGCCTCCAGGGTATCCAAATGAAGAATTCTGGCAGGCAACTTGAAATGTAAGACTTAAGTTCAAAAGACAGTCTAGAAATGGAGACTTAGAAAGTTTGAGCACAGTGGAAATATTTGAAATCTCTATTGCCAAGACAGAGTATAGAAAATCAGAAAAGAGGGAGCAAGGACCAATCCTTTGAGGATGCTTTTTTATAATAGCAGGAGAAAAGTCAAGCAGAGAATGAAATCAAGGAATATCAAAGAGATGGAAGGTGTATGAGTTGAATTGTGTTCCTATTAAAAGATATGTTAAAATCCTACCTCCTAGTACCCCAGAATGACACTTCATTTGGAAATGGGTCTTTACAGATTTAATCAGGTTAAGATGATGTTCTTAGTATGGGTCCTACTCCAATATGACTGATGTCCTTATAAAAAGGGGAAATTTAGATACAGATAGACACAGGAAGAAGACTATTTGAAGACACACTGGGAAAAGACAGTTGTGTGACTGGACATGAGATACCTACAAGTCAGGGAATCCCAAAGGGTGAGAGCAAATACCAGAAGCTAGAAAAGAAAGGATTTTTCTCTGGATCTGTCAGAGAGAGAGGGTCCTGCCAACTCCTTGATTTCATACTTCTAGCCTCCAGAACTATGAGAATACATTTCCGTGGTTTTAAGCCACCTAGTTTTCAATACTTTGTTACAGCAGTCTGAGAAAAAGAATACAGAAAGCAAATCCAAAGATTTCTATTGGAAAACACACATGTATACCCATAAACACACCTACACACATTTACCACGCACATGCACGATCATACTGTTTTTAGAGGTCCCCTAGGTGGCTCAGTCATTTAAGTTACTGACTCATGATTTTCAACTCAGGTCATGATCTCAGTGTCATGAGATGAAGCCCTGAGTAGAGCTCGGTGCTTAGTGTGAAGTCTGATTAATATGCTCTCCATCTCCCTGTGCCCCTACCCTCCTGCTTGCACATGTATATGCACGTCTTCTCTCTCTCTCTCTCTCAAAAACAAAACAAAACAAAACAAAACAACGCAGACTGTTTCAAAAATATGGATAGGAATGATCAACAGTGCTAAATGCTGCAGAGATACCTTGAGCATAAAGACTGAGTGAATTCTATCTTATTTGACAACAGGTGCTAATTAGCGACCACTGAGGGATCAGTTTCAGCATGGTGGTGAGAGAAGAAACACACTTCAATTCAGTATATGTGCTGCCGAAGCGACACCACACTTCAACTCAAACACCTACAGACACAAGACAGTAAACTAATATATGGAAAATACTGGATTGTAAACAAGTGGGGAAGACTATGGTAAGCCAAAGGCAGCATGCTTTATAAAGGTATTCAATTTTTTTTTTAATTACTAGGATTGCAATGAAAACCACACTTACAGGCCATGGATGTACATCGTTTGTGACAATGAGTAAGTGTGTTATCACAAACTCTCCAACTCTGATGGTGTGAGGGAGAACAGAGAAAGAAGTTTAAGATTATGGGATGAAAGGAAAGATGACTTTTTTTTTTTTTTAAGAATACCGTAGAAAATATCTGCAGGTTGAAGCTGAACATTCCATGCACAAATGCAAAGAAAATGCCATATGTTTTATGACCATAAAATTATGAGTAATTGTGATAAAATCTATGCATAATAATGTCATACCCCTTAAACTAATTGTACTCTTCCTTAGACAATGTTATTATTCAAAATGTGTTTCAAAGAATTTGTTTTCAATTGGAGATTAGTAATCACTTTTGAATGCCATAAGAAATTCAATATAATTATTTAATAGGCATCATACCATTTTGAGGCAAAATGTTATTACTAAACCTAATAATTATCCTGAGTCTTCTGACTTGCTTTTGGATAACAATCAAATCTTATCTTAAAGATGAATATTAGCCATGACTGAGGAGAATCTTGAATCACTTTGGTAACGTGTGCTTTTCAAGGAATTTGTCCATTTCATCGTCAAATTTATTGACATAGAATTGATCATAATATTCTTTTATGCTTTAAATGTCTATAGAATCTATAATGAGGTTTTTCCTTTCATGCCTGATATTAGTTATCTGTGATTTTTGTATTTTCCTGAAAACTTTGCTAGGGGCTTACCAATTTTATAAATATTTTCAAATAGCCCAATTTGGCTTGGTCAGTTTATATATTGTTTATTTTTTACTTCATTAATATCCAGGCTTATCTTTTTTGTCCCTAAATTCTTCTTAGCTTGCTCTTCTTTTCCCTCACTTCATAAGATGAAAACTTATGCAGTGAATTTATACCTTTCATATTTTCTAATACAGATATTTACAACTATATGCTTTCAGAGGAAAGCTCTGCTTTACCTCTATGCTTTAACTTTGTCTCACAAATTTTGATATGTTGTGTTTTCATCAACATACAGTTCAGATATTTTCTAATTTGCAATTTTCTCTTTGACCCACAGGTTATTTAAAAATAAATTGGTTGGTTTTCAAATATTTGGGTATTTTTTCTTAATATCTTACTTACTATTATTGGTTATTGATTTGTGTTGTGATAAAAAACGTACTTATAAAATTTCATTTATTTTTGAAATTTATTGAGCTTATGACCCAGCATTTACTCAATCTCAGTGAATTCTCTAGATGAAGTCTTTCTATTGAAAATAAAGTATACTGTATATTTTGGGGGCTTAATGTGGGTTAATATGTTTTGGGGGGCTTATAAATGTTAATGAGATTCACTTGAATAATAGTGCTATTTACATCTATATTTTTCATCTGCTTATTTTATCAATTACTGAGAAATAGGTGTTATAATAAAAAAAATGCAATTTTTTCTACTCTTCTTGTTGGCTCTGTCAATTTTGTTCCTTGAATTTTAATGCTCACTTATTAGGTACATATATATTAAGGACTGCTATATCTTTCCTATGAAATGTTCCTCTTATTATTTAATATTCTGCTTTATAGCTTATAATACTTTGCTTTGAAATTTACTTTGTTGGATGTTAACTTAGCTGTGCCAACTTTATGTTTATAGTTTATACAGTATAATTTTCCACTATTTTATTTTCAATCTTATCCATATCTCTGTATTTAAAATGCATGTATTATAAACAGCATATAGTTAGGTTTTGATTTTTTATCTCTGTGATAATCCTGCCCTTTAAATGAAATATTTACCCTTCCCATGGACTTTCAAAAGAAGGTGAGGAGGAATTAGAAACAATTAAGAATTTTGGATGTATGTCAGCAACAGTAATTATACTGGGGTAAACATGACTATTTTGAGGAATACAACAGTGGTATATTAATAAGTTCATTTAAATGGACCAAATAAGTATGCAAGCATCCTCCATTTAATATATGGTATATTCATGGAATGCTTTGACTCATAGCTTATATCTTTGTTTGTTTGTTTTCATAACTTTTAATTATGCCCTATTTGTTCACTGTCTTTTAAGGCTTTCCAGTTTATGTTAGAGAAATCGCCTCCCATTTCCTATCACATATTTGATTATATCTAAGTTTCTAGAGATCAGATGGCAGCTTTTAGTTTATGAGAAGCCAAGAAAAGGCACATTTCTCATATTTTTATTCAATTAATTTTGGCAGGGTTGCTTTTGCCAGCTTATTCACTTCACATGTGAACAAAAAAAGAAAACAATAAATATTTTTTAAAAATAACAGTCTCCATGGAGTCACATTACATTTGGCTTCTGTGGAATACATCTGATTGTAGATGTGACAGATGTAAATTAATATGGTAGTACCAGTGAACTCATTTAACAACATATTTTTCTCTTAAGGGTTTTTATTTTAGCTGCATTTATTTTTAGCACACTGAAAGTTTTTGAATAGTTGTACTTGCCACTCTAACACTAAATAGATCTAAATTGCCCTGCTATTTTACTGTAGATGGACGTGGGTAGGGCCATAATACTTGAGTTACTTCTATATTTTCTGTGCGGGAAATGTAACAATTGATCTCTAATTGGGAGATATCATAAACAGGGAAAAACAAAATGTGAGAATTCATAAATTTGGTAACTTAGTGGATATTTATATACTAATTCTTGTTCTTATACATTTGATCAAGATCATACAGCTATCACCAGAGCAAGAAGTAAAAAGCAAATCATCTGGCAATAATTTTAATAATCTTCCTATTACAATAAATTCAATACATTTTACCCTTAGAATATTTCCTCCTTCTTTTTGTTAATATGTAGGTCAGCCTTTATCATTCTGGCTAGAATAATGCAAGTGTCCTATTTTGCTTCCCTACCTGTTGTCCCTTCTTACTGTAATTAACCTTAAACAGTTTTGTTGACTGATTTTTCTGAAACCAAACTTGGATCATGTTGGTGACTCTCCATTGTCCAATTAGTCTAGGGAGCTTTAAATATTTCTATCATGTCTACATTCAAAACTTTCATTATCTAAAATCATAACAAGTCAGCAACAGAATTCTGGCTTAGAATCCTTCCAGGTTTTGTCTTCTTTTGCTCATTCTCAATAGTGCCCTTTGTTCATGTAGCAATAAAATTTAAACATTAGTTCCTGTCAGGCTTCATCTTTTTTGGCTTTATGTCTTGGGTCCATCATCATTTTTCCCAATTTGAGGAAAATTCAACCCTTGTTTCTAAACTTGTGGCTATTTTTTCCCCTGTTCCTCCCTCATACAATAGTACAGAGGCCTTGAGTTTGTTTTAGTTCTAGAAAATTACAACAAGGCTCTTAATATTAGAGCAGAAACTTGAACTTCACCATTATATGATTCCCATTAAAACTGGCTTTAAAGTCAAGGTGCAAGGAAGTCTGAAGGAAGATATAATTTCTTTTTATTTTGAAACCTTATGTACTTTAGATATAATTTGGATAGGAGACGGTTACAGATGGCAGAAACCTAATTTAAACAGGGTCTAGTACAAAAGATAGTTTATTGTTTCAAATATCTGGAAGTCAGATTTAAAGCTAGCCTCAGGCCTAGCTGTAGTCAGAACTCGACTGACATCAGCATGAATCTCCCCTTCTCTTTATCTGTTTGTATTATCTGCTTCGCTTTATTCATAATGGGGTTAGATAAAGAACTTACAGATCCAAATATTTCCCTCTTAAAAAAATGAATAAACTAGCAAACAAACTACCAACCCCCCCCCCCCCCCCACAAGATTGACTTTCATTTGGAACATTCTGGGTCAAAATCTCATTATTGATTTCCAGTGTGAAATGAAACTCACTCACTAATTTTTCTTGCCCTATCTGTAGAGCACTGTTAGTTATCTAACTAAAATTTATCCCCTTCATCTGTCCAACTCTTAGGTAACCTTGATTTTGTTAAAATATTAATTCTTCCTCCATGTGATTCAGGGGTGATGCTATTCATAATAATCCAGGGGTAAATACTGATATTTCTAGACCAAATGTTATAACCCCATCTCTTTTGGTTAAAGGTTTTGGGAACAGACATGTGAACTAACTTTGGCCAATAAGACACACAGTATACTTATCTGAGAGTGGAAATGAGGTTTTAGAAAAGGCTTCCTGCTACTAAGAAGCATAAACAAGTAGAAAAAGCCACCTCTCCCCCCTCCCCCAACCGTTGACATCCTCATGCCTGAATGTGATTAATGATGCTGATGCAGTCACCTGATGACTTAAGCATGATGCCAACACAGGGAGGAGAACAAAGTTAAGAAAATCACAGAGAAGGAGAGATTAAAGCCTGAGAAACTATGCCTAGAGCCAGCACTGCCTCACTCCTTCCACAAATGCAGAATATAAACACTTTTATTCTTAAGCCAGCTTGAGTTGAAATTTTCTTTTGCAGGCAAAAGCATCTTGATTGATATACCTATGGTACCTGAGAGGGAAGTGTGTAGATGCATGTTTGAAGATGCATAGCTCAGAAAATTTAGCTGGAAACATGTGGGATTCCAAGATGAGTGACTTCAAGTTGACTCTAACAATCCCTTCTTTAAAAGGCAATAACTATGAGTCACCATTAAAATATGGGCTTTGCTCAACAAATCACTTATTGGATATAAAAACATGGTTATGAAAAAATCTAAAAACCTGAGTCTCATAAAACAGAGAAGTAGAAAAAATATATTATAGAAGTATTATTTAGCAACAGTGGATACAGATTTGTGTTTAAGTTTCTTCTACTAAGAGTGAGAATAAATTGAAGGGGTTGTATTTCAGTATTAATTTTGAACAAAGGGTGATTTTCTTTTTTTAGTTCAAGTCTCTCCTGGGGATTAATAACTGAATAATATCTTTAAGAGTCACAATATCTTGTTGGAAGGAAGTCAGATAATTAAAACACATATTTTATACTGTGGTAAAAAAAAAAAAAAAAAAGAGGGGAGCCTCAGGGTCACAGTTGGTTAAGCATCTTACTCTTGGTTTGGGCTCAGGCTGGGATCTCAGGGTCCTGAGATCGAACCCCACCTTGGGCTCTGTGCTAAGACTCTCTCTCCTTCTTCCCCCTCCCTCTCTCAAATAAGTAAATAAATCTTTTTAAAAAGATGATCATTGTGTAAAAAGGTAAAAAAACTATTTAAAAAGTCAAAGACTGAGTAAGAACAAATCTGACTCTAAAATCTCAAATATTCACAAACTGGCTCATTTCATCTTGTAGAAATGTCAGAAAAGAGGGCCATTAGGAGGACAAAAAGAAGTGAAGAGAGGCAAAGCAAACAAAAAGAAAGGCAAAAACACAAATGAGCGTATTTTTTAAAGTGTGTAAAGGGCTAAGTACCATATCAGTTATATTCAACACAATTAGGAGGCTTAATAGTTCTAAGAAGACATACAGAGATAGATAGATGATAGATAGATAGATAATAGATGATAAGTGATAGATTCATAGAAATAGATACATAGACAATTGATAGGTGAGAGCGAGAAAGAGGAGGGAGGGAGAGAGAGATTGAGAGAGAATGTGCTTCCTGTAACAGCAAAGAACTCCCCAAGACCCAAAAGTAAGTTAACTTTTCTTAAGTTTACTAAGTGGAGAAACAGCCTGCCACGATGATCTGCTCACTTGGCAAAAGAGGAAGTTAGAAGCTGTGATGAGAACGCTGGTGGTGTTTAGCAGCTTTCCCTGGTATATAGTGCTCAGCCAGGCCGCGGTGTTTCCCTGTGAACTCCATCTCCAAAACCCCTCCCTGCTTCCCTTTTTGAATGGCATGCTCTGTCTTGAAATGTCAAGTCTCACTGTGCGATTATGTAATTCAACCTACACTAATCAGGTGATTATGCAATTAGGAAAATCCTAAGGTTTTAGCTGTTTGTTCCTTAATCTTTCCTTGATGGCCCTGACTGTGTAACTCTGCACAAAACTCTCTTTCCAGAACTGGATGGAGTCTGATAGAGATTCTCTTCTCCAGTCACCTCTGAGATCTTTTTTAGACCATGTTTTTTTGGACTGTGAAGATTAACAAACCATTATCACAATGGGATGTTGGCTTAATCATATGCCAACACAAGTTTTCCCTACAAACAGGCTTCTTGGTCACTTTCTTCTCTCAGAAATGGCTTTTGCATTGTTCCCTTTCCTATTATTTCAGGACTTTTACCTGACACTATATATTGGAGCTAATAAGGTAAATGAACTTTATTTACAGAGAAAAGAATGGTGTGCTCTTACAGGAATCTGTGGCATTCAAAGGCTTAATCCTCCAGAAAAATGAGGTATGCTTATCATTCAGACCTACAGGATTTAAAGGGTAACACCATTCATGTATCTTTGCTTTCACATATGTAAACCACCTTCTTTTTTACTTTCTCTTTCTAGTTTCAAACTAAAGAATAACGTTTGCTGCTGATACATAAACTAATTTCCACTCATCACAGGCTTCCAAAGTGGCTGTCTGTGCCAGTGTTTAAATTCAGAAAAAAATACAGTGATGCTAGTACATTGAGTTAGTGCCTACAGCAGATAGAGGTTAATATCATATAGCTGATTTTCTTCTTTAGGAACACTGTATCATTTTCATTTGATGAAGCTCATACCATTCTTATACTAGATGTAGTCCCTGAACCAGGCTGTTTGTAAGAGAAGTAAAGAAATTGAAAATAAAGGTTTAGAGACATATAGCAAATTCACAGTGATTTTTTATCTAACAAATATAATAATAATAATGGTAACAGTAACAGAGCATGTTGGGGGGGATAAAGAAAAGAAGGGTAGAGAAAGAGAAAGCATGTAATAATGTGATTTAGTAGACAAAAGGGTAATAACAGCTGATTTTCATAACTAGGGAATCACAACCAAGTAAACATTATAATGACTCATGGTATTTTGTATGTTATGCAATGGCCAAAAAATTAATAAATCCAATCCTTTAATTGAAAAACAAATGTTTAACATATCTGATCACAATAATAATCTAAAGAAAGAAAATGTGACTCTGCCTTCAGCTCAGGTCATGATTCCAAAGTCCTGGGATCGAGCCCCGCATCGGGCCCTCTGCTCGACAGGGAGCCTGCTTCCCTCTCTCTCTCTGCCTGTCTCTCTGCCTATTTGTGATCTCTGTCTGTCAAATAAAAAAATAAAATCTTTAAAAAATATATTTAAAAAAATAAAGAAAGAAAATGTGGTGGTATTATATGTTTTAATAAAATTAAAAGATAAAAATTAAGTTGCACTCAGCACAATGGGTTATTGAAATTTGGACTGTGTGATTAAGATTTAAAGCAGACATCTTTATACATTCTGTCTACTGGTTCTTAAATTTTGCCTTCATTCCCAACCTGATTGATTGAGTCATTCATTGCTTAAGGTAGGTTCCAGGATTATGATTAGATTAGTTCTGCAAAATGTATTCCACAGAAATGTAAGAGAGAATAGGATTAGATTTAAAAAAAAATTCGTGTAACCTCCTGTAACCACTCCTTGACTCTTAAGTAAACAACAGCTAATTCATATATAAACCAAGATTACAATTTAAAATGTCTACCTTTTTGTTCCTGTTATTTACAATTCCCTTAGAGAGAAAACAGAAAGTTATAGAGAAATTTAGCAACCTACTTTTATCTCTTTTATTGGCTTTTTAGCTGTACTCCTGTGTTTGATTTTTTAGTGGTTGCTCTAGGGTACATCCTTAACTTATGATAGCTTGCCATTTATTAATAGTACACCATTTGGATAATATACCACTTGTATGTATAATGTAAGAACCTCACAATTTTGTAATTCATTTATATCCTCCCATCTTTTATAATAATACTACAATATACTTTATTTACATATAATTATGAACCACAAGATACATTGCTATTGTTTTTGCTTTAAAATTACCAATTATCAGTTAAATACACTTAAAAATTAGTGGTAAAAAAATCTTAACATTTATCCCCACCACCCTCCCCATTTACAGTTTCACAGTTCTTTATTCTTAGGGATAAATCTTTTTCCTTCAGCCTGAAGTAGACATCTTTAAACATCATTTATAGAACAGGTTTGGTGTTAATAAATAAGCTTAGCTTTTTTTGGTTTGAAACTGTCTAAATTTTGTCTTCATTTTTGAAGGGTATTTTTACTGCACATAGAATTCAAGGTGGGCAGCACTTTAAGAAAGCCATTCTATCATTTTCTAACTGGTATTTCCCCCTGTAGGTACTGAAGTCGCTGCACTCCCAGTCTGGATACTTTTAATATGTTTTTTTCTTTATCATTGGTCTTCAACAATTTGGCTATGGTTTATATGGGTGGTTTTCTTTCTATCTTTCCTGCCTGGGATTTGTTGAGTTTCTGCCACCTTGTATTGATGTTTTTCATCAGATTTAGGAAAGATTTCAGCCATTATTTCTTTTCTTCTTTTCTTTCTTTCTTCCTTTCTTTCTTTTCTTTCTTCTTTTCTCTTCTTCCTTCCCTCCTTCCCTTCTCCTTCCCTTCCTCTTCCTTCCTTCCTTCCTTCCTTCCTTCTTTCCTTTTGCATGAATGAATCTAAGTTTCCCTCTGCTTTCAACTACATGTATATCATAATGCTTGCTGTCTTATTAAATTCACTGAAGTGCTGTTCATTTTTTTTGTCAGTCTTTTTTTTTCTTTCCTTGCTTCAAACTGGATTATTTCTATTGCCCTGTCTTTGAGTTTTTAATGTCTTCCTCTATAGTTTCCAAATTTCTGAAAAACTTATCTGGCAATTTTCATTTTGGATTATTTTATTTTTATTCCCACATTTTTCATTTGGTTCCTTTTTAAATGAAGTTCCTCATTTTTTCACTTGTTATACCCTATTATATCTATCATTTTATACTTTAAATCCTTCAACCTATTTATAAAGACCATTTAAAGTTCTTGTCTAGTAATTCCAAAATCCATGTTATCATTGGGTCTATTTCTATTGACTATTTTACCATTCTGAACATCTCAACACTGCTGAGAGTCTGGACTGAGCAGTATTTAGTTTTGAGTTTTATTCAGGTAAGCAATTAATTTATTGATGATTCCACCTGATTCTGTTGAATCTTGGTTTTATGTTTTGTTACAGAGGGTTTAGAATAATACTTATTCTGGATCTAGAGTTACACTATAACTAAGGCATGTCTATTTGAAGGTCTTAGGTCACCAGGGTTAATGACCTGTTTTAAATGACCAGAGTGAATAGCAAATCTCTCTAGTTTGATTGGTTAGGAGTCCCTGGAATATTTGTATAGCTAGAGCTCTTCAGTCTCTCTCCTTTGGCAGACTTCTTACTGTGTTGCTTGAGCATGCACAGTTTAGTATTTGGCCAAAAATACCAGGTGGTATAATGTAGATATTATGGGTTTATTTTCTATATAACTTCCTCCTGTCTTGTGCTGTTTCATAATCTCCAGTTACTTTCGCAGTCCTGAACTCATCTCTACCTCAGCTCAGTGAGGACTGTCAGATTATCCGTGTATGCTCAGTGTAAAAATTGACTCTAGTCAAAATCTGGGACAACAGTGGGGTTCAGCTCATAGGTTTCTCTGCTCTGAGCAATTGCAGTCCTTACTTCTATGGTCTAAATTTGAAAAAACTTGCTTTATATACTTTGTCCCTTTTTAGAGTTGCTTATGGCCTGAAAGCTAGTCCAATAACGTTATTACATCATGGCTGGAAGTGAAACTTCATTAAAATATTTAAATGAGTATTTTGCATTATAATGATATCACTTCAGTGTACATACTGAAATACCTCAGGTAGAGTGTCAAGGCCTCTAAAGTCTGCTATAAGCTGGCATAATAGATTATAAGATAGCCCTACGTTGATAATTTCTGAGTAGTATAAACATTTATAAGGATTTCCCCAGCCATCTTGGATATTTTACTTATATTATTAAATAACCCCTTTTTAATATTTTAGACTCCTGTAAATGAAAAATATTACATGTATATATACATGTAATATATATATATATAATACATGTAATAATATATATATGTATATATATACATGTAATATTTTTCATTTATATATATAATATTATATATATATTTCACATATATATATCTCCAAATTATATATTATTCAAATTACTCCAAATTGTGTGCATGCATGTGAATGTATGTTTACACACACACAGACACACACACACACACACACAAAATTTATTCGCTTGTGCTACAACAAGAAACTTGAAAACACAGGCAACATCTTTTTCCATTATGCTGGCACACAATTAGATTTTAGATATTTAAAGGTGCTAAAAAATGGTTTCACTAATGTTTTGTGGTTTTGGCCCTATAGACATTTTTAAGGCAGCATTTCTCAAGTGTGCTCCATGAAAACAGAGCTCCCGTATGAAACAAATTTGCAATATTCTGCACTAGACTTTCTAATATATATTATATATTTTTACCTTGGAGATTTACAATTCACATCAGCATATTAAGCCCACTGAGAAACCCTCGTGTAAAGATATGAATAGCTTTAATTTTTTCCTGAATTTATTTGATTGACAACTCCTTTTTATGCCTCACCCATTGCTATTTTGAGGATTGGAAAGTAATTCTTAAGCATGTGTACTAGCAGTAGTATAAAGAGGGTAACTTTTTCCCCTAACATTGGAAGATACTTGGGGAAGTTGACATTACATAAAATGATTACACAAGAGCTAGTAGAAAAATATTTCCTAATTATAAGCAAGTGAGATTCTAGAGGAAACTGATCAGGTCAAGACTAAGATGCAAGTTATGACTGAGAAAGGTTATAAACGGGACAAAGTATGTGTACACTCTTATCTCTCTCCCCAGTTTGTTGTTCTTCAAATCCCTGGTTCCCAGTTGTCTCAGGAGAATGAAACATTGTTGTGATCAGTACCTGGGCAGAGCAAATAAAAATCTGACTCTCAGTCATCCACATGCCTTTTTTATAGTTAAGAGTATTGCTAGAGGAATTGAAGAGAATCCTGAGGATCTTCAAAGTTATAAAAGCTCTGGGATAGTATTCCAAATGAAAGAAGAAATCCTTAAGAGTGGATGCCACAGGACAAAGAGGTATTTTGATGACAGGCCTCCCAAACATTTCTTAAATTCTAGTGCATAATTAACCAATTCTTCTACATGCAAGTTGCCAATAAGTGTGGTGATTGAAGGAGGTATTCTGGCCTTGTAGAAAATATAAGGAATGTATTTGGATGCAGAAAATGTGGACTGAGGTTTCTGAAGCTTCATCAATTAATGCTATAGGACTTACTGTACCAGAATCAGTTTGTTCATCCATAAAGTAGGATTAGTAAAATCTAGCTCACAGATATGGTATCAAAGGAATATAAAATGTTTGTAAGTATGCTCTCTAAACCATGAATTTTTAAAACAATATAAAGAAATAATTTTATGATTTTTTAGAAAATGTTAACTATAGGTATTGGGAGACAATTTTTCATGGATATGTCACATTTTAACATGTCTTTGTACAAGCTTTTGTTTTAGAATACCTTTTTGAGGGTGTTTGTATAGCAAACAGCCTTGGAATATAGAAGCAATGTTTTCTGCTAGAGCAAAAGGAAGGATTTCCTTAGAACCTTGGAAGATCAAGATGGCATCTCCCTTTAGAGTAAAGGATAGGCTAACTTTTCATTATAAAAAATTTGGGTTCCTTGAGATCAGGGTTCCTCTCCTATAATACAAGCCACTGTGGATGCAGGTGGGACCTGGTATCACCCTGTGGGACCCAGAGCTTTAATAACTGGTGTAAAAAATGTTGACACTCCGAATACTACTATTCCTATAATAAATAAAATTCTTTCTCTCTGATCCAGAAGTTTTACATAAAGGGTAAACTGGCATTTTTTTTTTTGACAGTAGGCATGTATCTTTCTGAAATAATTTGTGTTTATTGTAGCCTAAAAACAAAAAGCTAAAGTTCACATGGCCTCATGTATTTTATTTTATTTTTTTGAAAGATTTTGTTTATTCATTTGAGAGAGAGAGAAAGCGCAAGCATGAACAGGGAAAGGAGCAGAAGGAGAGGGAAGGGGAAAGAATCTCAAGCAGACTCCCCGCTGACCCCAACACAGGACTAGATCCCACAACCCTGAGATCATGACCTGAGCAGAAACCAAGAGTCAGATACTTGACTGACAGAGCTGCCCAGGCACCCCAGATATTTTATTGATATGATTAAATTATCACCTTCAAATATATTGGAGTCTTGCGATTAAAAGAAAATTGTATTCAAGATTCTGAGTTTGGTATGTTTTGTATTTATTTACTAGCCAAATATAAGATTGAGAGACAATGAAGAGAATGCTATATTAAACCTGTACTCTTTTGAAAACATACTCTAGGAAAATTTCTGTCTTAAAAGTAAAAAGAACTTTTGACCTTTTTGTTACTACACCATTCATGTAAATAAAAATCAGCACATCCTTAAATTAGTATTTATTTTTAAATAAATAAATATGAAATAAAAATAAAGCAGCAAATGATCTTAAAATTAATTCACATTTCTCTAGAGAGCCTAATGTTTCCATTTAAATATTTTCCATTCTGGCTGAAAACAAAAGGAAAAAAATATGAATTTATCTCTCCTATCTAATTTTATAAACTATAAATTCATAAGATTCTTGTTAGAGTTCCCAAATCAAGAATGCTAAGATGTGGGGCGCCTGGGTGGCTCAGTGGGATAAGCCTCTGCCTTCGGCTCAGGTCATGATCCCAGGGTCTGGGGTCAAGCCCCACATCAGGCTCTCTGCTCAGCGGGGAGCCTGCTTCCTCCTCTCTCTCTGCCTGCCTCTCTGCCTACTTGTGATTTCTGTCTGTCAAATAAATAAATAAAATCTTAAAAAAAAAATTTAAAAAATTAAAAAAAAAAGAATACTAAGATGGACTTAATTAAAAAGTGAGTTCATTTAAATGGTGCCCTTAGAGACAATTTCCCCTTGTTTTTTACTTTACCTAGAAGGCCTCAAGACATTTAACCAATATCTAGTGTAGTCATTCTTTACAATAAAATATAAGAAGGCAGTCATAATCCTAGGAATGGGAGCATCTGGTAGACACATGCACATTTCTTCACCCTCGAGTAGATTTAATTTGTTACAAATAAAAATAAATAGGGAGGACATCACCTCTCAAATTATCCTCGATGGTCTTTGAGCTATCAATCCCTTATGCCTGGAGCTATCAATATCCCACAAGCAAAAGACTAACTCTTTGCTCCAATTAAATGAGATCCAAATGAATTCTTTTTTGATCTAGAAGCAGAATTTCAGGTCAGCTTCCCAAAGAGGGAAACTAAAGTAAGAGAATAAACTATAAATACATTTCAGAAATTCTAATCAGAGTATCTCTTATTTTCCATAATTTATTTACATAACTAAAGCACAGAGTGTGGCAGAGATCTGCCCAAGCTTATGACAGTGGAGGCACTAAGGGAACTTTCTGGATAGGCAAACAACAAACATCCTGTAAGCTTAACTGTGACATGTGAAATTAATACATTTATGTTTCTTTCTTGTCTGTATCTTTCAAAAGGCTCAATTTTTATACAGGATTTAAAGACTTGGGAAGGGGATCAGATTTTAAAAATTGCTTTATAACCAAAAGTCCAATGTGTTCTATTTAAGGGAATAAATTGAGAAGCTGTAATTTAAGTCAGATTTGTGAGTGCTCCAATATGAAGCTTTATTGGATTTTCAATTATAATTAACAGAATAATAACCAAAGATGTAAACAGAAACAGAAATGATTGTACTATCAAACACCTGCTTCATAATTATTTGAACAACAAAAAATGTTTTTGAGTCTCCCACTTATTTATAATCCTGGCATGTTTTTTTAAATGCCTGTCTATGTATCAATCTGCTTAATTATTTTACAGCTCTCCATGAGACAAAAACAGCTCAAAAAATAATCTGATTCAGGTGACAAACTAGAAGCAATAAGACTAGTACTGGGAAGTCAGTTGTAAGCAAAGCTGAAAGATAAGGAAAATGCAGAAGTATTTGAAAGTTTTCATGAATTAAACCCTTACTCAAAGGGTATTGCAATGACCCCAAAATGTCAGTTTAGGACTTGGGTTCAGTGGATTCATAATAATCTTATAATCAGAAGGTGGGAACAGCTTGGAAGCTATCTTTAGGGTGTTATTGGTGAATAAAAGCAGGCCTCTGCCATTCTCCCATAAAGGAGACTATGTACAGTTTTCATTTGGCATCCTAACAATCTTATATTTGGTTTGAGCAGTACATTTTCGTTTCATTCATCATTTAAAGACAGATAATCAGAAAGTCATTACATTGGCCGACACCAGGCCCTTCGCTCGATTGTATCGTAATTGAGCACTGCAGAGCGTGTGCCAGATCTAATGGATAATGAATATATTATGTCAGTAGAACCGCCTCAGTAAAGCTCCAAGGGAATAGACAAGGGGGTTGTGGTGGTGACATATAGGGTCACAGATGTTGCGCTGATTTACTGATGGAGTGATTCCGTAATTAGTTAATCAATGATGGGTACTACACTATTTGTGCGCATCCCACTCTGCAAACAGAAGAAAATGTGAGTGGACAAGTCACCATTTATTTAACATAGTTTGGAAGGACAAGACTTAGCTTAGGATTGAGTCTATAATTATTATAAACTATTACAGTGTAAATCTCTTAGAATAGAAAGATTAAGATGTAGACATGAGTCTGGTTATATTATGATGAGAATATACAGCACAGCTCTTATATTATCATTTTTATCATAGCCTGGTCAGGGTCCTTTTTCTCTCTCTCTCTCTCTCTTTTTCTTTCTTTATTTCTTCCTTTCTTTTTTTTTTTTAAGATTTTATTTATTCATTTATTTGAGAGAGAGAAAGAGAGAGAGCAAGAGCTGGGTGTGGGGGAGTGGGGTAGAGAGGAAGGTAGAGACTCTTAAGCAGACTCCCTGATGTATGCAGAGCCCTACTCAGGGCTCCATCCCAGGATCCTGGGATCATGACATGAGCTTTAAGAGTTGGACACTTAATTGACTGAGCCACTCTGGAGCCCCTCCTTTACTTTCTGTAGAATAGTGAAATTAGTGCAGAAATATATAGATAATCTCATTCCATGATGGTTTCCTTTTCTTTTATAATTAACTATATTCAAGAGTTTTTCAGGGGCACCTGGGTGGCTCAGTGGGTTAAGCCTCTGCCTTTGGCTCAGGTCATCATGTCAGGGATCGAGCTCTGTATTGGGCTCTCTGCTCAGCAGGGAGCCTGCCTCCCCACCCCCGCCTGCCTCTGTGCCTACTTGTGATTTCTCTGTCAAATAAATAAATAAACTATTTCAAAAAAGTTTTTCAGGCATAAGAAATACTTAAGCACCTAATAATAGCAATAATAATACTGACAGTACTAGTAATATCATTATATAAAATTGACTTTATTTGAAATTTCACCATATTTTAATTAATTCAGTAATTACTTCAGTATTTACTTCAATAAGTGAATTATCTCATTTATTCAAAACGACCCTAGTAGACAGATATTATTATTATTATTATTATCAACACTCTACAGATTTGGAAACAAAAGCATACATTAATAATATAACAAGACCACAATGTATTAAATGGCCAAAGCAGCACTCAAAATTGACTGCATAATGCAAAACTTACATACTTATAAACATACTACTTTAATACCTCCTTAGCCTGACTCAAATTCATCAATTTATTGTCATTATTATAAAGTCATTTCCTCACACTAACACTTATGAAAGTGTTGACTCAAGGAGTATCCAATGACCTTGGCAAACCTGGACTTCCCAGCAGTCTAAGATACATGCATTAAAACATCCTCCTTGATCTCTTTCACTTAGGATCAGACATGAATTATGTCCCAACAGCATTTCTACCTTCTTCTGGATCATTTCTTTTTAATCTCAAAAACATTTCCCCTAATAAATTTCTTGTACATAATCCTGTCCAAGTGTTTGCCTCTTAGAAGACCTAGACTAACATAGATACTAACTAAAATTATTTTAACCTTAATGTACCTAAAGACACAGTTTGAAGAAGACCAATAAACACCAGGCAGAATTAAAAAACAAAATAAATGATCAAAAACCTGAAATCAAATACACAGAATAAAATATTTAAAGTAGACATGGGAAAAAAAAATCTATTGGTTTCAATGAAAAAAAAAAAAAAGCCTTATGGATGACTTTTCCAAAGAAATAGTGAAAACTAACTAATAATGGAATGCTAATGGAAAATATTTGCCACATTAGTATTCTATAACAACAAAAATATTCTTCAATAATTATGGTAAAATACAAAAGTTTTCACACAAACAAAAACGAGAATCTGTCACCAACAGAACCATACTCAAAACATACTAAAGTTATTTATGCTGATAAAAGAAACATGGTCCCAGATGGAAACAGTATTTCAGGAGAAATAAGG
The DNA here is from genome assembly GCF_002288905.1 of Enhydra lutris kenyoni. NCBI lineage: Eukaryota > Metazoa > Chordata > Mammalia > Carnivora > Mustelidae > Enhydra > Enhydra lutris. Next base: position 22,325,601 of record NW_019154089.1, read on the forward strand.
AACATTGAAAAGGGTATTTATGTGTTAAATCTAAATTAATATTGACTTCTTAAAGCAATAATAAGATCTGTGTGTTTAAAACATACGTATTATTGGGCGCCTGGGTGGCTCAGTGGGTTAAGCCGCTGCCTTCGGCTCAGGTCATGATCTCAGGGTCCTGGGGTCGAGTGCTGCATCGGGCTCCCTGCTCAGCAGGGAGCCTGCTTCCCTCTCTCTCTCTCTCTCTGCCTGCCTCTCCATCTACTTGTGATCTCTCTGTCAAATAAATAAATAAAATCTTTAAAAAAAAATTTGTAAAACATATGTATTATTAAAATATGGCACAAAAGGAAGTGGGGATATGAATGGAGTTAAAATATTTTAAGGTTCTTAGAGTATAGGGAGTTATAAAGTTATTTGAATAATTAATAATTCTAATAATTCAAGAATGCAAACTGGAGTTTCCCAGTTGGTGAGTACATGGAGATGCAGAGAGGGTGCCATGCTCAGAGAGGACATGGAAGCTCTGCACACTTTCCCCATACCTTGCCCTCTGCATAATTTCATCTGGTTATTACTTTATATCCTTTGTCATATCATTTAATAAATTGGTAAGTGTAAAAAAATAATAAACATGAATTAGTTTCTAGATTAATCATTTAAAATTAGCAAAATAAAATGAATTAATAAAAATGTTTGATTATTTGAAGAGAAAGATGGAGAAAACATTTTATTTTTTTTTTAAAGATTTTATTTGTTTATTTGACAGACAGAGATCACAAGTAGGCAGAGTGGCAGGCAGAGAGAGAGGAGGAAGCAGGCTCCCTGCTGAGCAGAGAGCCCGATGCGGGACTCGATCCCAGGACCCCGGGATCATGACCTGAGCCGAAGGCAGGGGCTTAACCCACTGAGCCACCCAGGCGCCCAGAGAAAACATTTTAAAAAAGAGTTGAAAAAACAGAAAATATCGGATTTAAACACAAATTTATCAGTAATTATACTAAATATAAGTGAACTAAATATACCAGATAAAAAACAATTTTTTTTATGTTTAAAGATATTTATATTTGGGAGACACAGCTACAGTTAAATTGGGTGATCTTGAAGGTAATTTGTGAAGTGCTATTAGAGCTTTCTTTTCCTACGTTTTTAATTTTTTTATTAACATATAATGTATTATTAGCCCCAGGGGTACAGGTCTGTGAATTGCCAGGTTTACACACTCCACAGCACTCACCATAGCACATACCTTCCCCAATGTCTATAGCCCAACCACTCTCTCCCTACCTCCCTCCCCCCGGCAACCCTCAGTTTGTTTTGTGAGATTAAGAGTCTCTTATGGTTTGTCTCCCTCCTGATCCCATCTTGTTTCATTTATTCCTTTCCTACCCCCAAACCCCCACAGTGCCTCTCAACTTCCTCATATCAGGGAGATCATACGATAATTGTCTTTCTCTGATTGACTTATTTTGCTAAGCATGATACCTTCAAGTTCTATCCACGTCATCGCAAATGGCAAGATTTCATTTCTTTTGATGGCTGCATAACATTCCAATTTATATATATACCACATCTTCTTTATCCATTCATCTGTTGATGGACATCTAGGCTCTTTCCATAGTTTGGCTATTGTGGACATTGCTGCTATAAACATTCGGGTGCATGTGCCCCTTTGGATCACTACATTTGTATCTTTAGGGTAAATACATAGTAGTGCAATTGCTGGGTCATAGGGTAGCTCTATTTCCAACTTTTTGAGGAACATCCATATTAAAAAACCAGTATTTTTAAGTGTGAAAAAAAAATGCAACTAATTGTTCTAGAGTGTAGAATACACTTAATTAAAGCTCATGGAATGAATAAGTTTGACACAAATCCTCCCTTCTCGGTCTACATTGTACTTAGCAGGAAATGGTTATATGTAACATGCCAATAGGGAAGAAACAAATATTACCAACTCTATTTTACATGTTCTGAGTTTTGAGGTAATATCAACTTCTTATTGCAAGAGTAAATATTCTATGCTATTAAAGCAAAATATCATTTTTAAACTAGCATTGTGAATGCCATCTGGTAGTTTCTAATAAATTGATATCAATCCAGTCATTCAGTGGGCTATCAATATGTCCTGATTTTCCTGGGTATCTATATTGAGATCCTCTTACTTGTATTAGATTATTTTGGTTCTGGTGAAAGATCATTGGCAAAAAGGATCTGATAGAACTGTATTTGTTTTTTATTTATTTATAAATGTAGCAGAGATAAAATGTCTATATTGCTAAAGAGCACTAATTTCAGGGGACGAAAATAAAATGACTAAATTTCTAACTGTGTTTAAGATACCTGAAATGAAATAAAACGATGTTCTTAGATTACTCGGACAAGGAAAACAAGATAGTTTTTATTACATGGAACCTGTGCTGAACAACTCCTTTCCCCTTTTTCCATTTCCTAAACAGCCCTGCTCTTGTAGCCAAGTTGACTATGTGTTATAGCCAAATGTATAATAGGAGTGATTTTTTAAATGGGATTTTTTATTGTTAAGGAAGTAGTGACACTCCAGTCATAGCACCAAGCCTTATTTTCAGGATGAACTGTCATTTCATTCATATCAGTCAAAGAACTACTTTTCTTCTTCACTTACAGCAAAACTCTGTGTTATCATAATTTGATAACTAAAATATTGCCAACAATAAAAGGCCTGTGACAACTTTATTGTCTGTCATAAATCAATCTGGTAAGATTGACAAAATAGAAAATGTCAAATCTATACTTCTATCTGCTAACATGATAATATTAACTTATAATATTATACCGCACTTAGCTAACTATTTATTTATTTTAAAAGATTTTATTTATTTATTTATTTGACAGAGTGAGAGAGAGAGCACAAGCAGGGGGAGCAGCAGAGGGAGAGGGAGAAATAGGATCCCCACTAAGCAGGACTCTGGGATCATGACCTAAGCCAAAGGCAGATGCTTAACTGACTGAGCCACCCAGGCACCCTTTAACATAACCTATTTATTTTTTCTAACCTACCAATAAGCAACATTGCTTGGAGCTTGATGGGGGAAAAAGTCACATAGCACAAATACAGCAGAAAACACAATTTTAAAAATATGGCATTATTTTCTGGAAAATCAAGATAAGATCTTAAACAATACCAATATATAGAATAATCACACTAAGCAATAGATCTGAATACCACAAGTGTATTATAAGGCTTTGAATAAGGTTGATCTGTTTGAAATGTCCATGTTTTGAAGTAAAAATTATTGAATACCAGCATTTCAAATGATTCATCATAAATATCAGTAGAATCTCATTAACACTCATTGTTTTCCTATGATATAGATTGGGAGCATATTTTCAGAAATTAATTTGTAACTTCTGAAATTATAGAGGCTGACAAGTAATGTCATAGTAATGTCCAGTATGAATTCCTAGTCGTTCTTAAAGAACACTGACAGAGGGAACAGCCATTATTTTATTTCCACAGCCATTATTTTAGTATCATAATGCTTACATTAATTTACTATATTAATTGGTATAATGAAACAAGTCATAACAAAGCTACAAAAATAATTTGACAAATTTAATATTAATTTATAATTAAATAAAACACAAACACGAGGAATAAAAATATTCTGAACCCAAACTATGGAAAGAACCCAGATATCCATCAATAGATAAATGGATAAAGAGGAAGTGGTGTGTGTGTGTGTGTGTGTGTGTATATATATATATATAATGCAGGCATCAAAAAAGAAATCTTGCCATTTGCAATGATGTGGATGGAACCAGAGGGTATTATGATAAGTGAAATAAGTCAATCAGAGAAAGATAATTATCATATGATTTCTCTGATACAAGGAATTTGAGAGGTAGAGTGGTGGGGGGGGAGGTCGTGGGGAGAAGGGAGGGAAAAATGAAACAAAATGGGACCAGGGAGGGAGACAAACCATAATCTCAGAAAACAAATTGAGGGTTGCTGGAGGGGAGGGAGGTGAGAGGGATGGAGTGGCTGGGTGATGGACATTGGGGAGGATATGTGCTATGGTGAGTGCTGTGAATTGTGTAAGACTAATGAATCACAGATCTGTACCCCTGAAACAAATAATACACTATATGCTAAAAAAAAATAAATTAAAAGAAAAAATTCTGAACCTTATGAAAAGGTTATCTGCTAAAAGAAAAAAAGTTCATGAGATTTTAGCACTAAAATCTAATCCACATGGTACTACAAATCTCTGCTAAATCAATAATAAAAAAAAAGAAAGAAAATGAAATAGGGTTATAAAAATTGAAACAATATAAAAAATTGACCTCATTCACAAATATTAAGATTGTCCATATTAGAAATGTAAGAAATTTTCTACAACAAAAGAAGTTTAGTAAGAATTCAATGAGACTGCTGGATAAAGGATCAATATATAAAAATTAATGATATTACCATACTCAGAGTACAAACAGGTGATAGAAACATGCAATTTAGAATAGTAACAAAAAATTTTAAGATACTTATAATAAAAGCTTTTCAAAATGTACATCACGTTTATAGAGAAAATGCTAAATTTAAAATATCAAAATTAATGGGAAATATTCTATTTATATACTTTAAATACACTCTTTCTAAATACTGGAAATGCAAACATGTAAAGATATAAAGTGTCGCCAGATTTCTACATAAAATCAATGAAATTCCAATCAAATTTCCTAAAAAACAATACTGAATATTACTTGGAGAAACAAAATGTCAAGAATAGGGAAGAAGCCTCCAAAAAATATGAGTAATAAAAAATGACTTACCCTATAAGATACTAAAATTATAGAGACACTGTACTAATTTAGATACTGTGGCACGGGGGCAGTAACAGAGGCAGGAGTAGAAAGAGGTGAATTAATGCTGATAGCCTAATTCTTCAACAGCACTGTCCAATAAAGTGTCCAATTCCACTTTCTGATAATGGAAATATTCTAGATTTGCAATGGCCAGTAAAGTAGTGAGTCATTATATACCCCTAGTGAGTACTTGAAATGTGGCTAGTGTGATTAAAAAACTAAATTTTTACATTGTGCTTAATTTTAATTACATTTAAATGTACATATCTACTGTACCCATAGGCTCCCACATTGGGCAGTGCAGCTCTAGAAGCACGTTTATATGGAAGCTTATATATAAAGGTCACTGCAAATGAGCAAGATAGGTGCGATTGTTAACAGGAACTAACAATATGGGTTAGCCATATGGGAAAGGCAGGGATCCCTACTTCACAAAGTACACAGCCCAAATTCCACATGGATTAAACTCTAAAAATAGGAAACAAATCTTTATTACCTATAGAAGAGACTATAATATAGTAACTTTATTATATCCCCAGACTAGGAAAGGCTTTCTAAAATAAGACATAAAATGACAAATCATAAAGAATTAAAACTTAAACTTTGTGTGTGTCAAAAGCAAATATAAGCAAAATAAAAAAGATAAACTGTAGACAAGGAGATGGTAATTAAATGCATATAACCAAGGAAATTTTTGTGGCCCACATGGATAAACTCCTAAAATCCACTAAAAATATTAAAGAACAAAACAAAAAAAGGATATTAACAGGCAATTCACAGAAGATTGTACATGAAGCATTAATATGCATATGAATGATGTGGAATGTCACTAATCACCAGGAAATACAAAATAAACCAAATTGGAATTTCGTATCCATCAAATGGACAAACTTGAAAATGACTGGCAATTTCAGGATCTAACAAAGATAGAGATCTATAGGAATTCTTATGCACCACTGGTAGAGAAATATATTGGTATAATCACATTGCAGAGAAATTCAGCAAAATATGGTCCAGTCAAAAGTGCATATAATTTGTCACATATCGATTCCATTCCTAAGAAAGAATTACTTTTACAGTCATAGACAGGAGAAGCATTTCTTGTAATAGTGAAAAAGTGAAAACAATCTAAATGTCTGTAACAAAAAAATAAAGTGTGGATATTTTCACAGTGGTGCATTATACAGCCATGAAAATAAACAAATTATAGCTACATCTATTAACATTGATGTTTCTACAGCTATTGTAAGAAGAGAGAACACCTGCAGGAAAACAATGCAGTATGATTTCATTTTAGAGTATTTTACTTGATTTTGTTAGACTACGTGTGTCTGTATGTATGTGTAATATTATGTACTGTATGTATTAAAAGTATAGAGAGATCTTTTCAAATGATGAACACACATTTCAAGATAGTTGTTACTTCTCAGAAGGAAGAAGATGTCGTTACACAGTCGTACACACACACAAATACATTCATAAAATCACAAGATGGGTTTGAAGTTACAATGAGGCTATGATTTCTGAATTTTGCCTTTTTTTATTTTTCAATATCCAAATTATACTGATCTTCCTTCTGTTGCAGTTCATTTGTTCCCTAGTGCCTGCTAGGAAGATTAGAATGTCATTTATCTCTCAAAATACCTTTATTTAAATTGACAATGAACCATTAACAAAGTGAAGGAAGGAAGAAAAAAGAGAAAGGGAGGGAGAAAGGCAGCAGGGAGGAAAAGAATGGGAAGGGAAGGAGGGAGGGAGAGAAGCTTTAATGTATCTTGCATAATCTCCAACTAGCACCACTTACTATGATTTTTTAAAATTTCAGATCTATCCCTTTAATACTGTTTATTGACTACTAAAGCATAGTTTGAGATTATAACTACCTAATATTCCTCTCATTTGAATTTTACTGTATAAGCAAGAGTCATTTTTTAAAAATATAAAGTTTGATGGGAAGATTCTATCAAACATTATTTAATTCATTATGTTAGTCCAAGATGTCAAAGATAGAGTACCATTTGGTGAGTGGAAAACCTACTATAGTCAAGGGGTCTTTAAAACATCTCTAGTTATCCTTTTCAGAGATGACCAAAAAAAAAAAAAAAAAAAGAAAAAAAGAAAGAGAAACCACCATGCCTCCAATTGCTGCATTACATTCTTAATTTCAGTATTACATGGCCGTCTAAAAGCATTTCACAGGTGTTTGCTGGAACTCATTAGACTATTTGGAACTCCTTCATGCTCCCTAAAAGGCAATTAAAATGTGTCTGCAAATTACCTCATGTGGGCCAAAGCACAGCTGCCTCTTCCCCCAGTTACTACACAGTGTTTCCAAACACCAGAAACTGCTCGGAAACCATCAGTTAGCAAAAGCAAAAAAGGGCCTTTGGGTGGCTTCCTTTCTTCTCATCCCCTAGATAGGCCCATTCACTTGGGGTCTGTTGCCAAAACACAAAACAAGGCAGTTAAATGATGGAAGTGGCCAATTACAAAGAGAGCTTTAAGGGTCTATGGATATAATAGAAACTTAACAGATCCAATGAACTGGTGGATTCTGCTTTTAAAATCCTTTTCTTCTATAATAAAAGTCACACGCAGTGTGGGTTGCCCTACTAGATCAATGAATTGGAAATTTTGTGACTTGTTTAAGGGTGGAGCACTTTTTTTTTTTTTTTCAGGCTGCATCTTAAGTATTATCTGCTATTTCTCTAAGAAGCCAGAAACCACCTCATGATAAGTAGTATATGCTACCAACGTATATTCTGCATATGCAATCCTATATCTGGAAAAAGGTCTTCCCTATTCTGGAGAGTTTTACCTCTGTAAGAATAAAAGAAGCATTTATTGAGTAGCCATGAACATACTCATGGCAATTGCTTGCATTAACTACTATATTTAATCCCACTGTACAGAGCCCAACACTGCGGTTTAGAAAGGGCACAGCCAAAGAGTCAACTGGTACCTGGAAAGTTAAATTCAAGTACGCTGATTCCAAACATAAGAACTTAATCAAACACATATCCAGGGTAACACAAAGTAAGTCTCTAATAATTCCATTTATATCAAGCTTTTTCTTTGTCCAATTTTTAATTAAAATTATTTCTCCTGAACTTGAAGTACATCAGCCGATTTCACTTTATAGCTGGGTTTTTTGATATCAAATAAATCTTGATAAATCATGTATTTTGAAGTGGTATAACTAGCAGTGATAACCCCAAATCAAGGAATAGGAAACTGCTACTTATTTTCCCAAAATTTTGTGCCATAAAAATCAGCATGTAGAGTTATACCAGTGACTAAATGTTGAATGCCACCAAAATGAATTAATATTTTTTAAAAAATCTGTTTTTCTAATCAGAGATTAAATTACAAGCTGGTATTTTTATAGCAAGATTTCACACTCAAATAGGGAGATGTTAGGTATAAAGTAAATGAAGTGAGATATAAAGAAATTCATGGAAAATTGCAACACAGTATGGAGGAAATTTTTTTCCGATCACATGGAAGGCACAGATTTCCAAAAACTTCATTGGAATGCTGCTGTTAATAAATGATGACTAGAAGCTATTTTGGGATTACTAAGTGCTAAACAATAGAAGTTGGCTAATTACCATTAAAAAATGTGTATGATTGCTGGAAAGGGAAGGAGGTGTGTTTAATGTCTAAATTAGTAATCATCTGGGAACTACTTCATTGTTGGCCAATTAGGGAGAAAAGTGAAATTTTAGATAAAATGTACTTGCACTTTTATACCTCAGTTGGCAACACAAAATTCCACATGGCAGAAGCAGAGGTGGTCAAAACCAACTTGGGTATAGTGCAAAGCTTGAAAGATAGTAATATATAGCGGATTGTGTTAAACTTGGTTTGTGATGTTTAGGTATTCCAAAGCATGTAATTTTAGCTCTCCATCCAAATACATTTTTTAAAAACTTTTAAATTTATATCCAGCATCCTTCTTCATGAATTCCTTCCTGCTACAGCCTCTTCCGATGACCTTTCCCTTTGCTGGCATAAGTATATGCTTTATTTATCTTGACTTTTTTTTTTTCATTGTTTTTAACTCCACGTATAAGTTACAGATATATCACATATGTCAAAGACTGAGATGGCTAGATGGCATCTAAGTCAAAGCAGCATATTGACATTTGGGTTTGTAAGTCTAGAAATCCTACTGGACTAGAGATAACATATAGGGGGTCATTAGCATATAGATGGCATTTAGGGCCCCTATTGAACTCATATCTAAAATTTTATATTTATATATCTTCACAACTATATTTTAAATTCAACTTTGGCAACATGTCTTGTTTATTTTCTTTGGTTATTTTAGATATGCCACGTTTGCCTGCAGGTGGATTTCTGCAAACAATGATATCTCTACTTACTCCTCCCTTCTTTACCTCATCCTATCTTCCAGACAACTTCACATTTCCTATCCTATCTCTTGGTTTGTCTTAACACATTTTTTTTTTGTTTATCTCCTTATCTGTTCTCCTCACCTCACCTTCCCTGAAGGAATGTAAGCCCATGAACTTGGGTGACTGATTTGCTGTTAAATTCTGGAATTGTCTTGCACAAAACAAAGCTTGGTGGAATGACTGACTGAATATTGTTTTACTTCAGAGTATTTTCTAAAATTAGGATGATAATAATAATATAGGTTTGTAAAAAGAACAGAATAAATGTAGGTAAAGCACTTTGAACTTAGAGTCTCAAACATGTACAATTATTAGCATCAAATACTAAATGACTTACATGTATTTCTTCAGGTCATTTTGATGACAAATATAACTATGGCAAAAATGTTAGGTAATGTGTTTTTCAAAATTCTCATCTGAAATATGCCACAGAAGCCTAAAATAAACATTGTTTTAAACATACAGAAAAACCTCCTTTTTGAGCTTTTCATTTCAAGTGGTGTTTTGTAAAATATATTCATCATTTTGAAATATTGATTAATTGCCCCAATTCCTTAACTTCCTAATTTAGTGTTTTGAAAAATGGTTTCCATTTTTGGCATTTATTTTGCAATATTTTATCTTCAACTGATCTTTACTTAGGTTGTCGTCAGAAGTTTTATGTGATGGAGTTAGCAAGCAAAGTCAATATTTGGCAACACTAGTATGCACTACTTATAAATACACTCTCCAACATCATTTCAGCAATCTATAACAAAAGATGGATGGCGCCAAATTCTGATGTTTTATTACTCTCACATAAGTGTTGTGGACTTTAATAGGAGAAATATACACATTTAATGCCTTAAACCAAAGCTAAAGTAAATATTTCCAATTAAGCCCACTGATGTCATTCAGCACATGTCAACGAATGATACAAGGAAAGACAGTAAAGCAACTTCACTCCTCTAATTTACTCTCTGGTTGAGATTTAAAATTGATTCTTTGTCAGGTAAAGCACCATGATCTGATTACGTACATAAAGATAATTTGATATCCCTAACACTGCCTTCTTGAGTTCTAAAACCAAAAAGCTAAAATTATTTATTGCCCATTCAGCAGTTAGGATTCTTATCACCTAATCCTAACCAATTATTTGTTATGCATATATAGATATCAAATCGACTATAAAAATCTTGTGGGTGTGGTTATTTTCCTTCCTTTGTCAGCTTAATTTTGGTGAACCTGTAAAGCTTGAGCAGAATGCATTAAATGTAAAGTACCCAAAATAACCCACAAGATTATGTCCTCAGACTTAAAATAGTGAAATTAGATATAATATTCGGAGTTGATGCTTTATATGTGTTCACTTGACTGTGCTAAGGTAAAATATTATTTCTGGGTGTGTCTGAGGGTATTTCAAGAAGAGATTATGCATTTTATCACTAGACTGAATAAAGAAGATCGCCTTTACCAATGTGGGTGGGCATCATCCAGTATGTTAAGACCCTAAAGAGGAAAAAAAAAAAGAAAAAAGAAAAAGGCAGACGAAGAGACAATTTCTACTCTTTGTTTGAGCTAGGACATCTATCTTCTCTAGCCCCCAGACATTGGTGCTTCTGGTTCTCTGGCCTTCAGACTCAGACTGAATTATACTGCCAGCTTTCCTGATTCTCCAGCTTGCAGAGAGAAGATCATGGGACTTCTCAGCCTCTACAATATTTGTGAGCCAATTTTTATAATAAATCTCTCTCTCTCTCTCTCTCTATATATATATATATACATACCTCCTATTTGTTCCAGTTCTCTAGAGTACCCTAATACAGAGCCCTATGCCACATATGAAATGAACTTTGAAATACCGAAATACACATTTTAGGCACAGACCTGCTTCCATGGATATCTTGGTAGAATATCTAAAAATCTTGGACCACTAAAATAGTTGATACAAACTTAAAAATAATCTTGCCTCATTGAGCCAACTATCTATGAGTTCATTTTTTCTTTTAAGATTTTATTTCTTGGGCGCCTGAGTGGCTCAGTTGGTTGGCCAACTGCCTTCAGCTCAGGTCATGATCCCAGAGTCCTGGGATCGAGTCCCACATCGGGCTCCCTGCTCCACGGGGAGTCTGCTTCTCCCTCTGACCTTCTCCTCTCTCATGCTCTCTCTCACTGTCTCTCTGTCAAATAAAGAAATAAAATCTTAAAAAAAAAAGATTTTATTTCTTTATTTGAGAGAGAGAGAGCATGATCAGTGGGAGGGGCAGAGAGAGAGGGACAAGCAGACACCCCTCAAGCAGGGAACCTGATGCCAGGCTGAGTGCCAGGACCCTGAGACCATGACCCCAGCTGAAGTCAAATTCTTAACCAACTGAGCCACCCAGATGCCCCTATAGATGTTTTCTTTTTCTCTCTTACTCTTTTTTAGATACACATGTAAACACACACTTATGCCTATACACATATACATAGTTATATATACAGTTATAACTATGTATTTTATAACAAAAAAGTAATTAGCCCTAAATACTATTTTGTCATCTGATTTTCCACATCATCATATGTAACTGAATAAACTCTAAGCCCAACATCAAATCACCTTCCTATATCACCTTATACTGCTTACTGTCTTTGCTTCAAATTATACAACTGCCCTATAAGCTGCACTCACATATAAAAACTTCCAAGAAATAAAGAGAGGGAGAGAAAAGATGGAAAGAAGGAAGGAAGGAAACAATGAAGGAAGGAAGGAAAGAGAGAGAGAAGGAAAGAGAGAGAGAAGGCTGAAGGAGGGAAGGGCACATGAAAATGGAAAAGATTTCACTACAATTCTGTAATTTTCAAAACAGCTCATTTGACTAAGTTCTAAGTTTTAAAGCATTTTCTTACATTATATTGCAATCTTCAAAATTATACCTTTCCTGTAATATAGTTCATCTGTCTCCAGAGAGAATTAAATCAATATTCAAAATTGAAAAAATGTTAATTAAGAATGTATGTTCATAATTTCTTAATCTCTAGATCAAACATTCAGTTGAATTGATGAGGTTTTATAGGCATTCATTCTTTGGTTGAATATTATCTGTCTCCACTGATCACAATCTCCTACCTGGACACATATTTTAATATTTAAATGTCATATATGTATATATTTTGATTTTTAAAATAATCTACAGATAGTTTCTTGCTTTGTGAGAAGTTGTGAACAGAAGTTCAAAAGCAAATTAATTTTAGAGATATCTACCAAATTCCATTTCTAAAGAAAGAACATGAATGGAAAAATTATTTTGTACAAAACAGTTTGTACAAGAGCAGTAAAACTTCAAAAGTTAATGATTTAATCAATGTACATATTTATATAAGATTTGAATATAAATAACTATTTTATTAATTTTTTATCTTAATTTGAACTAAGGAAAAACATATTTAACAGTGATGTTTATACCAGTGTTAAAAAAGGAATATAAAATAATTTTTAACATTAAAGATATATTTACTTTGGACAATAGCAATGTATGTGTATGTATGCATAGATGTATGTAAAGAATATATAATGTAACACTCATTAAATTACACCAATTTATGATTTGCAGATAACTAACATAGGAAGTATGGTAGTATTTTCAGGACATGAATTATCTCTTTCTTTGCCCCAGAAGGAAATTCTTTCTGAAATGCCTCAGCTGTGAAATCTCTTCCCATTTGGATGGTGGGAGTTCTCATTCTACCTAATTCAATGAGTTTATCTTATTCCATTCACACCTAAATTGCCTTTCTTAAAAAACAACACCAACGACAATTTTTTTTTTTTTTTAAATACTGGGTATTCAAGCCTTTTTATGAATGTATTTACCCTGTTTACAAGAATGGAACATAGTATGCAACCCTTTTATTAAATCTAAACACTGATTATTGAAGCATGTGTGAATGTGCATGTGTGCCTGTGTGCATTTTTTAAAAGGTGGATGGTTGGTAGGATTTAGAAACATAGATACTGATATAACAACTTTAAATTACTTGTTTTTGGGGGCTCCTGGGTGGCTCAGTTGGTTAAGCAACTGCTTTTGGCTCAGGTTGTGATGCTGGAGTCCTGGGATCAAGTCCCTTGTGGGGCTCACTGCTCAGAGAGGAGTCTCCTTCTACCTCTGACCTCTCCCCTGTCATGTTCTCTCTCTCTCTCATTCTCTCTCTCTCTCAAATAAGTAAATAAAATCTTTAAAAAAAAAAAGAATCACTTGTTTTTCACACACACACACACACACACATACATACACTCACTTGATGCAATTATGAGCTTCCAAAATACATATTTTAGTTTTCATTCATAAACAAATGCAGTATACTGCTTGCATGTTATCAAACTACCTAGCAAATTTAATTGGGAAATAATCAGTCCAAATAGGCCTATGACAATAAACTACTGAATGTTCCTTATATTTTAAATATGAAATAGAAAAATAGCTTCCTGAACTGAAAGTAGAAAAAGATGTCATGCAATGAAATAAGTCACAACCTGGAGCAAATATGAAGAACACTGAATAGGATTCAGGAGAAAAATCACTAGGGAAAAAGCCAAAAAGAAAAGGGAGAGGGAAACCTCATGCAGAATGGAAAGTAAAATGAGTTTGATGGCTTTAATTAAATGTAAAGGAAATAGTGGGAGAGGGGGGAGGAAAACTTCAATTCTGCAAGCATAAGACTGTCTCAGAAGGTGACAGAACTTAATCCTATCAACATCTCATTTGCATATCCATAGTAAAAAATAACAATGGCATTTTTGTGACCAAAAATATATGCAAAGCAGTCATTGTGATAGTTCAGTAGCTATTTTTGAAATGGAAATTTCCTTGCAATTTGAAACAGCTCCTTCTTCAAAACACCAAAAGGCATCAGCCACTACTTTAGACTACAGAGTCTTTTTTCAATGTGATATGCTGGATTTAACCATAGTATAGTCCCTTTAGAGGCAAAATTTACTCCTGTCTGTAAAAAATTGATAGATTTTTTTTTCTATGTGCATTTGAGATTTCTATAAACATCTGAAATTACTAATTAAAAAAAAACTTGCACCAGTGTAGTGAAGTGATACAGTTAAGTCAGTGTACTGTTTACTGCATTAAAATTTTTTTTGAAAGCTCTGAAAAAAAGCAAAAAAAAAAATCTTAAGTAAAAAACTTAGTAATTTTATCAGTACCATACACCTCTGTTTATTAGTTGCAACCCCCTTCATAGATGGCTATATAAACTCATATTTCTGTTACTGATTGGATGCGTCTATTCAGCACTAACATTTTAATAAGAAAAAAATGTTAAATATCAAAGTAATAGATGAGCATTCCTCTAGAAGCCAATTTCATTAAATACCATCGGTATTAATCTTTCTAAATCTTAATTACAGCCTTTTGACATATTAGCCCCCATTTGACCTTTTCTGCTCAATTCCTGTAAAGAACTATAGGACAGACAGGGATACCAGCCCATGTAAACCTACAAGAATGTGTCATTTTAATACTACTGAGCAAATGGGGATGGTGACCCAAATTATATTTTACTCAGGAGTCAATGAGACCACATTTTTCTAAGTGATCAACCAAGTTCAAGCTGTTTCAAGATTAAGACATCCAAAATTAGATGCTCATAAGCCTGAGCAAATAAAGTTCTAAAAACTGAGTCTTAAAAAAAAAAAAAAATTATTGCTGAAGAACAAAACTTCCTGAACTAGATATGTCCTATGAAATTTAAAAACAATTAGTAATGGCAGCCTGTAATCGAACAACTTGATGTTTAGTTGAAAATAGTAGGGACTGGCAGTTCCTAGATTAAAAAAGTAATGATTCTGCTATTAAGCCACATTCACACCAATCAATAGCTCAAAAGCATCCTTATTTTGTTAGATCCACTGAATAAGCACAAGGAAAATCTTTGAGGGAAAGGCTCTTAACAAACTTTTTTCTAGGACCATGTAAAGGAGCTTTACAACCAGTCACCAGAAATTTGAATGTCAATTTGTTGAGCAGATTTCCCCCCATGTTTTCTTTTCCTTTTTCTTGGTATCTTTGTCCCTTTTATGTCTCAGACACTTCAATTTAACTATTTTTCTTCTTTGAATCTTTGAATTTTTTCCTTTTCTTGCTCCCCTTCCTTTTCTTCTCTGTTATATCATCTTCATGTCTTTAGATCTATTGGCCTGTCTTTCCTTTGTTATTGTTTAGCAGTAAACTGGTAAGAAAATGGGAAGAATACATAAAACTCAGTAGTTAGTAGTATAAATAATTTTGAAATTATCCTGTTTGATTTTTCTCCTAAGATCTATCTATGTTTGAGTTTTAAATATGGATAGATAACCAAAAACAATAGATTGGGGTGGTGCCAGGAAGATGGCAGGGTAGGTGGACCCTAACCTAAGCTCACTCAGTAGCATGTTTACAGTAAGATAGAACTCACATCCAAGTCAATAAGCCAAAGAGTGAATACTGACAGAAAAAAACCCACAACTAAATGTAGGGGAGAAGCCACATTTAGGCTAGGAAGGTTAGGAAGGGCAGGAAAAGGTGGTCAGGAGCTGCCCATAGGAAGGAGGTAGTTGTTGTCATGGAGAGGGGCAACACCAGGGAGCCCACACAGGTAAAATGTAGTCCCATTATTTCTGGCCTTGAAAATCAGAGGGGTTGAATTCTGTGAGTTGGTATAACAAGTGGGACTTGGAGCCTAGAGATTTAAAAGTTAGGGAGGGTAAGTGATAGTTGCATCCTTACCCATAAAGAGACAATAGCCAGAGGAAAAGCAACATAGAAAGGACAGCTTGCACAACAAACAGGAGGGAAATCTATACTGATTTCGGATTGTATTGGGGGACATATCTGGGAAAAAAGGAGCTGGCAGGTGCCATTTTCTTCCCCTACCCTGCAGTATAAATACAGAGCCACCTGTGGGAGGTGACACTGCACAGATACTTGCTATTTAACCTGCTAACAGTAAGCATTGCACATGAGTTCTCCCAAGGACTTGCCCACTCCAGGCCTGCTGGCTTAGGCCCAGGGCTCAGTGCAATTTTTGTTAAGGCTGTGTGTACCCAGCTCAGCTGCTGCTTCTGAGGGTCATGCCCTGATGCTTCAGGGGACCCAGCCTAAGACTAGGCTCAGCACAAATTTTGCCAATATTGTACACATCCTACCCAGCCAGCTGCTGCATGCACAGACTTTGTGCATCCCAGCCAACATGATCCTTGCCCAGCTGCCCTCACAGAGATGCTGTGTGCTCCTAGCCACTGCTGCTTTATGCTGTGCCTCTGGACACCACCACACTTTGGGGGAGCCAGCCTAGGACTAGCGGCTCAGTACAAATTTTGTGGACACCCTGCATGTGCCCTGCTTATACCCCAACCACAACCACCACCACTGTGCACAGTGCCCTGGTGGCCACCCAGAAGTGGGGTATCCAGCCTAGGACCAGTGGCTCAGTGCAAATTTTGTTAACATCTCTGCACCACCCTTGAGTCCTTCTGCTGTCATGCACCCTTAGAACTGGCCTGCCTGGATATCACTAACATCACCGAGAACAATCACAGCCCGCAAAGGCAGAGAGTCAGTGAAGATGTTTATACTGAAAAGAAAAGTAACTCAGACACAATAGCAGGACCAAGCAGCACATATAGGAGACCCCCCCTGAAGTCCCAGGTTCTGGTGAACAGGAGACACTGTACTGTAAGGCATTACACGATCTCTTCTTCATAAGGTCACTACTTTCAAAAACAGAAGATGGACAGGGAGGTAGACAAATGAGGAGACAGAGAAATATGTCCCAAATGAAAGACTATGACAAAATCACAGCATGAGACCTAAGCGAAAGAGAAATAAGTAATATGCCTGATACAGAATTTAAAGTAATGATCATAAAGACACTCACTAAACTTCAGAAAAAGGGGGAGGGCCTTGACAAAGAGATAAAAAGTAACATGTCAGAGATGAAGAACTCAATAAGTGAAATTAAAAATACAATGGATGGAATAAATAGCAGGCTTCAGGAAGCAAAGGAGTAAGCATATCAGTGACCTGAAGGAGAGATGGAAATCAATGAAGCTGAGCAAGTATAAGACAGACAAATATCGTATAATGAGAATAGACTTAGAGAACTCAATGACTCCATCATGGAAAATAATGCTTGCATTATTCTCCAGAGGGAGAAGGGACAGAAAGTAGGAGCAGAAAATGTATTTGAAGAAATAATAGCTGAAAACTATTCTCAAATCTGGGGATGGAAACACAGATCCCCCAACAAATTCAATCCAAGGAGGTCCACATCAAGACACATAGTAATAAAAATGGCACACACACACACACACACACACACAAATAGTGATAAAGAAAGATTTTTTAAAGTTTCAAGAGAAAGGAAGACAGTTACATACAAAGGAAACCATAAGGTATAGCTAATTTTTCAGCAGAAACTTTGCAGGCCAGATAAGAGTGGCATGATGTAGTCTAAGAAATGAAAGAGAAAACTCTGCAGCCAAGAATACTTTACCCAGGAAGGTTATCATTTGTAATAGGAGAGGTAAAGAGTTCCCTAGACAAACAAAAGTTAAAAGAATTCATGACCATTAAACCAGCCCTAAGAGAAAAGTTGAGACACCATGAGTGGAAAACAAAAAACATGAGTAAGAAAATAGGAAGCACAAAATAAGAGGATGCAAAAGATGATATCAAATATCTAAAACAGTAGGAGAGGAGTAAAGAATGAGTTCAAAAATAAGCAAGTATCAGACTTGATGCTTGATAAGCAAGCATATAGACTGTTATATGGAGACGATGTTACATATAAACCAAATGGTAACCACAAATGAAAAAAGTAGTGGATATGCAACAAAATAAAGTAAGGAACCCAAGTATATCACTAACAAAAAACCAGCAACCATGAAAGAAAGGAAGAGAAGAAATGATCAGAGAAAAAACTACAAAAAAAAAATTCTATTAACAAAATAGAAATAAATACATTTCTATCAATAGTTACTTTGAATGTTAATGACTAAATGCTCCAATCAAAAGATGTAAGGTGACAGAGTGGATTAAAAAAAAAAAAAAAAAAAAGACCCATCTCTATGCTGCATACAGGAGAGTCATTTCAGACCTAAAGACACAAATAACAATGAGAATCACTTCACACCTCTCAGAATGGCTAAAATTAAAAAAAAAAAAAATACAAGAAACAACAAGCGGTTGTGAGATTATAGAGCAGAGGCAACCCTCTTGCACTGTTGAGGATAATGAAACTGGAGCTATGGATCACTATGGAAAGCAATATGGAGATTCCTCAAAAAGTTAAAAATAGGATTACCCTAAGATCCAGTAAATTGCTCTACTGGGCATTCACCCCAAAAATGCAAAAACACTAATTCAAAGGGATAAATGCACCCCTATGTTTGTGGCAGCATTATTTACCATAGCCAAATTATGGAAGCAGCCCAAGTATTTATTAAAAGATGAATAGATAAAAAAGACATGACATATAGTCACAACAGAATATTATTCAGGCATAAAAGGAATGAAATCTTGCCTTTTGCACTGACATGGATCAAGCTACAGAGCATAATACTAAGCGAAATAAAACAGTCCGAAAAAGAGAAATAGCATATGATTTCACTCACATGTGGAATTTAAGAAACAACCTCCCCCTGCCATGCCAACAACAAAACAAAACAAAAAGAAAAAAAAAATGGAAAGAGAGAGGGACAGGGAAACCAAGAAACAGACACTTAACTACAGAGAACAAATTGATGGTTACTAGAAGGGAGGTGGGTGGGAGGGAGAGGCGAAGCAGATGATGGGGATTAAGAAGTGCACTTTTGATGATGAGCCCTGGGTGATGTATGGAAGTGCTGAATCAGTATATTGTACACCTGAAACTAATAGAACACTGTATGTTAACTATGCTGAAATTTAAAGTAAAATAAAACACAAACTAATAGATCACAACAAAAATGTAAAAGGTTAAATAATGAACCAAAAAAAAAAAAAATAAATTGCCACTGTTGTGAAGATTACAGTTTCACAATTTCAAATACATCAGTAAAAACATAAAAAAAAAAAAAAATACACAGCATCTAGACTACCTGGGAGGAAGCCTGTAATTCCAGATGTATAAAACTAAGATGCTTATGATAGTATCTTTTAAATAAAAGTGTGACTAATGACCTTCTTGTTTTCATATGGGAAATAGGCAAAGAAGATTTGCTAAGAAAGAGTGCAAAAATCTATAGCCTCTGGAATTTGCAATTTACAAGGTTGTTTCTGCCCTAAGGAGACCAAAGGTAGTAATAGTCCTGTGTTGGAGAAATGTTTTCTTCAGCTTGCAGTGTCAAATCAGCCTTTAATTCTCATCCACTATAACCCAGAAACTGATTTAGTAAGTAAGGTATGTACATGAATGAGGAGGTAGCTTATAGTCTGCTTTCTATAACCTGAAAAATCACCCCCTCTCCCAATGTTAAAAATTGGGTGGTGTCCCTAGTGTATGAGATTCAGTCATTTAGATTTCATTAGGTTTCTTATTTAAGCTAACTTCTCCCATTATCTTTTTTAAAAGAAATATTCTGCAGATAATACTTTATGTATCATAAAGTCTGGTATACATTTTTATTATTGCTAAATCTATCGGCAATTATTTATTGAGGTTTATTTTGTGTTCGACATATGTTGTGCTAAACACTACAAATATTATCTAATTTAATTTTGCAGTAACTCTAAGAAGAGGAAGGGAGAATTTTATTATTAACTTTTAGAGAGCATGTATTAATCCCTTATGTGACACAGTTATTAAGGGACAGAGCCAGAATCTCAGCTCAGGTCTGCAAGACTCCACAATCCATGTAGCTAAGCTAACCATTGTACACTACTGACTTTCCTGTTATTTTAGGTTGATTTCGTTCTGGCCTGGAGACCTAGTCCCCATGAAACATTTATTTGGGGTCACTGAACTGCTGATCTGGTTGCCATGTCTGTTTGACATCTGGGGTATTTTAGAAGGAGGTCATTTCAGAGGGGATTTTTTTTTCCTCAGGAAGGGATTGTTGAAAAAGCAAGCAGAGCCTGAAAATAAGTTTCAGAAAATTCCCCGAGTTCCACTGGGATGGAATGCACAGGATGCAATTTTCAATGTGCACATGCAGTCCAAATTCTTCTTGTTAGGTGTGACATGGAGCACTATTTCCATAATGTACATTAATAAGGCAATTTTCTTGGAGAAATAAATGGGGATGCTTGCATGGCTTATTCAACTCAATTTCTATGGGAATACAGCAGTTTGGTGCACCGTGAAGAAGGATGGAACCCTTCCACAGCAGGGCTCTTAACATGGAGGTTCACTGCTGACCTTTAACATATATTTTTTATAACTTCCCTTAAATCCACAGTGTGGTGAAAACAACCTTCCTGTTCTTCAGTTCTCTAGGGCTTATGTGCTCATGTTGTGCTAGTCATGTTGCATTAGATGTTGTAACTAAGAGAAATTTAGGTGATGCATCATAATGAGAAACCCTAGGAGGAGAATTTGAAAGGAGGAAATGACAGGTGGAATACAAAGAACTCTGCACGTTGAAATTACAGACCAATGATTCTCATGGAGGCACCCTTCCATTGCTTCATGATGCTGAGGGCACACAGTTTTGACTTCATTCTAAACATGTTTCCTAGGTGTCTGGGAGGCACTTTATTAAGCACAGGATGTATAAAGATGAACTCAACATGATCCTTGCCTCTGAGGACTGATAATCAAGTGGAGGGGAAAGACATGCACACAAAGGGTACAGTGATTATCATGTAATAGTTCAGAGGATGAATTTGGGATCAAACGGACTTGGAGTTGTATCCTGGTTCTTCCATTTATTAGTTATAAGTCCTTGATCAAGTTGTTTATCTTTTCTAAGTATCAGTTTCCTTATCTGTGAGATGGCAATAATATTACTTATAGGGTTGTTTGGACAAGGACTATGTACCCTGTCTGATTCATAGCAATGACTCTGTAAATTAGTAATCCTATTGTTAGAAGCAACATCAGTAATAATAATCAAAGGTTGTCTGAGTTACATAGACTAAATGAAGACATTGTGAGGTGCTGCAAATACAGAGAAGGAAGGAGTGATTCTTAATTAGATTAGGGAAGACTTTATGAATTATTAGATAGCACCTGAAATAAGAGTGGGGAGGATAAGAATAGGAATAAATGTTACTGATGATGAAAATGTCAAAGGAAAAAAAAGTCATAGATGTAGACATGAAAGGTGTTCTTAGAAGAGTGAAATAGTCTGATCTGAGCAGGGAAAGAAATATAGGTTAGGTTATGAATTTAAGTAGCAACCAAAGAGTGGAACACTGTATACGACAGTAAACACTGAATTCTTAAAGTGCTTGATGTTTGTGAAATAGACTTTTTGCAGGATGTCAATGGTAATACTGCAAAAATAGGCTCTGTGATAAGTGGGGAAAGTGTGGGTTAAACAAAGTTAACAGATGTCTTAGCTACAGGACCTCTCATAGCCTTGGAAAAGCCAATGTGCCCTGGATTTAGGATGTACTACACAATACTTGTTTTAACATATCATGGAACATTTTCTCACGGTACGCCTATTTAGAAAAACAATTTGGAAAATACTCTTCCAAAGATAATGGAAATGCCTTAGGAGACCTTGACACAACAATGGAATTTATTTGGCATATTTTTTAACAATTTTACTGGGAAATCCTCAAATCATTGGTGTATAAAAATAAAATGCTTTTATATTTCTCCGGTTGTTGGTTTCAACCCTGATTGTCAAGTCTTGCTATTTGGCTATTTCATGTTGGGTTGATTCTGTAACATTCTTGATCAGTTTTGATGTTATAATTACAGACTCCCCAAACTGAAATTATTATTTCTGAACTGATTCAAAGCTTGATGTTCCCTCCTCCTACTTAGAGGCTCAAATACATTTAGCCTGTGAGGGTGGGAAGAGCTTATTAGAAGCTCTTTTTAGTACAGAAGGTGCACAATTCTTTAAATTCCCACTCAGACTATGTGCAGTTATAACTCTTGGATAATCAGAAGAGTCTTAGTTAACATTTTGCTACAAATGCTGAAAATTTTAATTTTTAAATTAAACTCAAACTTATTTTATATTCACACACATACACACACAAACACACACACACACACACACACACACAGGTGTGCATGTGTGTGTCCACATGGGGCAGAGGTGTGGTAGGTTGTAATAAACATGTGGTGTAAGAAACTACTGTGGTTATAAGTCATTAAGATATTTGAGCTCATTTCCTACTGCAGCAAAGTGTAGCCCATTTTGATACGGATGATACGGATGTTAAGTGTTTTAGAAGAGAAAGAAAGTAGGGTAGATAGGGAGTGCTGCAGTGGGAGATGGAGTGACATTTTGGGTCTTAATAGAGTAATCAGGGGAGCCCACACTGAAGTATCATTTCATCTAAGACTCAGAGAAGATGAAGGAACAAGTATGCTTGGGTGTTCGATGGTAGTGATTTGAGTTTTTCCTCTCAGTTCCCAGTGTGTCCATCATGAGACTTGTTTGAATCTTGACCTTACTTGCCATGAGATACCTTTGTAGCCTTCCAGTAATTTCTCTTTTTGTGTTCCATCTAATTTGAATGTGTTTTGCTTCTAGTATCATAACCTAGCTTATTCTTTTATTTCTGGCAAATGAAGAACCATGACTAAGATTAGAAAACTGGATTACAGATATGCTGATATCCAACAGAATGGGGTGTGTGTGTGTGTGTGTGTGTGTGTGTGTGTGTGTATACACTGTGTGTCTTGATATTGGTTACTGATAAAAACAAAAAGAAAACCAAACAAAACAACATACTGGAGCTGAGGCTGAGACTGAAGTCTTTTGTTTCCTGGGAGTGATAGTCATCTACACATGAAAACTTCCTTTAAAAAGGAAATTTCAAATGAGAGAAGAAAGATCTTTAAATGGAGAAAAACAACACTGTGAACACAGATGCAGATATTTAGTCCTAATATGAAATGACCACTAAGAGCTAAAGGTCTCTTTTCATAATGTATCCCTCCTGGACAAGCAACAGTGTGAAAGAAAAGCTTGTTTTAATGTGGGCAGAGTGTCTCACACTCTGCAGACACTCAATCAATAATTGCGGAATGAATGTTGAAAGCCTATTTTCTGCAACTACTGGTATACAAGTGTTCTTGTTTTTATTTTGTTCCCTATTTATTTGGTAGTTGTTTATTGCTCCTGCCCAACATCCAATTTCCCCTTTTAATAAGAGTATACAGATTTTCTAGGGGAATTGCATTTTAAGGAAATATTGTTGCTCTTGACACCAGAGATCCCTGACCTCCCCAGGATACATATGCGACCTCAGACCGGTCACACTTGTCTCAAGGACATACGAATTCTGAGTGGGATAATGCAAAAAAGGGCAACTGTGGGAACTGATTCTCTCATGGGCTATTGCCCTGTTGTGGCAATCCCTCAAGTCGTACTTTCTAGATCCATCAGAGTCATCCTGGTACCTGCATTTCCTAGCGCATGGCATTTCCCAGCTCTTCTTTTAATTCTACCCCATAGTTACTAACAAAACAAAACAAAATGAAATGAAACAAGAAAACAGCAAACAACAGTAAAACCTCATTATTTTGTTCTCAATCTTTGTGCAAACAAAAGAAACCTAATAGATGAACTTTTGCAGAAGAGCTATTTGGGATATCTTGGAGACTGTGATGATTTGTCGAGACCATGCTTTATCACTCAAGCCAGCATCTATATTTCCCTCAGTCAGGATCCCTGAAACCGGTAATTCTAATTCTCCCCAAGACTACAGGGCCATTCTCTTTTAGGAGTTTTGGGCTTTGCCAGCACTTTTCCGTATCTGCCTCTGTATAATTTAGGTTTTCTGTTACTGAGTGCCCATAGTGCATTTTTCAATGCAGACATCTTCTATATACCAACTAAAATAAAATTCTAACACTTAATTTAATAAGATGCTGCACGGCTTTCTTCAGTTAGAGGGTTACAGAATGACGCTGCGAAACTGCTAACCCCTATTCCTGAAACTCAGGGCCCGATCAGAGACAGTTGCTTACTGTCCCTTATAATGTGACAAATCTCTGCTCCTATCTGCTACTGGAGATTTCCACAGAAGGGAAATAAGATCTGAATGCAGCACAAAATGAAGCACACATGGTTATCCTTAAAATAATTTCTGCTTTCTTTTTCCTCTAGCTTGCCCGTGAAGATAGTGGGAAGAAACACATGGGCTATTTTAAGTGAGAGGTGGAAACTCTTCATGTAGAACTTTAGCAGGTACTGTGAGAGGCAAGTTCAGGTAATAAAGAACATGCTTAGGAGCTCCCAGCCCAATGCCTATATCCCTGAGATAGTTAGTAGGACCATACAATGAGAGCAGCTGATGCTTTAAGCAGCTTTAAAGTGTGCTGTTCCAAATTTCCACATACGCATTCTGTGGCCTGCCTCTCAAATGGTCAGCATCTCATAAGTCACCTCACCTCTCCTTGCTTATCTCCGATGATGGGGATCATTCATCTACAGCAGGCAGCTCATTTAACTTTTAGATAGATCTTTTTTTTTTTTTTATTGTTTTTTTTTTTTTTTTGTTTTTTTTTTTTAAGATTTTTTTATTTATTTATTTGACAGAGAGAGATCACAAGTAGATGGAGAGGCAGGCAGAGAGAGAGAGAGGGAAGCAGGATCTCTGCCGAGCAGCAGTGTTCTGTTTTGATTTATAAGCTCCTTATAAATTTTACTCAGTG
The DNA here is from genome assembly GCF_002288905.1 of Enhydra lutris kenyoni. Taxonomy (NCBI): domain Eukaryota; kingdom Metazoa; phylum Chordata; class Mammalia; order Carnivora; family Mustelidae; genus Enhydra; species Enhydra lutris. Next base: position 22,350,620 of record NW_019154089.1, read on the forward strand.
GTCTCGGTCTACTCTCTAAAGTAACGCAGAGCTCTGTACTATTTAAACATATTATAAGTTAGACTCAGACAAAATCTACTAGCTTCTCTCGAAAGCCTAAATGGTAAGTTCCTAATAGCCCAAACAAACTAATTAGGAATTGCAATTTAATTACACATTAATTACACACCATTTTCTCTTTAATTAGTGTCACTTAAGGTGAACTGTGACTACAAATGTGTTTCTATTGATTGTGATGGTAATAAAGCCCCATTTAGAGTAATACCTTTTTTTCTTCCTTCCTTCCTTTCTTTTCTTTTCTTTCTTTCCTTTAAAAAAAAAAAAGAAAGAAAGAAACCTTGCTCAATGGATTAGTGTGCTTTTAAATTCCTCCTAGGGTATTGTACCAAGTGGATTAGAACTTCAAATGCTACAAAGATACAAAAGCGCTTTACTGTAAAATCCAAGACACGGGTAATTATCACCCAGGTTTTTCAATGATTTTTTGATGTTTAGGTGGAGCTTTGAGCAATAATTTTTTTTTTTTAAAGAGAGAATGAAAAAATATTTTCAGTGGATATATAATAGTCTTCAATGTCTCATTTATTGATTTTCTTCAGATGTTTAAAACCTCAGTGTGACTTAAATTTTATGAAATGGGGTCACTGACATCGGAAAAAGTACAACAAAAATATATACTGAATATCCTGTGGACTGAAACACATAATTGCCTAATGAAAAGGTTATCCACTGTGTTAAGTCCATCACTGGCAGAAAATTTCTATTACTTCTAACAGAACAGATTTGGCTATATCTTCAAAGTGCTCAAATTTTATGTTGACTGGAATTTGTCCATGGGTATTACTATGTTCTATTACCAGCTTATGGTATCTAATTTATAAAGTCAATTTACATGTAAAGCTTTTTGTATTCTTTGTACTACTTAAATTCATCATAATACATTTATATTTCCTTTGCGAAATCACTTCCTGGCTCCCAGCTATTCAACACATAACTTTTTAAACAAAAGAATCTAATTTAAATGTTTTTTCCAATAAACCAATTCTAATTCAGCAACTGGGTCCATAAAATCTTATAAACATATTTCTCTCTAGTAGAATGTATTCACAGGTTTGGAAAGATCATTCATTCAAGACCATTATCAACATAGTGAATAATATTTTCTGGCATTGTTAACAGGTAATACTAAAGCTCTCTATAATGGACTGAGAACCTGAAAGAAATGAGGCAGAGCAAATTAACATGAATTTTTAAAATAGGTGGAAGGGGGGTTGGGCATAAAATCAGTAACGCCTAGAAAAAATTCTCACCCTCAGCTCTAGTGTCGATGTAGAGGAGAGGTTTTAGGTCTTATGGGTGGATGTGTGCTCGTAACCTCTTGTTCCCCTCTAATTCCTTCCCCTATGACTGGCAGAATGGCGACCTTCTTAATTTCCATGTTGCTCCTCAATCCTTATGTCAGCACCCTTTCTAAATGGATATTCAGTTGTTTTACTTGCATAATATAAAACCTGATATATCAAAATATATCAAATCATATTTCAATTAAGACAGTTCTGGTTAGCACACAAAGCCCATCTATTTATGAACCATCATGAGAGTAACTTTCAGGAGACCCTGTAGAACATTTTTGACAAGCTATGCTTTTCATCACTATGGATAATTGATGTCTTTATAAGGAAAACAGAGGGTTTGGAACTATTTAGGATATTGTGACTCTGTAGTTAGTTTGAGAAGTAGAGTTGTCCAACACTGGCAGTTACTTTCTTCCTACTGTAACTAATGATAGGTAATACCAAGTGCAATGTATTCTAATGTACTGTAAATACAAAGACAACTCAGGAAGTAGAATCAATCCATTTCAATGGGTATTGTGTATGTGTGTGCAAGTGTGCATTACTTTATTGAAGAGCCTCATTAATTCAAGGGCACTAGGCTAAAGTTGTTAGAGAATTCCTGCCTCCTAGTAGAGGTTTCTCTTTCTCTTACCTCAGTAAAGTTTCGGATGCTGACAAGTTAGATGGCATATAACTGAGATCTCAACTGGAGTAAAAACCGAAAACAAATTTTTAATGTCAACTGACAATTGCATTGTTCAATAGGAAGTTTTCATCAATTTCTTTAGAATATTTTTTGTAAGTAGAATACCAATGAAACACTGTCCGTTTGGAAACTACTTTCTTGAAATTTCTGATTTTACAACTTTAGGGCCCAAAATGTCATTAGTTTTTAAGGTGCTTTTCAATAGTCTGATACTCCTCACAAACTTGAAACAATTTTTAAAACCCAGATATGCTTAATAACAATAATTTTTTAAATGCCTTCTCCAGGTATCTGGGTGGCTCAGTTGGTTAAGCTTCGGACTGGACTCTTGATTTTGGCTGAGGTCATGATCTCAGGGTCACCAGTCTCTTGATCAGTGGGGAGTGTGCTTGAGATTCCTTCCCTCTGCCCCCCCACCGTGCACACACACACACTCTCTCTCTATCTCAAATAAATAAATAAACCTTCAAACAAACAAACACCTTCTCAAGTATGTTCTAATTTCAGTTTGGAAATTATTCTTAGAACCCATACTAAAGAACAAGTTTTTCCAAAAATTGTTGTTGTTATTATTATTATATTATTATTTTTTTAAAGGCAAACCTGTATTGATTTATTTGGTGAGTTAGAAGAGCAAAGAGTCAAAAGCAGAGGATGGGGAAGGTTAAAGAATGAATTGTTTCCTTTGAAGTACACTGATCATAGTACAAAGATAGGTTGAGTTTTAGACTCTGAATATGCAGCCTCTATAAAAACCACGTGAAGTCATTTCTGCTGCTTTTTTTGTTTAATTATTTGAAGTCTGAAAATGAGAATCAGGAATTACAGTTTGCCTTCTCTCTGAACAATTCACATAACATGCCTACAAAACAGGAAAACAACTCTACTTTCAGATTATTTGATATGCCTGGTTTAAACCTTATCAAAATAAAATGGATATGAAACTGCAGAGAACTGAAATTAATTAGAAACCTAACTCAATTATGTGGTAAAACACGCATTAGGTTCTTTGAATCCTGAAAGAGATCTTTCCATGGACTAAATGTTGGCAGGAGATGTTTAGGGTCATTTTAAAAAGTCCAACTAAGGTCTTGTGATTAAAATCTTCTCAGATACTTTTTTGGTCTATTTTTTTTTTTTTTTTTTTTTTATCCCTCACTAGAGATCACTGAAACTTCTAATTCTGATCCTCCCCAAGACTACTGGGCCATTCTCTTGGGAATTTTGGGCTTTGCCAGCACTTTTTCATATCTGCCTCTCTATAAGATAGGTTTTCTGTAACTGAGTGCCCATACAGCATTTTCAATGCAGCTCTATAGTCATAAAGTAATGAAAGCTAAATATACTTGCAACTTGGTACAAAGTTAGGTGCAAGTAACTCTTTGCTTTTATATTGTACTAGGAAACATCTTTTAGTGGTGTTGAATAACATTGAATTAACAAGATAGAGAGAGTTGTCAGTAGTCACAGCACAAGGCAACACATCAGGAATTTATTAGATTTGGATTTATCAGTGCATAGAAATTCATGATGTTTAACTTAAAGGCAAAAAGAACAGAACACTTTGAATAACAGCTTGAAGTGGATGATTAGCTAAGGGGATGCAACATTTAATAGCCAAAATAAATTACTATAATTATTTTATTACCTATGCTAACTGATTCCATTGTTTTTATTGAAATAACAGCTCCCTGAGGAAGGGAACGGTGTTTCAATGAATCTCAGCTGTAGGCTTGTGTGTTCTTCTACAGTAATCAAAAACAATGAAAAATAGCCTTCATTGATAATACTCTTAATGTCTGCATTTCAGCACTTGCAGAAAATATCCTATCCAGTGCAAACACCGGGAAATATCTGAAGAGAAAGTCTGTTAAAGACAATATGGTCATTTTTAGAGCTTTAGTCCCCCATATTTGTATTCACTTACTGGCTCATGCCCTCACAATATCTTTTCCATTTATTTTCTAAGACAGACTTTCTTGAGATTCTGATAGACCTGTTTTCTAGCAAAAATGTACAAATGTATTTGTATTCTTGTACACATGTTTCTCAAAGTAGTAGAAGGAGGTAGGATGAGTCAGGATGTCAGAAGGTGTGTGAAGCCATGAAATAAAACCTTGCATATTCCCAGAAGGCCCATTTTACTTGAAAATGTGAGAAAAAAATTATTTTTATTAAAAGAAAAACAGATGCACATGGATTCTATAAACATTTCCACACATGGAGAAGGGACTCCAAAATCAAGTATGGACTTTCAGCAGACTGTACCCCTCTCTTCTTTTCCACCCTCCATTCTCCCCTTCATCTTTCTGCCTAATAAAAAAGATTGATAAATATTCCTAACCTACTTCTTTCATTGTTTCCAGTGTTCTACCCCTTCAGGTGAGGAAATAATAGCTCTTTTGCCAATGCAGGATATAAGATCCCAGAGATTAACAGAGAGTTGAAGGGAGAAGACAGAATCTTCTCTACTTTAGGAAGAGTGGGAGATCAGTTATAGAGCAATACTTCCAATCCAAATTTGAATGTTTCTAACCAAACTCTTTTCCTTTCCTTCCTTCCTTCTTTCCTCCCTTCCTTCCTACCTACCTTCCTTTCTTGTTTCCCTTTCTTCTTCCTTTCTTCCTTTTCTTCCTTTCCTTCTTTCTTGTTAGCAAAATACAGTCAATGTTTCAGTTTTCAATTTAATATGTTCTGCTTCTTATGTAGCTATTTTCTCATGCAGTTATTTTCTTTTAGAGAGAGAGAAGAGAGAATGAGCAGGTGGGGATGGGCAGTAGGAGAGAGACTGTCAAGAGGACTCCCTGTTCCACATGGAGCCTGATGTGGGGCTCGATCTCATGACCCTGAGTTCATGACCTGAGCCAAAATCAAGGGTTAGATGCTTAATTAACTGAGCCACCGAGGTGCCTACTGAATTTTAAATGGCAATAGCCAGATCTAAATTTTAATTTTTTTTAATTTTAATTTTTTTAAGTAGGTTCCATGCCCAGCATGGAGCCTAGTGCAGGGCTTGAGCTCATGACCCTTAGATCAAGACCTGAGCTGAAATCAAGTCAGATGCTTAACCTACTTGACCCAGGTGCCCCTATAATTTTTTTTTAAAAGATTTTATTTATTTACTGGGAGAGATCTAGAGAGAGAGAGCACAGAGGGAGAGGAAGAAGCAGACTTCCCATTCAGCAGAGAGCCCTATGCCTGAACTCCCAGGACCCTGGGATCATGACCTGAGCATAAAGCAGACATTTAACTGACTGAGCCACCCAACATCCCAAATTATTAAAAAACAAACAAAACATTTTATCAAATGATAACATCATGTTAATTGGGAGGTTTCAGAAAAAAAAGTTAAAACATAAAAAAGGAAGTGCAAAAATGTCTTGGGAAAACCATGTTTGTAAGTATTTTTGTTTTGTTTTGTTTTTTAAATGCAATAGAGATGATTTTGAGTGAACCTAAGGTTGCATCCTTAGAACTCATGATTGAAGCATAATGCACGTATGTGATACTCATAACTTTTGATAATAAATAGCTACCATTTGTTAAGAATGTAGCTAGATGCATGTTATATGTACTGCTTATTTCCTTTCATAGGATGACCTTATTTCATGGAAAAGATAGCCAAGACTCAGGAACACTGGTGATTTATAGAAATAAACAGCTAGAAGAGATACAAATGGGATTGACCTCAAATCTTACTAATTGTCAAATATATTCTCTTTCCTGTATAGTTTTTCTCACCCTTTTTGGGACTTGAGTGGAGACATGACACACCCTGAGCTCATTTTAATTCTGAGGGAGACAAATAAGGATGAAGTGAATCAATAAATCATAATTTCTGTCAATTATGTTACCCATCCAAGGGGATCCTTGTGAAGCTCTGAAAACAAGGCAGTGACTAAAAGAGGCAGGTTCCTACTGGGGTGTGTATCTTCCAGTAAACAGTGACTTACTAGATAGGTCACTTTGATGGCACCAATGTCCACAGAATGGGCCATTAAAGTGAAGGATCTTGGGCACACCGGAAACACTCTAGGTGCATTATGCTACACAAGATGAAAGTGAGATAAAGGCTTGGAAGTGAGGGAAGGAAAATAATAGTAACAATAATAATAGTAGTAAGAAGAAGAATAATTTCTAATCCTGTCAAAATTCCTACAAGGTAGGAATTATAATCCTTATTTTATACCACAGGAAACTAGGGCACAGAGAGGTTAAGTGGCCTGTCCAAAGGAAATATATATCTTAGCAGAAGAATTAGAATTTTGAAGAAGTTATATCCACCTCCAAAGTCTGGGTACTTTTCATTTTGGTATCTGATAATTCCTGATCTTTGTCTGATTGGGTTCAAATTTGCAACTTGGTATTTTTAAATCAGCATTTTATTCTTTGGTATATGGTAGGAAAATAGGAAAGGGAAGACACATTGACAGATTTTTTTTATTTTTTAAGGTAGGGCTTTTTCAATATGGACATTATTGACATCTCAGGTGGGATCATTGTTGGGGTGGGGGCTGCGTCATCACTATGATATGTTAAGCAGCAATCCTAGGCTCTGCTCACTAGATGACAGTTGCACCACGCTCCCAGTTTTGACAACTACTCATGTATCCAGAATTGCCAACGCTACCTCAAAGGCTGACTACCTCCTCCTCCCTTCAATAATCACTGCTTTACAGGGCCAGGGGCTAAAGTGTCTGGACTCAAGACACACGTACTTCAGTCCTGCTTCAAATCATTGGCTACCTCTGTGAACTTCAGAGATTCTTGAACTTGTCTAAGACTCAAAGACTTTATCTATAAAAACTGAGAAAATTATGATCATTTTACCTATTTTATACAGTAACAAGAGTACTCCTAAATAAATGTGAGGCTGATGTGGAAATAATTTAGATATATAAAAGTAATGGAGCACCTGGGTGGCTCAGTGGGTTAAAGCCTCTGCCTTTGGCTTGGGTCATGATCCTGGGGTCCTTGGATCGAGCGCCGCATCGGGCTCTCTGCTTGGTGGGAAGCCTGCTTCCTCCTCTCTCTCTCTGCCTGCCTCTCTGCCTACTCGTGATCTCTGTCAAATAAATAAAAATAAATAAATACATTTAAAAAAAAAGTACTATCCAATGTAAAGGGATAGTATTATGACTCTTCCATGGAAAAAAATAAAGAAAAAAAGAAAAATTATGGAACAAAAAGGTGAACCATTTTAAGGAATAAACTTGATTCCTGAAAAGTATTACAAATTAGTCAAAGGGGTGATAACCCATAACAACTGAGGAGACTGCTTAGAGCTGCCATTCAAGAAATTCTGGGAATTGTAATACAATTGCTTAGATAATCTAAAAGTTAACAAGTTTTAGTCTCCACTCAATAAGTGAGACATAAGAGTCCATTCCATTTTCATTCAATCTGATGGAGAGTAGTAGAGAGAGCCTAGTTCTTCTGGAGTTATAAAACAAACATTGGAATCAATTGAGCTAATTTGTAATTTCAGATCTTTCAGGATTTACCTTAGTTACCCTAAGCAAGTCTCTTGATCTATCTGAATTCCATTTTCCCTTTTATTCAATGGTAAATAAATTAATTTAATTAATTTGCAGTCTAGTTGGGAACAGTTAATGAAACAATGTACAAGAAATGTGAGTAATAACACTTAAAGGTTTAAAGCGTAAAAGCAAACCAAGTCATGTTGCTAGAATTGTTTTTCAGTATACAAAAGCAAGGGTATTTCAGAAACAGCTGCTTCAAACTACAGGTATTTATATCTCTTCCAAAATTCAAAAACAAACAGTGTATTCCACCTGAGCTCAACAAGACTGGGTTTAAGGAGAAAAAAGATGAATAAATTCACAAATGATAGACATGTTGAACAGTTTTCTTGTTATCCAAACCACATCTCAAAACACCTAAAATCTCTAGAAATTTGCAATTATAAACACTTTTATTCTCATTGATCTGCATTCCTTTTGTGAAGTAAAAGTTATGAACCAGAAAGAAAAAATCTTCACTCAAACTCACCTTGAGTTGTAAAGTTAATTCTATATATTAGTCAAGGTTATAAGTTCCATAAGCAATAAGCACATTGTCAATAAAGGAGAGCATGCTCATTAAAATTACCAGAGAGAGAAACACCTGTAACAATCATAAGTATGATAAAAATGTCAAATGTCACATGAAATTAACTGTGCACAGTTTAGAATGTACATAATTTTTTACTACAGTGTGACAATTGGAAATATGTTTTCAATATATGAAAGACAGAAAAAAAAACTAGGAGTATTTTAGCAGTACTTCTATAATGGCATATTTTTGCCTAAAGAAAATGTCCTTTCTCTGTATTATAGAACACTCTTTCCTTTATTTTTTTAAGATTTTATTTATTTGTTTTAGAAAGAGAAAGAGCACATGAGGAAAGCAGAGGGAGAGGGACAAGCAGACCTGCTCTGAATGTGGAGCCCGACGCAGGGCTTGATCTCATCTCCCCGAGATCATGACCTGAGCTGAAATCAAGAGTCAGACGCTTAACAGATGGCTGCTCAGGCACCCTAGAACTTTCTTTCTTCTAAAACAATATCACTTATTACACATTTGCCTTTCTTGAGCCACCTCAGCTTGGCCAATGGTAGACTGTTCCCCTGAGACTGAGTGCTCAAATATCACTTTATTTATTATTTTTAAAAATTTTAAAAGATTTTATTTATTTATTTGAGAGAAAGAAATAGAGCACACAAGTGGTGGGAAGAAAAAGCAGACTCTGCCAAGCAGGGAGCCCAACTTGGGGCTTGGTCCCAGGACCTTGAGATCATGATCTGAGCTCTGAAGGCAGAAACTTAACCAACTAAGCCACCCCGGTGCCCCCCTCGAGTATCATTTTAAAAGGAAAACGTTTTCATCTTTTTCTCTTTTCAGAAGTTGCGCCTTTCCAACAGCCTCATCCGTTTGTCTATTTTTTGGCTCCCTCCCTTCCATATGTCTGCTACTTTTTGATTCATTTGGCTCAGAATTCTGAAAATGTTAGATAGACAGCTCTCATGGCCAAAGTTGAAGAACAGAACCCTCCATGGACTGTAAGAATGATGCCCTGGTCTTTTGAAGTGTTGCTGCACCATGGACAGCAGCAGCATATTAGGGGCTCTGCCTGGGCCTAGCATGGCTTTGTGTTTTATTATTTTAAGCCCCCACATAAGATTCTGCAAATCCACACTCACAATCAGTAGTTTATCTGCCAATTTTTGCTGGACTGTATTACTTATTTCCTTGCTGGTGGGGGTTCCTTATGCAGTACTAAGAAAGAATGTAAGACTGACAAATAAATAACAAAAAAATCTTGCTCTGTGAACCACAAGGGGAAAATAAGACTTGGCTAACAAAATGTAGTCTTGGCTAAGAAAGGGAATGTAGGCTTGTCCAAGGAAAACCTCCCAGCACCCTAGACTAGAGTCCAATGGCTTTCATAAAGCCCTTGACTTCAAATGCTTGAGTACAGAATATATATATTTTCTGAATCATAATGTGATGATAATAATATCTCTTATTTCACTTCTTAAATTTTGTACTGTGAGTCAGAAATCTCTTTGGGCTTCCTGTACATTTGTAGTACCATATTTGTCTTTTGAAAGAAATCTTTACCTGGATTTAGAAACTAAGAAACAAATTGTGCCAGTCATATTGGTTCTCTCCTGTAGCTTGTGGACTCAGCAATGTTTCTGTCAGATTTCTACCAGATCTGAAGAGCCTCCAATATAATCTTCTAAATGTTTATTGAAGGTTAGTACACACATTTTCCCTTTTCACTGTAGAAAGGATAAAACCTGTACAACAATTGTATTTTACAACAGCCCCTTTTCAGTGTCATAAAACTGAAGTTGTAATTTAGGATTGATAGCTACAGAAAAGAACAGGAGTTCAGGATTTTTCAAGTTTAAGACAAACACTTTGCACATGTGCTAGTTAAACCTCCAGCACTTACAATCCTGTGAAGTAAATTCAGGCTCTGGGGCTTGATGGGATAAGCACAACAGGTACTTTATAACAGCAAGTGAAATCAACAGTTTAACACATTTGATACATGTGCTGTTCGGTTTTTAAAAAGTAAAAAGAAAGCTGAAGGAAATGAACATGGCATATGACTTGATGCTAAGCATTCTGAAAATGCACATCTGGATTTGAAACATAATTTATCTTGCAGTTACATAAGCATTCTAAAGGTCTCTATGCACAGTCAGCAAAGTGCCATGGGTTGGCAATCAGCCTGGAGGGAGGTGAGGTCACTGACCAGCTTGTAGAAGGGAGACCTTGCATTTTTGCAAAGATTTTGATCAGTAATATGAAGCTGGTGCTTCCTACCTTGACTATATTCTGACATTTGGAGGATTAGAATATTGTATAAACATAACTTTGTGTCCCCTGAAAAACTGGCTAATGCCTCTTTCCTGGTCAGGACAGTATTTCCAGCTTAGTTGATTTTAAGAGCAAAAGCACACCATACTTGATGCAAGATAGCAAGAGAAATAATCAAGAATCAATCCTAGTTAAGAATTTTATTTTGGGGCGCCTGGGTGGCTCAGTGGGTTAAGCCTCTGCCTTCGGCTCAGGTCATGATCTCAGGGTTCTGGGATCGAGTCCCGCATCAGGCTCTCTGCTCACAGGGAGCCTGCTTCCTCCTCTCTCTCTGTCTGCCTCTCTGCCTACTTGTGATCTCTCTCTGTCAAATAAATAAATAAAATCTTAAAAAAAAAAAAGAATTTTATTTTGAACATCAGCAGCTGAGTTGAATGTAGATGACATTTATAGTAAAGAAAAATAAGAAAAAATCAACTCGTGTGTCCAAATATTTGAAAATAGCAGCACACACACCACACAAGTGTCAATCAATATTGCTTTTAGTTTCATCCATGAGTGCATACCATGTGTCAAAGACCATGCAAGGTAGTTGGGGTATAAAATGAGGATAATCCTTGCCTAGATATATTTTCTTTTATTTAGCTTGATAGGGAAAACAAATAAATTTTATGGTAGCATGCCTAATATAAAACAATATAAACTTAGAGGAAATATCAGAGAGGACAGTATGATTAAAATGTATTGGACCCCCCTTTGCGATAAAGAACAGTGTTAAAGAGAAGAAAATATAAAGGAACAAGGTAGAACCTAGAAAGTATGACTGCGTTGAGACAGGAGTAAATCAGTAAATTATGGCCTACATGTGAAGACAGGAACCTGATGGGGGGAAAAAAAACTTGGATGTGACTTAACATTGAAGATTTTGAGACAACAAAATTATGATTCAGTTTTAATAAGCCCAACTCTTATGCAAGTGGTATAGATTATTTGGTGTGGACCATCAAACCCATGGTGAGGGTATCAGTGGAGATTTGGTTCAGGGTCACTGGCTGAAAGCTGAAAACAGCTAACTAACGTGTGGTGTAGGTGAGAAAGAAGATTCTGAACTAGGCATGACATACAACAATAGAGAAGGAGAGGATTCAAAAGAAATTTAGAAGATAAAACTAGTAGTCATAACCATAATAATCAATATTCAATGGAAAGATCAAAATTCATCTACCCAATAATTCTTGGGGCAATCATCCTTGTGAATGATTATTTTAAGTCCTACCATGAAAAATATCAGCTTTCCAAGTAAATATAAAAGTCAAGAAGAGCAAAAATCTTATGTTCATAGAAATATAGGCAGAAAATATATTAAAATGATACTTGATTTCTACAAAACCTGAACAGAACACTGCTTATGCTCCTAAAATTTTATGCATACCCAACAAAAAATGTATAGTCACCAAAACGCATGTGCTGGTATATTCTTAGTAACTCTACTCAAAATAGTCTCAAAATGGAAAAGTCCAAAATCTATTATCAGTAGAACTCATAAAGTGTGGTATATTCTCATAGTGGAATACTATGCATCAATGAGAATAAACAAATTATAACCTCATAGAAACATAGATAAATCTTGCAAAAAATAACATTGAATTAAAGAAGCCAGGGGCAAAATAGTATAAACTGAATGCAGTCCATTGATATAAAGTAGAACAAAATTTTATGATGTTAGAAATCAGCATAGTTATTCTGGGGCAAATGGTGACTAGAAGAGCACATGAAGAGGAATTATGGGGTTCTGGTAATGTTCCGTGATCTGTGTGTGAGTTACCCAAGTGTAATCAGTTTGAGAAAATCCAGCTACTGTCCCTTTATGATACTTATGTGGGATAGATTTCTGTATTTATATTATGCTTTAATAAAAAGTTTAAAAATTATACTAAGCAGAGAAGAAAAGTAATAGTCACAAGGAGATGAATTATTGCTGAGCAAATGCAATTGGACTTCTCAGACATGCCTGCTCTAAACCTACCTCTGTGTAACATTGTATATACTAAGACAAATAAGCAAATGGGCTCTCTTAGGGCGAATTGCATGGCTGGTTTTAAGTGATTCCTCAAATACATATTCTTTTGACTTTGTAGTCACTAGCATGCTTTTAAGAGCTTAGATTTATACAAATTGTATCAAAAAGTTGTCCACTGCTTGCTTTTTGTGTGTGTATAATCAATCCAAGGTCTTGTGTGGGCTGTCCATGGAAACTCACAAGTGGTCACAGATTGAAACAATGCACTACTTTATCCTCTGGAAATAATGGCTCTGAGCCAACTCAGGAGAAGAATGAAATTGTCTTGTATCAGACTCCCTGCTGTGCATTAGCATTTTAGCTACAGCTGCTACCTTGTTATAACACCCACATTTCTTTACTCACAAAGCCAGCTTCACAGAAAAAATATCCTGTATTCATTGTCTAATTATCAACCTCATATACCCTGGAAAAAGACTATAGCTCAAACATGTATGATTCAAAACATCATTGTAAGATTAAAAGCTGGAACAATAAAAAATTTCCAGTCACTGTTAACAGCCCCATATAATAAAAAATAATGATGATATAAAATTAGAATTTTTTTAAAAAAAATAACTTTTTAATGGACAGATTTATTGGTAGAGATATGAAGTGATTTAGGTAAATGGAGGAACAAAAATCTAACATGGAACAAGGTGGGCCAAGAACTTGTTCAGAACGTTGGCAGTCTGCCAAGCATACCTCTGGAAGGGGACATGCAACTTTAATCTTTATTATGGAGTAATCATAAGTGGACTGATTGTGAACGCCATCTGCTCTCAATGAAGCATTGGAGTTACAGCCTGCTCACTCTGATATGCCCTTCACCCTGCTTTCCAATTTCACCCAAAGTCCCATTTTGAAAGGTTGAGTTTTAAAGTTTATTATACTTAATATTCTTTACAACAACCATTTATTTTTAACAAATAGAAGAGTGGGCAGCTAACGTCCCTTCTTCAATTTGAAAAGCAAGCCAAATGGGAGGAAATATTTTCTAACTAGAGATCTCTCTTAAGAGACCTTTTAGTTGGGTGTTCAGATGAATCTTTGAAGGTTGGGCACTACAACACCTCTGGAGCCTACTTGTTTTGCATTGTAGATACATAGTTTAGATTAGTGATAAAGAGATGGAGACAGGTGTCCTATCTTTAACATAAAATTAGAAGGGCACTGGGGTGGCTCAGTCAGTTAAGTATCCGACTTTTGATTTTGACTCAGGTCATAATCTTGGGGTTGTGAGATTGAAGTCTGCATTGGGCTCACACTGGGCATGGAGGGTGCTTAAGATATTTTCTCTCCCTCCTCCCACTCCCTCTCTTAAAAAAAAAAAATAGAAAAAAATGTTGTGCATTCTGGTTTCTGATATTAGAATATAGTAAATTAAACAATGTACCCCTAATTTCATTTGCTTTATTGTGCATTGTTGAATATTGTGTTTAATGAATAGGGCACATCATCTCAAGTTACTCAGATTGTGTGGGAGCCTAGAATAAACCAGTGACAACATTACAGGACTCATCTGGCCATAGATGAATATGACAGTGTTGCAATATAGGAGATTGGTGTGGATTGAATAGTGGCCCCTCCAAAATGTATTACTAAGTTCTAACCTCTGGTATTTGTGAATGTGGCCTTATTTGGAAATAGGGTCTTTGCAGATATAATTAAGGATCTCAAGATAAGAACATTATAGATTTAGGATAACCCTAAATCCTGTGACTGGTGTCCTAAGAAGAGAAAGAAGGATATTAGAGAAATAGCACAGAGGGAAGGAATTTGAAGATGGAGGCAGAGATTACACTGATGCACTTTACAAACCAAGGATCACCAGGAATTGCTGGCAAACATCAGACACTATGTAAAGGACATGGAACCAATTCTTATTCAGATCATCCAGAGAGAACCAACCCATCCCACACCATGGGTTTGACCTCCAGAATTTTGAAAGAATCCATTTCTGTTGTCTTAAACCACCTAGTTTGTGGTAATATGTTATGGCAGCCCTAGAAAACCACTTCAGGGATAATTACTATTAATTTAAATTTTCTGGGAAAATTTGTGAGTTTAGGAAGAAGGGATTCCTTGGCATCCAGAAGACCCTGGCTATTAAATAACCCCAAATAGTTTTGCCCTACTCTCCTAGATTTCACATCTTTCACTTATTCACTCCTTCCCTTCCTTTGCCAAGATGTGTTAGAGAGAATGCTCAGAAACCAAAGGGATTGTTCTCTGAGGGCCATATTCAAGACAACATGATAAAAATGAGAGATTCAAAAAAAAAATCATGGGAGTTATTTTGGCAGAATCTTTAGAGAGTCTGTGGACAACATGATATAAGTGTGAAGATGTCACTGTATTTCACATACACCAAAACACTAGAGGTACAAATGTTCTCCTGCGGATGTTAGCACTGTGGCTTATTCTGATTATGGAAATGCAGCACATTTTCCCCAAAGACAATGCACATTTACACATGAAATCAGCCTGCCTTTGTATTTTCCTGATTAGTGTCACTATGGTATCTGGTAACTTTCCTAAGGCAAGCTCCTACCAGCCCAATAACATGTTACTATTTCCTGGAATTTCCATTCCTAGGGCCTCTCTGAAAGGATACACTAAATTACTGTCAAAATGCATACTTATGGCTCAGCATAACTCAATTACTATGACAGCATTTTTTATATTTATCTTTTGCTACTTAAAGATTTATTGTTCTGTTCCTTAAATAAAACTGGAGCAAATCAGAAACAATTTATTCCTAATTTCCAAAGGCAGTAACAAATAACCTCAATCTCTTCAAAATGAGATTACTAAAGATAATGTTCTAAGAATCTCTTTGTCATCAAATAGAATTTTTAAACGGGGTTATGTTTTTAAGATTCAAGCACTTTTAAGACTATTCCTTATCTTGTGAAGTTGTCCTTGTGAATGATTCACAATGACAAAATATCAGAGTATCTGGGCCGATAGGGGATAACAGAAAGGATTTCAATAACAACAAACATCTTGAAGTTTTCTTTTCACTGACCATAATGACACATGGATGGAGGGAAATGAACAGAAATTGTTTTAAAATACTCATAGGTGCATTGCAATGAAAGCTGTAATTTAGATATATGAAACACTTTAACACAATGAAACAAATGTGTTAACACACACACCACAGAACTTCAGCATTTCTCGTGGGAATGA
This sequence comes from Enhydra lutris kenyoni, assembly GCF_002288905.1. NCBI lineage: Eukaryota > Metazoa > Chordata > Mammalia > Carnivora > Mustelidae > Enhydra > Enhydra lutris. The sequence goes on from NW_019154089.1 coordinate 22,366,251, forward strand.
AAGACATTTAACAGATAGTTGACAACCTGTAAGTCATACAGGGAGTCACAAATACCTAGATAACAAATCTATTCTTAATATATTATAACTCTTAGCTGTCAACTTACATTACCTTGCTATGCCTTTCATTCTTTACCTATAAAAATGCAGGATGGAGGGGAAATGGTATTTATTTCCATTTTAGTTTTTCAGGGCTGCCATAAGTGACCACACATTTAGTGGATTAAAACAACAGAAATGTATTCTTTCACAGTTCTAGCAGCTGAAAGTCCAAAGTCAAAATGTCAGCAGGGCTATGCTCCCTCTGCAGCTACACAGAAGAATTCTTCCTTGCCTCTTCGTAGTTTCTGTGGCTCATGGCCCTCCTTGCTATTCCTTGGCTTCTAAACATATCATTCCAAAATTTACCTCCATTGCATTCTTCTCTCTCTCCTCTGAGTCTGTTGGTCTCCCTGTGTATCCTCTCCTCTTCTTATAGAAAGACTAATCAATGTATTTAGGATCCATCCTAATTCAGTGTGACCCCATCTTAATTAATTAGATTTGCAAAGATCCTATTTCAAAATAAGAAGTTTATTTGGGTGGATGCTAATTTTACTGGGGGAGTACTTCAGAAGTGTTCAACCAGCTATAGCTTCCAATGCTATAGCTATAATATATCCTAAAATAGCCCCCCACCCACCTTGTTCCTTTGTTTCCTTACAAATTAAACAAGAGAAAAAGAAGCAGTTGTGTGTCTTAATTCTCCATGAACCCTTATATAAGGATGGAAAAAAATAAAACAATAAAATGGTTATCTGACGATTGCCTATACAATGAGGAGGGCTATTATTAAAATATCTGGCGCTAGCTGACACAGATAGTTTGAGACTATGATGTTGGAAACCCAAACTGGCTTTAGTCTTTCATAATACTGTGAACTTTGGGCAGCCACAGACAAAGTGCCACTCCTGAAAACAGTGGGAAATGCATAAATTGAAACCTATCACCACTAACTGAAAAATTAATCCAACAACATTTGCTACAGATGGGTGACTGAAGTTGCTTTTATAAATACCAGTAGCTCTTCCAAATAACCAGGACCATCTATAAATGATCTATGTTTTCCTTTTCTGTTCCCATTAACTATTGTCATGTATAATATATATAAAAACTAGATATTCCAAAAGAGATATGGTAGTCTTTTTCTATTTATGAAAAGTCACAAATATTTATTCTTTCCAGGCAATTTTCTATTTGTGAACTTTTGATTCTGCAGTTCAAGTATGGTGGCAAGAATACTTCCACATGAATTGTATTATGTAATAGGAGTATACTGATTGTAAAGAGCTAACATAAACTCTAAATGTTTTACGTGTATTATCTGACTTGATGGAAAGAACCCATTAAATCAGGGACCTTAATTCTCCCCATTTTGAATATGAGAAAATTCATAGTAAGGAGATGAACTCTCCAACATCAAAAACCTAGTGAGTGAAGGACCCGAGATACAAAACCAGTTTGAGTCCAAAATCCATGTACTTTACCATTTATGTCATACTTTATGTCATACTCTCTTGCATCTCAAATTTGCACACGAGCTGCCAGGAACCCCTAGGAACTTCCCTTGTCTTAAAGTTTTTAGGGGTTTTCTCTATCCTTGGCCTTTTGTATCTAACGCATCCCAATAGCTTAGCTATATTTCTTTCCCTTTTAAAGCCAGCCATCCTTTGCTATATCTCCTCCAGGACACTTGTCAATAAATTCTTTTTTTTTAAATATTTATTTATTTATTTGACAGACAGAGATCACAAGTAGGCAGAGAGGCAGGCAGAGAGAGAGGGGGAAGTAGGCTCCCTCCTGAGCAGAGAGCCCAATGTGGGGTGCGATCCCAGGACCCTGAGATCACGACCCAAGCTGAAGACAGAGGCCTAACCCACTGAGCCACCCAGGCACCCCTTGTTAATAAATTCTTAAACCCCTGTTTTCCCCCAGTTAATTTTCTTGCCACCTGTCTTAGCTTGAGCTACTATCGCAGAATCTCATAGAATAGGTGACTCGGACAACACACATGTATTTCTTACAGTTCTGGAGGAAGGAGAGTCCAAGATTAAAATGCTGGTAAATTCAGTTCTTGGTGAGGGCTCACTTCTTGGCTTATTCACAGCTATGGTCTCACTGTATCCTCATTCAATAGACAGTGAAAGTTTCTTCCTCTACTCAGAAGACACTAAGTCTATCGTAGGGAACCTATGCTCATGATCTCATCTAAACCTAATTTTTTCCCAAAGGTCCACCTCCTAATGTCATCACATTGTGGGGTAGGTCTTCAACACATGAATTTTGGGGATATACATACATTCAGTCCATAACATCATCTAACTGAAAAATACACACATGTGTTTTTGCTGTTGTTGTTATCAGAGTGTTGCTACTATTCTTAGAACACAGAAACAGAATACTGACAAATAAAAAATTGACAACAATTTCAAGGTTGCTTATCCTTTTTTTTTTCTTCTATTTTTCTTCAAGGAAACATTGAATAATATCTACAAATCATTTAATTTAAAGGCCTGCCTGAACTGGCTTCCCAGAACTGTAATGGTCAAGGCCTAAACTAAGCTAAATTCATTTATGTTTGAATATGTTTTGCTCATTTTTTTTTCTTCCTTTGAGTAGCTGATCATTAAAATGTGTAGAATGCTCAAAGCCAGGACAGTGTTTTAAGATCCCCACAGTAAGCCTTGGAATCTCTCTGCCATTTTCCTCACTTAAACCTGGGAAAGAAGGGCATAATCTGCATGTTTCTTCTTACTTCAGAGAAGCCATAGGTCAGTTCTCCTCCTGTCAGGACCTCAAGAATTGTCCACAGTTGAGTTAGCTACAGCCTTAGGCTTATTTTATTCCACCTTCCTAAGTTTCACTTTTTAACTCTATTCTCTTGAGATTCTGCTAAATTACTTATATCCCTGTTTTTACTCTATTCTGCTTAATAGTTTCTTTAGAGGAGGAAGAGCCCAGGGGAGGCTGATGGCCCCAAACCGAGGGAAGATTAGTTTCTTGAAAATGGACTGAGGAGAAATGCATCTTAGTGACAGTACATTTCTGCCAGTACAGTGTTTCTGAAAAGGTGGTAAGCACAAAACAGTGACAGTATTTTAGGTAATGCATGGATGAACATAACACAAGCTAAAAGTTGTGCATTTATTATAATATATAGCACAGAAACCAGTCTATCATATGTTTGCTTGGCTACTTCTTAGGACAATGTGAGGTTAACAAAGTGAGTAGATCTAACATCAATTTAAAGGTAGAAAAATACTAAATGATTGCGTAAGCGGTACACAGCAATTATAATACACAGTGGTACTGTGCAGATGACAGAGGTCTAGAAAAGTTTTGTCTTAAGAGATCAAGATACTCATTAAAAGCAGGAAACAGACTCACACAACCAAGATATGAGGTGACTCATCATCGCAGAGTTGCCTGGGCCAAAATTAGTTTAATTTCTGTTGCCATCCTCAGTTTCTCAATCCAAAAATATGGAATGCCTTTCTCAAAGTACATATATGAAGACTAAGGATATGACTAGGTGATAGAGCCCATAATGGATAGCTAATATATTTTAGCTCCTTTTCTTTCTCCTACACCTGATAAAATAATAAACAGAGTAAGTAAACTTTATGGGTGGATTCGGGTCTACAAATGTTTTCCTTTCTTCTCACTCCTACCTCTTCTTTTTTGACCCACAAGATGACCTCTATTAGAACTCAAAAACAGGATTTATTCTCAGAAGATTTCTGGATTCATATTATGATGGGAAAAAAACCAAAAACCTTAAAATCTTTTAAAATCTGTTCTAAGCTGTTTTGTTTCCTTTGAAAGATGGGAATTGACTACTCTTATTTTCCAATAGCTGTTTAGAAGCTGGGTCACAAGAGGTTAACTTCTTAAAGAAATGAAAAACATGTTGCCTTTTTTAGGGGAAAAAAAAAAAAAAGATCTGACTGTCAGTGAGAATAGAGCAATGTTCCAGTAATACTGAATAGTTCTCGAGCAATTTTTCAATACTCCTCAGTGATTAATTTTTTATAAGGGATGTAATTCAGTGGTTCTAAAATTTACATATACTTTTTGAACTATCTGTATAAGTAAAAATAGATTTTTATGTGAATATGGAATTATTTGGCTTAAAACTATGTAATAATTGAGTGAAGCAGCAATCATTTCAATAGAGGGACATTTGCATAGTTTTTAATGATTCCCTGCATCAAGTATGTGGATTTCTTGAAACTTGCATTTTTATATTTAACCAAAGTCTTATTTGCAAAACACTTGAAGTCAGTTAGCTTTCCTATTTTAAAAAATATGGTTAATAATTACATATAGAAATATCTGTGTAATGTAGGTTTTTATCATTAGGTGAAAAAGAAATTAATCTTAAGACTGACATTTCAAAAACTTTTCAGTCTCCCTTTTTGAAAGGACATTTATCTACAGGAAGTAAAAATAAAAACAATAACAAAACAAAACAAATAAAAACAAGTCTAAAATACTGTAAATACTCAGGAAAGAGATAATCACTAAGGAAGCTTAGAGAAGATTTCTCCTGGAGGAGATAACCTAGTTATACTGGGACTTTGAGTTGAAAACTCCTTAGAGAACCCTTTAGAAAGCCCCAGTAGAGATACTGCAAGGAGGAGATATTTCAAAGGCAAATACAAATTGTTTGGGACTCATCTGGGAAGAAGACAATCACTCCACAATTCCTAGGAAGACAACATCATAATAGTCTTATACACTAGCTTGGATGATTTATCTCTTTATAAGTTTAACCTCTAGAGAATGAACTAAAAGAGCTGTTTTCTTAAAAAACAAACAGAAAAAGATTTACAAATGTATTACTTAATACAAGTAAGTCTTAAGCATTCCAGGTAACCATAGGATAATGATCACTGCCTAAATTTAATTCTGCAATCTTTAAAACAAAACAAAACAAAACAAAACAATAAAAACATTGAACAGGAAGCAGAAAGAGTAAAGGAAATCATTACCCGTGAATATAGGCAATCAACTTCAATTTGCATGTCAGTAAAGGGAAAATATCTAAAAATAAGTATATATCCATGTTAGTGTATCTGAGGTGTTAAATTACATCATCATTTCATGTATTTAGAGAAAAACAAATTCTCAAAATTACTTGATAGAAGAGGAATTTATGGATGCTTCACTAACAATATTTTTATCTATGTAAAATTATTCATACCTATCAATCATGTATTCATCTATATGGACAAATAGATCAATAGATAACTTTAACCAAAAGCCACTATCTTACATAATGGAAAAACAACGGATGATGTTCTGCTAAAGAAAGGAACACTGTAAAATTGCCCACTATTCCATTCTTATTTAATATTTGGTTGAAGATGTTATCAATGTAACCAGACCAGAGAAACCAGTTAGAGGCATAAAACAGAAAAGAAGAAGTAAAATTATCTCTATGTATAAATCATAAGATCAAATACCTGAAAAATCCAAAAGATTTTATTTTAAAATACTACATACAAAAAGAATTCAGTGTAATAACAGAAGGTAAAATTAACATAAAATATTGATAGGCTTCAGATTGCTTCAACCAATGGAGTTAGAAGAGATAATGAAAGAGAAAAATAAATTTCTAGTAGCAAATTTAAAGATTAAATAGCCACAAATAAAGTTCATGAAAATGAGCAAAGCTTATAAAGACAAATTTTAAATTTCTTGAAAGATCAAAAGTAGAACTGGACAAAAATGAGCGAGGCCAAATCCCATTCTTAGGTAGGATAAGCTACTATCATAAAAATAGCAACAATCTCCAAGTTAGTAAATTTAATAAAATCACAATAAATATAACAACTTATTATCCGGAGCTAGACATGTTTATTACAATGGTCTTCTTAAAAAAATATATATATATATATATACCAAATAAGAATGATAGGAGAAAAACCTGAAAAAGATAACCAGCTTGGGGGTGGGGAGGTCAGACTTATCAGAAATGGGAACACACCAAAACCCCTCTATAATGTACTCTTTTTCAAAATGTGTAGGTATTGGAGTATGAACAGTTGGATAGCAATGTCTTAGAGAAGTCCAGAATCTGGTGTACGTTTTCAGCAAAATTTTAAGTCACTAGGGAAAGTAAACTTTTTAATCAATAAATTTGGGGCATCTGGATAGTCATTTACAAAATGATAAAACTGAACCTAGATCCCACTGGTTTACAGTATACTCCTTTCAAATAGATTAAAGATTTTTAAAACTACCAGTGGTAAACAAAGACATAAAGGGAGTACTTTGTAATCAAGGAATGGAGATAGGTTTTTAGCAGTCAAAATCCAGAAGCAACAAAAAATAACACTGAGCCATTAAATTTTAAAAGAAAAATAAAACATCATAAATAAATTGCAAAAAAATTGGTAATTATATTATAAGCAAAGAGTTTATCCCCTTAGTATATAGAAAGCTCCTAAAGAATCAAGAAGAAAATTGTTAAAAATCCTAATATAAGGGGCGCCTGGGTGGCTCAGTGGGTTAAGCCGCTGCCTTCGGCTCGGGTCATGATCTCAGAGTCCTGGGATCGAGCCCCGCATCGGGCTCTCTGCTCTCTAGGGGAGCCTGCTTCCTCCTCTCTCTCTCTGCCTGCCTCTCTGCCTGCTTGTGATCTCTCTGTCAAATAAATTAAAAAAAAAAAATTCTAATATAAAATTGGGCAAAAAAATGTTAAGAGAGTTCCAGAAAAAATTAAGCAAATAACACTTAAGTGTATGAAAAACAAAATGAAACAAAACAAAAATGATTAGTCTCATTGATCATAAGATACATATAAATTAAACTACAAAGAGAGACAATTTCTCACCTATTAACTTGACAAAAATCCAAAAGATTTACCATATGCTCTGTTGGCAATGCACAGAGAAAGAGACCCTCTGCAATGTTGCTGGGATGACTGAGAAGTGGCATAACTCCTACAGAGGAGGATTTGGCAATAGCAAACAAAATGGCATAGCATTAACACCTTGACTCAGCAATCTGACTATAAGGATTTCATCTAGAGGAGAAAGCCATCCCAAGTATGAAATATCAAATGGTTGTTCATGGCAAAAGTACACGAAACAACAAAATGTTGGAGACAATTGAAATGTTCAGCATGAAAGGACCAGCCTAATGAATCACTGCTTCTATCAGAAGGGTATATGATGCAACTATAAGGAAGAATGAAACCCAGTATTTATGTACTGGTACCAAATGATCCCTAGGTTACATTAAATGAAATTTTTAAAGAAGTAGAAATAGGAATACAAATATATAAGGACTTGCTTATTTTAAATAAAAAAAATAAACACTGGAAAAGAAACAAGAGATAATAAAAATGTGTACCTATAAAGGGAATGAAAAGTAGGACAAAAGCAAGAGTTTTCTGAGAATTTAAAATGTTTTTCTTTTTTAAATCATGTAAATGACTTTATTTATTTATTAAAATATAAATGAAACATTAGAACTAACCCCCGAATGCAAAATAAAGTAAAACATGAATTACATTCTATAAAAAAAATTTGATTTAATCATCATACAGAGTTCAAGTATATAATAAGGACATTACTCTGACAATATATCCATAATACTATATATTCCAGGACAAAAAGAACTACAAAAATGTTCCAAACTTCACCTAGGTTTTACTTTCAGTGCACTGTCTATATAATGATGAAATGCAGGATAAATAAAAAAAGTGGATAGGGGAATATTAGGAACCAAGCATTTCAACCTAACATTAAAAAAAAAAAGAAACCCTATAATATTAAATTTGTATTAAGGATTTCATATACAATCATGAATATATGACATGGAAGTTTAAACAGGTTCTTCAGGATTTATGTGGCATCACAATGATCATTTGTATATAATTGATTCAAATACACATATCATGAATTTTTGAAAAATAGTTATTAAACAGAGAGCGTAAACTGTTAATGAGTATCTCTCTCTCTCAGTGACATGGACAGTGAGGGTGAGTGGTCATTTTGTTTCTCAATATCAACTACAAGTGTTTTGAAAATTCCTTTGTCACCCAGAAGTTTTCGGGTTTGCTTGTTTTCCTTTAGAGCAATGTAATTAGATGATTCAGGATGTTGGATAAATAAGATATCTGGCTTTTTTTGTGACTATAGGATAAAGCAATTATGATAGAGAAGGATCAGAGCAGGCTTCTCTGACAGAGCAGTTTTAGGAAGGGATCCATAGAAAAGTTGGGATTTCAGAATCAAGTCTCTTTAAACTTTCCATGCTTGTGAACCCTTTGAGCAATCATTAGGTAGACCCAGGAGTTCATCTTGTCCAGATCGAAGACTGCTATCCTAAATCACCCAAATATAATTGAATTGTAGTCATTCTCCTCCCCTCAGATTTTTCCTGTTCTTTCTCTTCAGTTACCCTTCTTCGAATGCAGTCATTCACAAAAAACAAACAACCCCCCCACCCCCAAATAAAACAAAACCTCCCTTTCAGGGAAATTTTGGAGTATACCTACACATGAGCAGATTATAGATAATTTCATACAGTGATCAAACTTTAATAATTTCGCATTGCTTTTCACTCTGGGGCTACTTCATTTATTACCGGTGGGAAGAGAAACTTTGCTTCTTAAATCACAGCAATGCTACTGAGCGATTGCCTACATTCTGCCAGGCTTTGTACTGAGATTATTCTGTTGGGTCCTCATTTGTTTTAATACGCTGAATTTTACAGGTGAGGGTACCAAGCTTGGTTGAGCAAAATAGTATAATGTCACACAACCAGCAAATCAGTATATTCTACTTTAAATTTTGTTGTGTTGTTATGGTTGCTTGTTTCAAGTTGAAACTTTATTCTTCCGTATTTTAGGGACTCTAATTTTCCCATGCTATAGTCAATACCTCTTTATCTTGAGTTCGAATGAATCGGTTTTATATTATGTGTTTCAAATTCCTCACCTCTAAAATACATGGCTAGTTGAATCTGAAGATCCCTTCTGTCTCTACAGCTTCTATATTCTATAGCTTATTAGCAGCATTTCACTGCTCATCTTTTCCTCTCTGACTGATAAAAGCAGCTTCTCTCAAATTAAATCCAGGTGTAAGTTTATTCTGCCTCTTGTTTCTTGTCACTCCTTTCTTCTCCCAACTTGGCCTTTTGTGAGCTTCCTTGTTTACTTTTTATGTCATTATTTTAACTATTATTATTATTATCATCATCATTCCTGCCCCTTGACTGCTCACTGATTTGCAAGGAGTCAAGGAGACCTGCCGAAGAATTATTCTGAGTATCAGTTTTAATATTTGTTAACCTTTCAGCACAGGAAGTCTTAATACTATTAGAGAAGGCGTTGGCTCCTCCTAGGAACTATTTCCTCATGGAATCATTTTAAGAGTGAAAAGCCCTCCAAAATACTTTCCTCACTTTCTGCCATGATATCTGAAATATTTGCTATTGGAATTATGCCTTGACTTGAAGACATTGAGCTTCTAGTAGGCTTCTTCTAAAATGCACAGATGCTGAGTGAATGAAGGGCGGGGAAACAGAATGTGGAGGAATAGGAGAGTAAGCTGGAATCACTTATTAAGTTATTAAAATGATATCGCTTTAAATAACCCCTTTGCACAATCAAGGAGGTCCTAGGGGAACAGGGCACCGACCAGGTAAATTTTGAGTGTTAAGACTGGACAGATTGCTTGATGAAGTGAGGGATGGAATAACTCTGGGGAGGCAGGGAACAGCCTGAGGGCATTCTGGTGAAATGACAAATGGAACTGGGAATTTTGCCTACTTAACAATTTAGCCCAAGGCCAGCCTATCTACGGAGGTCATCTTCTTCAACCCCAGGCCTGCAGACTGGATTGCATCAAAACCGCACAGGACAGTTGGGTTCCTGTCCAATACCTAAATATCTCCAGTGAAGGAGTTCCAATAACCTTGGCCCAGAGAGAATTTATCACAAACTGTTTACTCCACATTTTTGAAAGCATAAATACCCAAAGCCAGGCGATAATGACAACTCTTTATAAACTATGCCATTGCCACTCTCTGAGATGACCCGGAGTGGCACAAGTAATAAAAATACAATACACTTGTCTCTTGCAAAATTAACTGTGAAGATCTGCCTCAAACCTTCTACAGAGATTTCTCAATGAAAGGGAAGTCTCTGCATATTCAGCCCTGCAGTACACTCTCAGCACCAAGATTTCTAATTACCAAACCTGTTCTTAGTAAAATAACCCTCAGGCACATGTTGGCAGCAGAACCCCCCACCGATAACTAGATCTCAGCTGTTTCAGAGGGCAAGAACTTGGAAGAGGCATTAGGTGACAGGTAAGAGTTTAGAGAAATATGCACAGGACAGGTGCATATGTCTATGTATCTTTGAATTTTCTAATAGCAGCTCTGTCAGAATATCTAATTACTCAGCCAAAAATAGTGCATAAGAGACAAAAATGGGGAAGGATTACGATTTACTGTGCCCACCATCTTATCCTACCAAGATGCTTAAACTATTCCTAAAAGGCAAAATACAGTACAAAAATAAATCATTGAGAAACTTGCTCTCCTGCCTTTGACAATGCTTGCTGGCTGGGGCTCACCTAACAGCAGTCTTGTTTATTAGAAGGTACTTTATTCCTGCATGAGGGGCAATAATGTTAACATGGGTGGCAAGATACTAAACTTAAAATATGCACTGGCATGCAGAATTAAAGCAGAGATGCAAGTGCTTATTGCTCTATTCACCTATGGAGGAAAATATTAGCACACTGCTTTAATTGGCTTTTTCTATGATCAATTTTTGAGAGTAAATCATGCAACTCTATAATATCACCATAGGAAGCCAAGTTATATGCACGAAGCATTAGAAATCCTTTAATGTTCTTTTATGGTTAAAGAGAGGGATATAGATTACTTGATTTTCATTTGTCAGATTTTTTTTTTCTTTCCAAACAGACGTGGGAGTCAATCATTCTAAGGTGATTCCCTTTTCAAAACTAATCCCACATTCATACAGCAAGTCTTAATGAGTCCACTAGGAGTAAACAAATTAGTCTCCAGGATGTATTATGCATTAATTAATCAAACTAATAGTATTGTTTAATGTGCAATAGATGAAAATTAGTTCTAAGTACAATACTCACATACAAGAAGAGAACTAGTGGAAAAATATGGAGTAATAGAGAAAAATCAGTTTCTATAAATATAAGTTAAACAGCTCTGATTTCCCTCCACACATTTCAGGCCATTCAATGGTAAAGAGAACATTCAAAGATGGCCTTTCCAGCTGAGATATCTGTGTGATACAGAAGCTGTGATGAGGAAAAAAGCAGCTTCAAGTATTGATACCAGCAGATCTAGAGGAGGGCTTAGCAAAGGATGGACTTCAACCTGTTTTTGTATGACTTAGGAGAAAATAACTATTTTTACATTTTTAAATGGCTTAAAAATATCAAAAGAAGAACAATATTTTGTGATTTGCAAAAATTACATGAAGCTCAAATTTCAATGTCCATAAATAAAGTTGTATTGAAACACAGCCACACATGTTCATTATATATTGATTATGGTTACTTTTATGCCACAAGAACAGATTGAGTAGTTGTGACAGAGACCTGGCATGCAGAGTCAAAAATATTTGCTCTCTGGCTCTTTATAGAAAAAATTTGCCAACACTAGTCTCAAGGAAACAGAATTGTGCAATGATAGTATCAGTGTATATAAGACATAGGAATATATCTTAAAATAAGAGAAGACAGACACCATCTCCTGTAATGGACTAGAAAGAACACAACATCATTTCTTGCTCTTCATGCAAATTCCTCAGACTAATTTTAAGCAAAAAGTCAGAGAACTCAAATGGAGAGATCACATACAAAAGCACCTACTTGTACTTTTGAAGAATGACAAGGTTATGAAAGACCAAGTCAGACTAAAGAACTGGTTCAGGGTAAAGAAGGCTAGGGAGACATGACACCCAAATTCAACATGTGATTCTGGAATAGAACGTGGAACAGACCTTTATACTTTTTGATTTTTTTGGCCATTATTGTAATAATCGCATAAAATTTAAATAAGTTTTGGAGATTAGGCAATAGTATTATATCACATATAGTTTTCTGTTTTGGGTAATTGTGTTGTAGTCATGTAAGAGGGAGTCTTTGCTTTTCAGAAATATACACGGAAGACTTTGGGGATAAACGGGCTCTAACATTTAGTTTCAAATGTTTCAGGATAATAAATGCGTAAGTGTGTGTGTGTGTGTGTGTGTGTGTGTGTGTGTGTGTGTACTGAGATAGAAAAGAATATGCAAATCTGACAAAATGGCAGAATCTGGGTAAAGGATATAATGAGGTTGTTTGTACAACACATTTTTTTGTAAGCTGAAATTATTTAAAAGTAAAAAGTTAAAAATAATAGGATGAAACCATTTCCAATTACCTCTCCCCTTTGTTAATGTGAACCACAAATAATCACTTTTTCAGTTTCTCCTTAACAGCAGTCCTTGGGTTCAGAGTTGTTGGTGTAGTGGCCTTGTTTGCACATACTGTCACTGATCTGGTGGCTTACTCTATTGATATGGGACATAAACTACACCCACAGGTCCTTCAGTTCCTATCCAATCTCCTCTTTCAGTGTCTGCTAGTCCTGGATTGAATGTGCTACAACTTGGGGGGGGTGAAGACCAGAGCACAGCACCTCCTGCAGGTCACACGTGTAGCAATGCCAAGTGGTGAGAGACAGAAGGGGCCTCCCATGTATTCTTCATTTCTCCATACCCAGAATTCCTCCTTGACTGTTTCTACCAGCTCTCAGAGTTGTGTAAGGTCTAATCCCTATTTTAAAATCCCTTATTCTATATCACTTACAGGGCCTCTGCTTCTCCCATCAAACTCCACCTACTCTTACTTTTCTCAAATACAGCAAAAGTCATTTAACAAGCATTTGGCCTGTTCATCTAAACTCAAGTCCCACATCATTACCTTATCCTTGAAAGCATCTTATTATCTAGAACTGCTAGGAGAGTATACTGAGAACTATGTAAAAATAAAAAAAGAATGAAATCACCATTGGTTGAGTGCCTACTATGTGAAAACTCCTATAGCATACATTATCTCTAAATTTCAGCAACAACTCACAAGCTAGTTACCATCTCTTAAGTCACTTTTCCAACATTTCACACGTGAATAATGGTAAAGCAGGAACTCAAATTCAGTGCTGTTCAAATCTCAAGTTTATATTTTTTCATTGTACCAACTTGTCATCTTTGGAAAAACAGCCTTCTCCCCCTCAAAAACATATTCATCTTGTGACTGCCCAGAAATTTATTGAATCTCAATATTTCATTGTTGTTTATTCATGTTATAGAGTTATTATATATTTGAGGAACTAAAACAATTGAATGTATATTATCATCATAATGCAGTGCTTATGTCCTAGTAAACAAAATACCAAAAATTGCTGATGTACACAGAGAGAAATATCACAAAACCCTCCATTGAAGAACTATTTCATTAGTTTTAACACATGGACAGTTTAACATAACTTTCTTTGATCTGCAGACTATTTCACTATACTACTTAAAATTATTTTTCTTAACACTTCTTTTGATATACTTCTACATCTATGATCTAATTTGAGCTTTACAGTAATGACCCTATGAGACATGTAGAGCTCATTTACCTCTTTTTTAGATTTTATCTATTTATTTGACTGAGAGAGACAGAGAGCACCAGCAGGCAGAGCAGCAGGCAGAGGGAGAAGGAAGCTCCTCGCTGAGCAAGGAGCCCAACGCAGGGCTTGATCCTAGGACCCTGGAATCATGACCTGAGCCGAAGGCAGACGCTTTACCAACTGAGCCTCCCAGGTGCCCCTAGAGTTAATTTACTAATGTTTGTTTTACACATACAAGGAATAAATCCTAAGAAAGTATATAAATCGTCCTAAATGGAACCTGTTTTTATCTACTTAGTTTCCTTTCTTCCTTTATCAAGATTTTGCTTAGAGATTCCCCTTCCCAATTTTCAGTGCCTGTGGTTTGTCTGCGGCTGGTTCTACCCATTATAACTGACAGCCCACATATTTTCTAGACCTGGAAAATTATCATGTACCACACACATGATCACAGTGATGTGTTCAAAATGGGTATGCAACACATGCCAATTTACTAAGGACAAATCTAAGAAGGAAGACCATGGAAAAAATGCTCTCCTTCTCTAAACTTGGAGCTAAAGAATGTAAGGCTCTAGCTGCATAGGTCAACTTAGATGATGAGTGAACTTGAAGTCAACACAAGAAATAAGAAAAGGTAAAATGTAGAGACAGTTTCGTGTTACTTGAACACCTAGATCCAGCTATACTTAGATGCAACCACCTTAGAAATTTTCAGCTACATTTAAAGTAGCCATTCTCAGGGTATCTGGGTGGCTCAGTTGGATGAGCATCTGATATTGGTTGTGGTTCAGGTCATGATCTCAGGGACATCAGATCCAGCCCCACTCCAGGCTCTATGCTTAGCATGGAGTCTGCTTGGGATTCTTTCCCACTTTCTCTCCCTCCCTCTCTGCCTCTCCCACCAATTCCGTCTCACTTCCTCTCAAATAAATGAATGAATAAAAAAAAATTAAATTAAATTGAAAAAAAATGGATATTCTTTCTTTCTCCTACCTTCCCTCCTCATCTTTCCTCTATCTGCCTCTAATTAAACTTTGTAGTCAAAATTTTAACAACAACAATAATAATGATAATAATAATAGCTGCCCAAGTATAAAAGTCTTCACTACAAGTTTGGAACCTAGGTTTACTGATAAATAGTATTTAAAATTTCCTAACTAGGCAAGTTACCCTTAGAAAATGGCACTTGCTTCTCTTTTGGCTGAGATATACTTCCAACCCAAACATTCATCCCAGTTTTGTTTCTCTAGAGAATTTTCTCTCTTAACTATCCATTGGAAAAATAAATGCTTATGGAATGTGACACTTTTCTAAGCTGTATAATTCCATATATAGTATTAAGGATACCAATAAGGCAAGACTGATCTGAGTACTATTTTTCTGTTGAAGAAATCCAGTTGGTTTACGTTGTAATCAGAGTGGTGAGATTGAATTATAACATCAGTCATCATTGTCTACCTGAGTCAATTATTTTTACCATGTTTAGGGAATATTTATAATTAAAAAAACCATTTCTGAATTGTTTCTGTGTGTGGTTTTCTCTTCTTTTCTTGTTCTTTTAAACTAGAGACTGATAAATCCTGTACACACTACAGTAGGATTTCACTATATTATGATGAAAGAGAACTGAGAGCATTTTTGTCTGAGTGATGAAGGAGCAAGCAATATGTAATTTATAGCAAAATAAAAGTTATACTGTATTATACTATAAAGCTGTCAACTGTATTATCACTGAATAAGCTGTTCAATGTTTACTTGTACGTAGCTGATATGTTGAACAAGCAGGACTTGTAGAGTGTAATCAAAAAGCAACTTTATTTTTTCCCCTCACTGCTTCTTCAACTCCCTTTCATGCAACCAGTTCTGCACATAGAAAAAATCTTGGGCAAATCTCATAGCTTAGCTCCTTCCCTTGACCCAGTAAGCCATTTTTCATTCAATCTCAGCCATAAAATCATCTCCATTTGGTAATGACTTCATCCACTCTGCTGCATTGATCACAAACTCAGAAGGTCTCTCAAAGTTAGGTTTCTCCAAATGGACGCTCCTCTGAAGCTCCCACCTTCCTCTACCTCTCTCCTATACTGGGATGGAGACATGTGGCTGGCTTCTTAATTTTTATGTCCTGACTGCTGCTCCTCTTTCCTCACACTCTAGGTTGCCTGTGGCTTCTCTTGGGTTGAAACAAAGAGAGGAGAGGATGATGACAAGAAATATTTTTCTGGGTTTACAATGTATAATGGTGTGCTGTTTTTTCTGGAGGTGGCAGATATTGAAAGGTGATTTTTGTTCTCATGCGTACCCCCTTTGACTCCTGTCCTGAATATTCCTCTTACTTGGAATTCCTCTCCTTCAGTTGGTCACTTACCATTGCTTCTCATTTCTGCACCTCACTGGGTACATTCAGCCTCTTCTACTGAGGTCAATTGTCACTGGGCATATGCTTAACAGGAAATTAGCCTTAAGTCTATATTCCCACCATGGGATGTCACGTAGTTACCGTTGAACTGCATCTACCTGTATATAGGGAAAGCGTGTTTGTTTTGTTTTGTTTTGTTTTTTCAAATGCAGCTCTGTCCTTTGCTACCATGAGACAATTCAAGCAGCCTCTGTGATTGCTTTTTTGTTCAGGAGTTAATCAGGCACCATCCACCACACCCACTAAACTGTAAGAGTTACATCTGTAGGATCTCCATATGGCCATTCTAACTAGGTTTGGCAGGAAGTTAAAAATCATCAATCCATTCTTGACCATGAGTAACTCTTCCAAGAATTATTTTATTTCCAACCTGTTGGGCCCTCCAAATTAAACTTTTTATAAGACTGGCAAAACCAGTTTTTAAGCTGTCGCTTTCTATGTAAGTCCTGCTTGTACAGTCTAGCTCCTCCCTTTGGAATTTTGACAGTTTGCACTACTTTCTTAGAGCTGTGACTGAACCTGCATCACATTAAACAGCCTATTGATGTGGATCTCTTCCACTCAAAGCAGTTACACCAAATGTCATAGCATTTTTCATTTTAAAAATAATATTCTATAGTTAAATCAACCTACAGTTTCCTATACAGGTAATAGTTAGTAATAAGTAAGTAAGTAATTGATTTTACCCTGGTTGTATACATTGAATGTTTAGACTTAATTTTCAGGCAAACAATCTGCTTAATAGTTGCATGTTAAGTACAATTACATATCTCAAAAGAATAAATGAACTAGAGGTAGAATGTGAGGAAATTTCCCAAAGGAAGACTCCCCAAGAAATAGGTGCCTCTTTTTCACTTATTCCATTAGGAAAGAACTTTACAGAAGGTGTGCTATCTCCTAGTTAGTGGGAAAGTAAATTCAACGGACAGCCTCTCCCCACCCCCCACTCCTCCTCAATCAGTTTTAAAGTGCAAGAACTCTAGCACGGGAAGTTTCAAAATGGTAGTTTTGAGTATTCTCCAAAGGAATTTTGGAAAATGTCTTCACACACTTTTAGATGGATATCTAGATTTTTAATTGTCATTTGTTTAGAGTTACACATTATGCATTTTCCAGAAGTGAGGTATATTATATGTGAGTTTTAAATATACATTTGTCAAAAGTTTACAGCTTCAGAGTTAGTTCAGTCAACTGAATAAGGTAATTAGCAGAGTTAATCTTCATTGTCAAACCAGTCCTTCACATCAAATGTACCTTCAACTGGGAAAAAAAAAAAGGTCTAACTTTAGTTTTTAATTAAAAAAATGATCATGTGCATCCCTGTGACAACTTTCTCACTTATTAATTCTCACTTTAGATAAAGTGAAAAAAGCCAAAAAAGAAAGGAGAGGATGAAAGAAAGGAAGAAACTTAGTTTACCACTAAAATATAAGTTCCAAAAGGGCAGGGAATTTTTATTGTTGCTTACTGATATATTCTCTGAACAACAGGCATAATAGATGCTTTATAAGTATTCGATACTTAATGGAAGGAAAGATTATAGATAAAAAGTGAATTGATTGATGATAGATGATAGATAGATAGATGATGGATAGATGATATAGACAGAAAGACAGAGAGAGGGAGAGAGAGGGAGAGAGGAGGAGAGTAAGAGAGGTCAAAATAAGTATTGGACTCCACCAGGAGTTTATAGTGACGGCAAAATAGAATGCTCTGTCACCTCATTGAATCTCTGCATTTTCAAATTATCCCTGGAAGTCTTTATAATCTAGGAATACACCATACAGAGCTTTGGACAGGGTAAGAGTTCACCACTTACAGCAGAAGATAAACATTACGCAGGGGAGCTGTAAAGAACTGGTGACCATAGACAGATTCTCAAGAAGGTGGTTTTGGAAAGGAGAACTGTTAAGGAAATGAATTGCTTCAAAGCTGTCTGTGCACGTGCACATGTAATCACTGTGCGATCTTCTTGTGCTACTACTGAGGACCAATCAGGGGTCCTGATTGGGGAAGCCAGGGGATGGCATGTTAATGAGGAAACAAGCATGCCAACAGGCCTGTGGAGCAAAAAGGAGTAGTCGTGGGAATCCAGGACTATGTCACATGAGTGACTTAAAGACAGGGCAATATGCAGTTGTGAAAGAACAAGGAGTGCCTAGAAAGCACTAAGCTTCATGTCATTGTGTAGAGCAGAGGGAGTGGGGTATAAAGGTAGTCGTTTGTGTCATTTCACATGATTTTTTTTTCCTTAGACAAGTTACCTGTCCTTGACGTGATGTTAAATATTTATTTGCTGAATTGTTTTCCACCAGTAAATGATGTGAAGGTGGACTTTTTGTCTTTTTTTTTTCTTTTTTATGGCAATATGCCAAGGACCTGGGACAGTGCCAGGCAAATAAAAGATGCTCAAACAATATTTATTAGCTCAATGTTAAACATGCTACTTTGGTTTAAGGAAGCAACACAGGCCTCTGCCTAGTATTCGAGTGACCTTGGGCTTATTATTTAGTCACCATGGGTTCTTGGTTTCCTCTAGATCAGGAGGTGGAAGTGAACACTCACTAAGATCTCTTCCAGGTATGTTTTCTGATTCTATGGCAGATAGTTATCTGAAAATTTTCACAGAAGTTCATTTTTGTATGTGTGCCTGCATGTGTGTTTTCTAAAGAGTAGAAAACAATAAGGCCATGCATTTTTAAAAAGAGGAAAGCACTATAGGCTGAAGGAATAGAATGCAGAAGGCAAAAAGAAAAAATATAGGCAAAATATTTGACTTGGTTGGGGGAAGGAGTGAAAGCCTACCATAAATAAAGTTGAAGTAAGAGGAAAATATTATGGAAGACTTTATAAAAATGGTAACTTCCATGGAGAACTTGAATATTCTACAGCTTTTTTATTAGTGATCCTGGGGCGGAGGGGTCCACCTCCCCTCATGCCTCTGTGATGCTGGGCTTGGGCCTGGCCATGGTGCTATCCCTGACTCTGGTTACCCTCGTCCTGGTCCTTGCCCAGAGGCGCCGCACTGCTTCCCGCTCTGTGATCTGCCCTGTGTCTGTTCCCCAATAAAAGAAGAAAGTGAAAAAAAAAAAAATAGCAGTCGTACTGCTATTTTGAGCAAAAGAGCATATGATTATCTTCTAATAATAACAATGCTTAAAATATTTAGGCCCCAATATCTTGTTTTCAAAGATACATAAGTAATTTCTAACCTCACTAATATCAAGCAGATAAACAATTTTTGAAGCCTATCATTGAATACAAAAACAGGTTTATTTAAACTTATTTTAAGTTTTAAAAAGAAATACATGCCATTATTAATTTTTGCAGGGTAAGACATTTCTTTTTTTTTTTTTTTTTTTAAGATTTTATTTATTTATTTGACAGAGAGAGATCACAAGTAGGCAGAGAGGAAAGCGGGGGTGGGGGGTGAAGCAGGCTCCCTGCCGAGCAGAAAGCCCAATGCGGGACTCGATCCCAGGACCCTGAGATCATGACCTGAGCCGAAGGCAGAGGCTCAACCCACTGAGCCACCCAGGTGCCCCAGGGTAAGACATTTCTTAAGAGCAGACATGATCAAGTACTCCCAAATCTTCAGGAATCCCAGCAATTCTCTTGAAATATGCATACAGAATAGGTGCCATACATACAAAAGAATATACAGTGCTTATGATATTTAGTACATATAAAACTAAAATACCAAGTAGTAGCTATGCTTCAGTGAGGTAGCCATTATTTCACTGCATTCTTTCAGAGAATCCATAACAGAAGCATTATTAGTTTTCCTAAACTAAAGTTTAGGAAAAGTCAGTAACAGTCCCAAAGTCATATGTTTATTAGCATAAAGCTGGAGCAGTTGAGTGATGCTTTTTCTGCAACATTGTAGCTAAACACTTCCCAAATTTACTATAATTTGTCATAGGCTTTGCTGTCTACATGGGGCAAGCTTCCTTTTAGGAGATCTTATTCAAGGTGCTAAAAAACCGAGAATGGTTTAGTCAGGCAAACTCTTTGATTGAAAGTAAATTACAACCATTGTTTGCCAGCTCACTTTACTTTTAATGTACATTTGTGCAAGAGTGCAGAAATGAAAGCCTTGTCAGTCACAGGTATGTTTAAAAATCAATGCAAAAGCAAAAGGGAATTTAAAAAAGATTCCACAGTGGCAACACAAGCTAGCCCCAATGTCTACTTTCCATTCAATTGCTTTTCAAAAGTTTGAAAGCTGCTTGTTAACCATAAGTTTTTTTTTAATATAAGATTTTAAAGTGTTTGTTATTTCTAAGTAACATGCTTGGAGTCGATGTTTTCTTTTATTGAGATGTCAGTGGGAAAAAAAAATTCTGAGATATCAGTAGGAAATAACCAATATAATTAATCATTGTGACATTTACTAACATTTAGATATGATCATCTGTTCTTTTTAATTGTGCTAACATTTTATTAATTAAAGGACACACATAAGCATAATTGTTACAGAACTTTCATAATGTTTTATTTTTGACTAGTGAACCTGATCTTTTCTGTTCTATGATTTTATCTTCTTTTCCCTAACATGAAAAAGAATTTCATTTGGGTGGTCTTCAGTCTGTGGTTAATATAACTGTGAAACATCATGTAAACTTTACATAGAGAGGAATATATAAGGCACTTTCTACAGAATTCTAAAAATGCACCAGGCTTCTACTCATTGTAAGCTAAATAAACACTGAGATGCATGTGACTTAATTTCTGCTTGGAGCTGACTTTGTCCACCACATAGTAACTGAAAAGGAACTCAAACTTTTCTTGGCATCTCTCAAAGAACACTGAAGTTCCCACACCAGTACTTCTGGAAACACTTCCCTCCAAGTCTGTCTTTCTTACCTCATACCTATTCTAAAGTCATTCAAACCCTGAAATATCAAACCTTCTTGCCTCAATTTAGGTCTGCTGGCATTTCCCCCCCTTTTTTGTCCTCTCTGTTGTAGTTGGCATTAATCTCTCCAGAAGCATTTCTGAAAGTTCTTCCAACTTCCCCCCATTCTCCTAATTTTGAATCACAGAAGGTTCTAGAACTGTACTGGCAAGCATTTTGGTTTAGTGGGGAGGGGAGCAGCAGAGGAGAGGGGAAGGCAGTTACTACTCAAAGAATAAAATATCCTATTACATTGCATCAACAATAAGGGCAGGGTCCCCAAATTTCTAGGTAAGTTACTTTTGGTCTTTCACTAACAATTAGTTCCCAGCTTCTAGATGTTTTCAAAACCACCTGAACCATCCTCATATCCCATAGAGATATGAGCACCATCTGGGCAATATTCATTCTTCCTCTAAGCCTTGACTCTCAGCTCTATGGGACCCCAAGGAAACGGCAGCAGGTGGAGAGAACTACTCTTCACACGTCAGAGTCCCAGTTTTGCAGAGTCCTGCTTCCAATTTTACCAGTTCTGACACCCCCAACAACTTTCTTTTTTCCCTCAGCTCATGAGATGGTGGCTACATTTTTCAGTGACTATCTCTGGATTACCTCAGAGGTCCTTTGGTGTTGATTTAGTCCTCTCACATCTGCATAAATTCCCCTTGTAGAAATATCTAGTGTGTTTTCTGGCTTCTTCATGGAAGCTGGATGGAAATAGGACTAGAAGATGCTAAAAGCATTAATCACTGGACTACTATTGGAAAAACGTCACACTCCAATATGGAGGAGAAACACTGCATGTTCTGAATTGAAATTCAAGGCAGAATCTTGAAAATTACTATTGAAAATAGCTACCCAATTCTGAGATCAGATGAAGGTAGTTTAAATTAAGTGAAAAATCTCAATTTACTCTACATTTCTAGATTTCAAGAGTGCTTTAAAAAGTTAATATTGCACTGTTGTTCATTATATAATTATATGTTCTTGAAATATATGAAGTTTTATGTGACCTTAACACTCAGCTATCGATTCCTATAACTGAGTCCCAGAGGCTCCCAAAAGAAAAGTTGAAGGCAAACCATTTCTTCATATTTATGCCCTCATGGATAACTTTTTTTTAAAGATTTTGTTTATTTATTTATTTGAGAGAGAGGGAGACAGAGAGAGAGTTTGAGAGAGAGAGGGCATGAGCCAGTGCAAGGGCAGAGAGAGAGAGAGAGAGAGAGAGAGAGAATCTCAAGCAGACTCCCTGCCGAGCACAGAGCCTAATATGGGGATTGATCTCAGGACCCTGAGATCATGACTTGAGCCAAAACCAAGAGCTGGATGAAATCAAGAGTTGGTTAAGACTGAACCACCCAGGTGCCCTGGGAAACAATAATTTTTGCGGTCTTCTGGAAATCTACTTAGGCCATCAATAACAACTATCAGTTATATTGTTTTGCCCCTTACCTCCAAGAAAACAAATAATGTGCGGCAAATGACTCTCCTTTTTAAGAATTTCATTAATATGATACTTGTATTATCACCTCATATTGAATAGAATTTTATTATGCACAATGTACTTTTGTATCTCTTACTACCCATATTCTTATCCAAGATTATAAATCAGTTATTAACTAGATTTTCCTTTAGAGAATCTCTTAACACTCAGAAGGATTTAAGAATTTACTCAAGGATCTAAAGTAAATGGTGACAACTGATCTTACACTTCTATTTCAGAACTTTTCATCCACATACTACTTTGCTTTGCTCCATTGCTGACTTGATTCTTCCATAGAAAGTATGTTGTTAAACATGGAAATCTCAGGATGGCTCAACTATGCTGAAAATCCCAAAATTAACAATGTTGAAAAATATATAATTGCACTTATTGTGTGTGGCTTATGTGTGTGTGTGTGTTTTCTTGTGTTTAACAGAAGGTTTATCAGAGATAGAGCTCTAAGAAACCAAATGGAAGGTATAATTACTTTCAGGGATATTTTATTATTAAAAGGTATAATGAGAGGTACTATAAGAGAAGATTAAACTATTAGGGAACCTGCCACAAGTGACTTTGTAATTTGAAAGATCATTTATCATTTTCAATCATGACTTTCAGTTCATTTCTCCTAGTGATTTTTCAAAATACTCTAAAAATTCTCATTTTTCAGATTGCTAAATAGATAAATTGCCATTATTTTTTAGTAGAGAAAGTAAAGGTACACTCAATAATTAATCTAGTTATACATGTACCATTTGAATTTACAACATCCTTAAAATTTATCTTTATGTGAAGTTATTGGATAATAATTTCCTCTCACTTTAGAAATCTATTCTTGTGGCCTGAATTTATTTAATCTCATGGTCTTTTTAACCTTACCAAAAAAACTTATAAACTATTGATAATTTTTGATCAAAAAGTAAGCTAAAGAAGCAAGCAATTTTGACCTATTGATAAAGATTCAAATGCATTTATCTTTATGTATGTGCACATGCAATGTTTTAACAGCAGCTGTTAATTTCCTATTCAATATTAATTTACAACAGTTTCCTTATTAGGGAATGCCTTATATTGCTGGAAGAAATATATCCAGCTAAAAATTATATTTCCAACTCTCTTTTTATAGATGAGGAAGCCAATAATGTGCAAGAATCAACTGATGATAAGTCTTCCTAAAATCACTTCTTTTAGGAGAACTTAATCAAATGGGTAGTTTTTACACTTTTAAAAATCTGTTTTCCTCTTTTTATTCTGACTCACCAATGTAGATGGAGATATGATGACTGGTGCTACAGTATCCACATTGTGGGCATATAGCAGACTTAAGGAACAAAGCCATATTCTAAAAAGGGCAAAACAGATTGACAGGGGATCATAGGCCATTGATTATACAAGGAACTGCCATACTTCCCTTAACTCTCTGTCTGAATTTTTTGTTGTTTATAAAAGAAGCCCTATAATTTCAAATCTTTTACTAGCAGCCACACACAATTCACTAATTAACATACAGAGTTTCTAAGACAAAGAGTGCTCTTATGCATTTCTGGTGGGACTTACACTACTGCACAGGTTGAAAGATAAATTGGCATGCAACAGCAAAAGTCTAAAGATGCACATTTTTTTTATTTAAAAATTTTATTTTATTGAGAGAGAGAGAGAGAGAGAGGAGTGTGAGAGAGAGCATGAGATGAGGGAGGGTTAGAGGGAAAAGCAGACTCCCCACTGAGCAGGAAGCCTGACATGGGACTCTATCCCAGGACTCCAGGATCATGACCTGAGCTGCAGGCAGACCCTTAACTGACTGAGTCCCCCAGGTTTCCCTGTACATACATTTTGACTTAGAAATTTCACATCTAATAACTTACCTAAAAGAAATAAAATTGAGGGTTGCCTGGGTGGCTCAGTGAGTTAAGCCTCTGCCTACGGCTCAGGTCATGATATCAGGGTCCTGAGATCGAGCCCCGCATTGGGCTCTCTCCTCAATGGGGAGCCTGCTTCCCCCTCTCTCTCTGCCTGCCTCTCTGCCTACTTGTGATCTCTCTCTCTGTCAAATAAATAAATAAAATATTTGAAAAAAAAAGGAAATAAAATTGAGTGTAATGTGTACTTAAAGTGGTGTTCAACCCAAGATTACTTATATTTGCTGGAATATTTGAACCAATATAAATGCTCAATAAAAATTAAAATAATAAAGGAAATTATATAAAATTATACACAGTTCAGATGCTAAAAATTATTTGTATAATATTTGTCACCTTGTGGACATTTACATTACATCATACATCTAACTGAAATACATTCAGTGCACAAGATGTACATTATGATACTGACAATGTAATCCATAAAAAGAAAATCACACAGGGTTACCTGGGTGGCTCAGTGGGTTAAGCCTCTGCCTTCGGCTCAGGTCATGATCTCAGGGTCCTGGGATCGAGCCCCGCATCGGGCTCTCTGCTGAGCAGGGAGTCTGCTTCCCCCCACCCCCTGCCTGCCTCTCTGCCTACTTGTGATCTCTCTCTCTCTGTCAAATAAATAAATAAAATCTTAAAAAAAAAAAAAAGAAAATCACACATATGCAGAGAAAACTATCTACATGGACATATGCCCAAAGGGGACAGTAGTTATCTCTGGGTGTTTCATTACTGAGTAATTTATATCTGAGCTTATCTTAAAAATTTTATAATGAACATCTGTCCCTTATTTATTAAGAAAAAACTATGTTGGAAAAATGAATTAAAAAGTTTGGTGTTACTGAAATTGAAGCATGACTAGAAATAGGTAGAGTAGAGAATTGAAGTCACTATGATTCTTCTGTAGATTTCTAATAAATATGTGAGCTGCCTCAGTTTTTGTCAGTATGACTGAAAAGGAGATGTTTGAAAAGTTTCCAAATGGAACAAAGACAAAGTTCTTTGATTTCTTTTGGCAAGGATTTCTGCAGCACTGCTGCGCTAACTCAGCATTCCAGGTAGATGGTATATGGCAATAGTGAATACAGTCTTACATTCTATAAAAATTATGGTCCCTCAACTTGCCTATGAATCCCTTGAGGAAATAATCTATGTTTCACTCAGTCTCTGGCCCCAGAGTCTGGCACACGATAGTCTTTGGGTACATGAGAGTTGATTGTGTATATAACTGTGTCCATCTTCTTTTGGTCCCAGAGTGTTGTTAGCGCCTTTTTGATATGTCCTTTTAAGGAAAATTTCTTTATTCCTGGGCCATCCCATAGTAACTTTGGTAGGCAAAATTTGAAAAATAAAATATACATAGAAAAAATATGTATCTGAACAAGGTAGTCCATTCATGTAGAAAATTATTGGATTATTGGAGTAAACATTAGTGCTGTCTGATAAATATTTCTTGCTCTTAACCACTTCTATGTGTATGATAGGAAAGTACTTCTTGGGCCCCTTATTACCAGGTAGGGCCGTAGGATTGGACCTGGCCAATGAGTTGTGAAAATAGTGACTTGCTAAGTATTTACTTGCTTTTGTAAGTCTCTTAAAATCTCTCACTCTTTCTCTCTCTCTTCAGTTTGAGATGGCATCCAACAACTTTCAAGATACTGCTTGCTCAATCACTTGGAGCCCTAAATGACAACAGTGACCAGATCTTCACCAAATGTATAGTGTGGTCAAGGAATAAAGCTTTGTTATTTTAAGCTGCTGATATTTTGGAGTCGTTTGCCGCTGTTGGATAACTTGGACTATTCTGATATATATGTATCAGAACAGTTTAAGTATATATATATATATATATATATACACACACAGACACACACACACACACACATTCACACACACACTATATTTAATTACATGGAATATACTTTTAAAAATCTAAATTATATCCTTGAACCTATCAATGACAGGTAATTCTATTATATTATTACAAAATGAATTCATTTTTGAAAGAAAAATGTATGTACAGAGGTATATATATGCATATGTGACATATATACAAACTTACATATATTTCATTAGAATAAATTCAGAATATATAAAAAATACATGTGTGCACATACACACATAGACACACAATTTTTGAAAAAAAATCAACTTGGATCCCACTATCCAGGAACAGCTTACACTAGCTTTATGTAATGCAAACTGAAGTATCTCTTTATTCATATTTATAAATGGAAAGATAAACAGGTAGACAGAAGCATATAAATCCAAATAATTAAAGAATTATAATGAATTTACTTGAATACAAAAAGAAAAAAAAACTAAAGTAAGATTTAAAAAAAAATGTTGACTTTTAGGAAAACTGTTTCTTTTAAAACCAGATTCTAGTTCCCTTATAAATGCATTAAATATATCTGATCATATTAAAGAATGACTAATTTTTAGTTATGAATGGTATGTATGGTTATGCTAACAAGAAGGTTTTGATTTTAGACTTATATACTGAAATTATTAATAGTTAAATTAATTTGTGTCTGCCATTATCCAAATTAATTTGAAAAAGGATATGGATGGGGTAGATGGGGTAGAATTGCTCATAGATGGATGATTTTGATATGGGGTAAAGGGCACAGATGGATTAATTATAGTAGTCTATCTACTTTTTTTTTCCCCTAAGACTTTCTTTTCAGAGCAGTTTTAGGATCACAGCAAAATTGAGAGAAACATACAGAGACTTCCCTTATACCCCAGCTCCCATACATACCGAGTCTATGCAATTGCCTGTAACATAAAATTAAAATAAAAAAATAAAAAGAGAGAGAGATTTTAGGTTCTAGAATGTAATCCTGTTTAAAACAACCTGGACACCCCATTAAAGGGCCTCTCTTGAACATACACTAGCTAGACAGGCAGTTCAAATGTAAGGTGGAGGCCTTTGAGAAAGTGGAGAGATGCCTATTAGGAATTGGTACAATAGTGCGAGAACCAGTGTCACCTGTGCCTGCAGAACTCCAAGTTCCGTAAGCAAGTAAGAATACTCCAAACCCAATTATCCTGCCTTCTGTCCTGCTGGCTGACCATTGGATTGATGTTAGAGCAAAGGTGTGAAACTTAAACAAAACAGGGATTTTGCATAAAAGGGATTTCACTCCATCTTTGTGATAAGGTGTATTATCATCATTATAAAAGGTTTTAACTAAGTGAGGCACTTTATATTACCTGTAAAATACTTTTTAAAGTGTTAACCTTGAGAAGAATAACCCTGATTAATTATAGTTCCCAATAATTAATTCAGTCTTTTAAATTTTTATCCAATTATAATTCTTCTTCCTTGCTGGTTTCCACTGTAATCACTCATGTTCTATAAGAATAAAACACTCAGAAATGGACCTAATTCGGCAACCTGAATATAGAAGCACTAATTATAAAAGTAAACTGTATAGAATGTCAAAAATAATTTGACAGATTTTTTTTCCTGTGACAACTTAAGAAATTAATAGGTTCAACTCAAATGTATCCCTTTTAAATTTCCACACAGATACTCTCATTTCTGCATACTCCTCTTCAGAGCTGCTGGGAGATAAGCCCTTTGATGTTGTTAATTTTTTTTCTTCCATAATCCCCCAAATAATAAACATTAAAACAGAACAAAACCCCCCACATCCATTCACAACCCAAACAAATAATAGAGCAAATAAATATTTTACTACATATTATGTATTTAATGTATTATATGTTAGTTGGAAACAGTCAACTCTTTTGTTGAGGGTTCAGGTAGGAGTTTTCTTATAGTGACACTGAGGGTCAATCTTTACCTTCAAGATTTTCATTAGATTAGAAAAAATCCATAGGGAATAAAGGGAAAGAAGACCCCTAGAAACATATCTTAACAGTTAAATTGTTATTGCAGTGGTAGAGATGAGGAAAGCTTAATTTTTTTTTAATTTTTTTTATTTATTTATTTTTTTGCTCTATAGTGAAAACTATGAATTCAAGCTGAACAGATTTCCATTAAGAAATATCATCAAGGACTTGCATTAGAAGACTCAGAATTGTGTTAGAAACTATATGGTATATAGTTTTGGGACTGAAAGTGTCACATATTAAAGGAAGTAATTAGAGAGATCTGGAGAAGAATGCCAATTCTTTGGTGGTATACCAGAGAAGCAAAATCATCAGCATGGGGAATCTGAGAGATGGTGGCATGGTGCTACTACTACCAAGAGCTAAAAAGTTAGATCCCACAGGTGCTTAGGATCTATCCAGGATGCTACTCTGCAGAAGGATCACATTTTTCACCAAGAGGTTAGACATGTGTGTTAATACAGGTCAGCTGAACTCTCCTGGGATCCAACTCCCAGGCACCGTTCCTAATTGTAGGTACTGGAAGGTGTTAAGGAGCCCCCCAGTTGTGCACTTCTGAAAATTGATATAACTGAAATTCACTTTAGGCTAACACAGCAATTACGTTTAGCAAACTAGTTCACATGAAATTGAAATGATGAGAAGTAACTAAAAGTCAGAAACTCTACAAATGGAACCAAGCAAACTGGTCTGTGATGAGACAGGTAGAAAATTAGAGGAATCTAGATTCCATAAGATTATATATTTTTACCAGATGCTGGATTTTTTTAATCCTTCCCCTGTTTTTTTAGTAGTTATTCTTTTGAAAAAAATATGATCTGAATTCCTAGGAGCTAGGAGTAAAATAGGTGAGTCTATACCTATTAAATATAGAAAAGTTTGGGGCTGAGTTGTCTCTAAAGGACCAATGTGGTACCAGTTTGGTGACTGAGATGGATGCCCTTAGATAGACTTGCCAGGGAACAACAAATAAACATGAGGGATAAAAATGAAGCCCTTTAGTTCCATTCTAACAAAGCCATCCCCCTCACTAAACAATGCTTATAATAAGCAGAAAAATATTTATTTCTCGGTATGTCACCTTTTGTTCAATGCACCCTGGAGCAGAAGCATTTTCAACCTGGGACTATAAATGAGACAAGACACATGTAGATTGAGAGGAAGAATATCATAATGTATAAGAACTTCTCCCAGAAAGAGCAACAGCAAAATATACATATTGCCTTCTCATCAAAATTTTACTTGGAGATGAGACATAAAAACAGATGCATACACAAACACAAATATCACATATATTTGTATGTCTATATGTTTATAGATTTTAGAATCTTATGGCATTATGGAGGGATATGATCATGTATAATTTTTTGACCCATAAATGTCATAGGCTATGGCCATTATTATCATGCTAATTGTTTGAGGGATTCAATTCTTGCTGCTGCTCTGAATTTGCTAAATCTGAAACTCTCTTTAATCTCCTTGCCCTTTGGACCTTCCATACAATAGGAATTAACTCTTAATTGAACCCTTGGCTAAAAATTTTGGAATCCTGTTTGCCCTTTTAGAAGGATCTTCTGATTATGGACCTGCCTTCTCATTCATGCCTTTGGTTAATCACTCTTTAAGTCCACTTTCCTATTCTGACCAGTATTCACACAAGACTATGAATCTTTGCAGTTTCTGAATATCCACTCTCCGTTTACTAATTCCACTGGTATCTGAGTCTTGTTCCAGGGAAATGAAAAGAGAAAAGGAGAAATGATTATTACAACCAGGTAAAAACTTTGGTAATATATCTATCTTAAGATAAATCAATAGCAATAAAAAAAAAAAAAGGCACAGCAAGAATGCCTACACTCTTATGAGTACCTAAACTCTCTTCAGATGCATTTGGTACTGAGTTGTCCACTGGACATGTGATAACCAATCTATGCATAGAGTACAGCTGAAATGATTATTTACACTTCAAATCCATTCTCTGTGGTACTTTTGAAAACAGAAAAGTGTTTCATATTTATTTCTTTACTTAACATTAAAGCAAAATGTATGAGATGACTATCAGAGATGGTTTTGATTGATAACTTAAACTCTTACTGTTCAATCATCAAATTGCTAGAAATTAACAGAAATTAATTAGCTCTTTGTTTTGCTGAATTTGTGCGGGTGTGTACCTATTCTGTAGTAGAGAACTAATTTGAATCTCAGAATCCTGTGGCTTCAATGACTATACACTTTTCATTATGTTTTAAAGCAATAAAATCATCAGAAGTTATTCCTTTGGGTAAGAATAATCAAGCTCATGTATGTGGGGTTGGGCAATATAAAATAAAATTATGTCCCTTGAAATTACATTCCATATTTTGAAGATTAAAAAAGATTTGCTATGCAAAAGACATGTGATGGTCAAATTTAGTACCTTAGTGATGAGAGATGGACTCAGGAAGTATGAACAGAAAAAAAATCTATGCTGAGTTTCTGTTTTACTCTATTGAGAGAATGGACTAAACTGTGGTATTGGTTTGGGAGATGAAGGTAGAAGTGAAGCCAGTGTTTGGATTGGAATAAAATTTAAGCCACAAACAAAAACTATCAGAGAAGGATGAACAATTGGCAGAACTACCAACTGACAGCATTCTTCTTTTTTTTTTTTTTTAAGATTTTATTTATTTATTCAACAGAGATCACAAGTAGGCAGAGAGGCAGGCGAGTGGGGGAGTCCGGGGAAGCAGGCTCCCTGCTGAGCAGAGAACTGGACGTGGGGATCAATCCCAGGACCCTGGGATTATGACCTGAGCCGAAAGCAGAGGCTTTAACCCACTGAGCCACCCAGGTGCCCCAACTGACAACATTCTTTATGGAAAACATACACAAAGTCCCTAACACAGTGTTGATGGACGCAGAATGAACCACCACTCAGTAGGCACCAAATCCATTTCACTAATCCCCCGGGTCAGAAGAAAAGACACTAACCCAGAATGGAGCCAGTCAGCAAAGCCAAAGTGTGCCATGCTAGCTGTACACACCAGCAAATCCACAAATCTATTGTAATTGCTGTAGAATCCTCAGAGAAGAAGAAACATTTTGAAAAGTTCCATTCTCTATTAAAGGACTACAGATTATAAGGAAGCTAATTATCTAGAACGAATCTATTTAATGAAATTATTTACATTTTAAAGTTATGAGTAACAATACTAACAAATATTAGTTACTGTGTATTCATACTATTTATATAAATATTTTATTTGATGTAATTATTATTATTATCATTATTTTCGAGAGAGAGAGAGAATGAGAGCACGAGCGGGGAGGGGAACAGAGGCAGAGAAAGAAGCAGGCTCTCCACTGGCAGGGAGCCAGATGTGGAGCTTGATCCTAGGACCTTGGGATCAGGACCTGAGCTGAAGGCAGCTGCTTAACCCACTGAGCCACCCAGGCGCTCCTTCATATAGTTATTTTAAAATCTCACAATAGCTCTCCAAATTGGGTATAATTATCTCCATTTCATAAATGAATTAACTGAAGCTCAGAAGATATGGTGACACATCCAGCTTCCCATGGTTGGAAATACTGGGAAAAGACTCAATTGGTCAAATAACAAGTCCTCCTTCAAAATCAATGAAGATTCGGATGAAAGAAACTGAGACCCGCATTAATACTGTTTCCTTAAATCTAATTCATAGGAGTTTTTAGAGAACTAATTGTGAAGTTAGTCCTTGTTTTCTGATGATCCAACTCCCACTTTTTATTTTTGAAAGGATAATAATTATATCAAACAAATACGAGGGCAAGTAGTAAAACATTCAAAGAGAAAAGCCCATCATTTCAATGTTTATTCATTCATTAAATTATTTATTAAAATATGTAGCTAATATTGTAAAGCACTGTGCTATCTAGTTTTTTCTCTAAACAGCAACAGTGACAATCTATTATTTTCCCCCACAAGAATAAGGTATATTCCCTACAAAATTAACTCTGTTTTTCTTTTCCTGAAATGAACTACAGGTATATTGATAACCTGAATAATATTCAGACTTTTAAGAGGACCCAGGACTGAAGGAAACAGGAAGGCTCAATTTAGTATGAAAGGGAAATGGACAATTAACCCATTAAATCTTTATTAGATAGATAGCAAAAGGTTTATTGATAACATAGTAGTTTAACTGTAGCCATCATACTCTGTTGGCTCAGAATCCAGAATCCATTTGCTTAGAAAAACTTACAGATAAGTCACTTCTAAAAGTCACTATTTGAAATAAAAAAAAAATCTATACACATCATGATTTGAGGACTTTCAAGACAACACACAAGACCCTAGAGCAGTAGGTGATACGCTCCCTGCCAGGATCATGAAATAAAGGCCCAAATAGGGGAATCTCTTAAGACTGAAGTTTCTACCGTTGTGTGGTCATAAATAAGGCCCCCAGCAGATAGAGTACTACTTTGAGTTGGCAATGTTTTAACACGTATATTCTCTTTATCCTTATAGAAGCAGCTTGATCCTTGAGAAAACTCTTTTGTTATTTATTTTATGAAAAGTTAAAAAAAAATTATTGTTCCACTCTGGAATGATGTTTTATTTCCAGACATTCTACAGTGCTAGTTCTGTAAGTATCATGCTGTAACTTCACTTTCTTAGCCAATCTAAGCTAAAATATGATTCTGATAGAAGCTCAGTATCATTAGAAGACTCTGATATATGTAAATATCTGTGGCCAGGACACTGAGCAACAGCTGGAAATTTAAGCAAAAATTTCATGATTCTTTGTCAGTCACTATATTAGAATTTGCGACTTTTGAAAAAGGGAAAAGGACCGAAATAGCTTAGAGAAGAGAGTAAGATCTTTAACAATTTCAGTGCAGATGTTCTTATCTACATGATTAATTAATAATCATTTTTTCATTCATGGAATAATGTAAATAATAATCACCTAGTGTGTGTCAAGAATTGAGTTAGGCTGTGTGAACACAAGAGTTAACAAGACACAGTTCCTTCCCTTAAGGAATTTACAATGGAGTGAGTGAGGGTCCATAAGGTAGCATATGATTACAATGCAGTGATACAACAAGTACCCTGTTAAGGGCAGTTTTTGCTAAGGCAAAAAATGAGTTTCAATATTCCTGGTTTTAGAATCTGGATAATACCAATTTTAAGATGCACATTTACTTATGTCCATTTTCATTGATATGAACTTCATCTCTCATGTAATTTAATCAATGAAAATAGGGATGAGTCAGAAACAAAATGAAGGCCTGAAACATTTCTGATTGAAAAATTTGCAAGAGGAGACAAATGGCTCCGTAAAGAGGAATAGAGTATGGAATCTGAATGTTTTCTCCCGCTTGAGCACCAAGGTCTCACAGACCACTCTTGGTCTCGTGGTGATCTTCACACAACGTGGAGCCGTCTGAGGTACCTGAGCCACTTACAGTTGGATCTCTTCTTACCAAGGACAAAATGACTATTGTGTGCACGCGTGTGTGTATGTGTGTGTTTGTGTGCATGTCCACCAGAAAGGGATATGACACTCTGGAGCCCAGCCAAGTTTGCCGAGGAACATTTACCTCACAGAGATACTTCTACCTGAGAAAACTACAAACGCTTGTGCTAAGGTCCAAGGGGCCAGGCAGTTTGATTAGCAACACTTGATTATCTTCACAGGTTTTTTGACTGCATACAATTGTGAGCTGAACCACACTGGCAGTGAGGATGAAGAAAAATACATGATTTTCAGAGACGTTAAAGGGGGTTGTATTAGTTATCTATTGTGGCATAACATAGTGCCCCAAAATTTAGCAGCTTAAAATAACATTTATTACCTTACACAGTTCTATTATCTTATATAGATCATGGAAACCAGGAATCACCTTAGCTGAGTGGTTCTGGTTTAGGTTCTCTCAAAGGGTTGAATCATGAACTTGACCTATGATACAGTCAACCTAGAGGCTTGAATAGAGCTGGATAATTTGTTTCCACAGTGGCTTACTGACATACCTTACAATTTAATACTGTTTCTTAGCAGGAAGCTTCAGTTCCTTGCCATGCCATGGGTGCTTACTTCACTATAAGATGGCTTGAGTGTCTTCATGACAGTGTAGTTAAGTTCTCCCCAGAACAAGTCATCCAAGAGAGCAAAGGGGAGCTGGCCATAGATGTAACAAACCATACTTTCTGCATATCTAGGGTTCACAGACACTTCCCAATTCAATATGAGGAGTCTATATAGAAGTATAAATAAATACCAGGACACAAAAATCATTAGGGAACATTTTAGTGGCTGGCAATGACAGAGGAAAAGGCAAAGAGTTTTATTTATCGACAGTTTGGATATGAGAAAGAATGGGGAAATCAAATATGAAACTCAGGAGTCTGATTTTTGACAGTGTCATTGCTTTTGTTTAGAAGTGTTTTGCATTTGCACTTTCCCGCTGAGTGTTTGTTAACATGTATACATGACAACTATTATTTCTCTAGGGAAAGTCACTGGTATGAGGGTTTAGATCACAGTGAGGTTGTTAATTTGCACCATTTTTTGGAGAAAGGTAAGGAAAAGAATCCTAGGGATTGTTCTAAAACCAACTATTTCAACAATTTAATGAAACTAGAATGTCTATATCTCTAAGGTATATCGAAAGTGTAGAAATTAAGAATTGGTTAGTAGTTGTTAGCACTAGAGAAAAAAAAGTTTAGGGTTGTGTGATATGAGAACTGCTGGTTCTCTCTGAACCAAGCTCTTAAACTTTTCCCTCCGGCCTTTTTTGCATGGGAGTATTTTTTGATTCTTTGTTTGTGGGGCTCTCCTCTGTTTTGTACAATATTTAACATTACCCTTGCCTTTACCCACTAGATGACAGTAGCATCCTCCCTCCATTGTGAAAGCAATCTAATTCTATACATCACCAAATGTCCCCTCAAGGTTAGGGAATAGGTGGGATGGGTAATACATAGAGAGAATAAAATCACCTTAGGCTGACAACCATGGGTCTAAACATTTTGGCTAGCTTTTTTTTCTTTCTTTCTTTCCTTTTTTTTTTTTTTTTAAACTATTCATAAAGGCTTTGTAAAAATTATGTCAAAATTAAAATCTGACTTTGGTGAAATCTTGTGATTAACCTACCTGCTCAAAGGCAGTGTTTGTCATGAAAAAATAATTTCTCACTAATTCAGTTGAAAATACAGAGCAGGAAACTCATTCAGATAAAAATGGAAATAAAATTTTATGTCAGGCTATCCTTTAGAAATTGAATGCCTGCAGTCTAAGCTTTCTAATAATTTGGACTTTTGGATTTGAAAAGACATATTCTGATCTCCTTTACTATCAAACTGAAGTAAACATGAAATTGTATGATAGGACAGAATAGAGACCCATATCCTGAGGAATTTTGCCTAGGAGGAGTATTGAGATACAAAACAAAACCAAAAAACCTTATGGGGAAAGTCATGTGTCGTTTATAAATGACCTTATAAAGCAACACAGGTCTTGCTGTTGTTCCTACAAAAGTCTCACAATTATTCTAAGTCATATGGAAATGCATGATGCTTGAGAAACCAGCAAGAATACATATCTACCCTTTTAGGAAAAAAAAAAAAAGAACAGGAAGGGAAGAAAAAAGGGGAAGAAAGATCTAACTATATACTGTCTAGAGGAGGAAGAATATGTAACATTCCTTAGTTTATCCTGTGAGGCCAGGATTATTTTCATACCAAAACCAGACAAAAACTTCACAAGAAAATAAAGCTACAAATGAATATCCCCTATGACTATAGATGTAAAACTTCTCAACAAAACACTAGCAAAATGAATGTAGCAACATATTAAAATAATTATACAACATGGCCAAGTGGGATTTACTCCACAACTTAAGTGTGATCTGACTTCTAAAAATCAATTAGTGTTGTACACCATATCAGAGTATAAATGATAAAAATCACATGATATTCTCAATAGATGCCTAAAAAGCATTTGACAAAATACAACACACATCCATGAAGAAACAACAAAACTAGGAGTCAAAGGGAAATTCTTCAGTCTGATAAAAGGCATCAGTAAAAATATCCACAGTTGACATGATACTGATGAGGATGATTAAAGGACTGAAATGCTTTTCCTTAAGATTGGGAACAAGATAAGGATGTCCACTTGCACTACGTTTATAATTATCGTACTATTAGCTCTAGCAAGGGAGATTAGGCAAGTAAGTGAAATAAATGAAATCTTGAACATAGATGATAGATATAGAAAATTCTAAGAAATCCTCTAAAATATCATTGGAACTAATAGATGAGCTTGGCAAGGTTGCAGTATACAGGGTAAATAAAAATCTATTGTATTCCTATACACTAACAGTGAACTATCTGAATATGAATAAATAACTCCATTTATAAATCACCAAAAATTGTAACACAGGAATAAATTTAACAAAAGAAGTAAAGAAGCATAAGTAAATGAAAAGACATCCATGTTTGTGGATGGGAAAATAATACTTTTAAGATGGTAATACTCCATAAATTGATATACAGATTCAACACAATCCATGTCAAAATCCCAGCTGGCACTTTTTGCAGAAATATGAGGGCAATCCTAAAATTCTTATGGAAAAAAGAGTCCCAGAATAGCCAAAAGAATATTGAAAAGAACAAGTCTGGAGGCATGCACTTCCTTCCTTTAATACTTAATATGAAGGAGGAGGAGTCAAGATGGCGGAGAAGTAGCAGGCTGAGACTACTTCAGGTAGCAGGAGATCAGCTAGAGAGCTTATCTAAAGATTGCAAACACCTACAAATCCAATGGAAGATCGAAGAGAAGAACAGCAATTCTAGAAACAGAAAATCAACCACTTTCTGAAAGGTAGGACTGGCAGAGAAGTGAATCCAAACGGGAAGATAGACTACGGTGGGAGGGGCCAGCTCCCGGCAAGCGGCGGAGCAACGGAGCACAAAATCAGGACTTTTAAAAGTCTGTTCCGCTGAGGGACATCGCTCCAGAGGCTAAACCGGGGTGAAGCCCATGCAGGGTCACAGAAGGATTGGGGGTGTCTGAGTGTTGCAGAGCTTGCAGGTATTAGAACGGGGAAGCCGGCTACAGAGACAGAGCCGAGGAGTGAGCTCTCAGCTTGGGGTTACCTTGAACCGGTCGCAGGCTGGGTGAGCTTGGAGTGCAGCCAGAAGCCAGGGAGAACGGGAGTAATTGGGCCCTATTCTCTGAGGGCACATAGAGGAGTAGGGCCCCGAGCTCTCCTCTCCTCTGGGCCAGAGACTGGGAGGCCCCCATCTTAATTCCCGTCCTCCGGAGCTCTACAGAAATTGTTCAGGGAACAAAAGCTCCTGAAAGCAAACCCGAACTGAGTACTCAGCCCGGCCCCTGGTAAGGGCAGTACAATTCTGCCTGGGGCAAAGACACTTGAGAATCACTACAACAGGCCCCTCCCCAAGAAGATCAACAAGAAATCGAGCCAGGACCAAGTTCACCTACCAAGGAGTGCAGTTTCAATACCAAGGAGAGCAGAGGAATTCCAGAGGAGGAGAAAGCAAAGCATGGAACTCATGGCTTTCTCCCCATGATTCTTTAGTCTTGCAGTTAATTTAATTTTTTTTCTTTTGCAATTTTTTTTTCTTCTGCTAATTTTTTTTTAACTTTTACCCTTTTCTTTTTTAACGTTTTTTAACTAGTTTATCTAATATATATATATATATTTATATATATATATATTTTATATTTTTTCTTTATTCATTTTCTTTTTCTAATTGTTTTTTTTTCTCTGAACCTCTTTTTATCCCCTTTCTCCCACCCACGATTTGGGATCTCTTCTGATTTGGTTAAAGCTTATTTTCCTGGGGTCTTTGCCACCTTTTTAGTATTTTACTTGCTCCTTCACATACTCTTATCTGGACAAAATGACAAGGCAGAAAAATTCACCACAAAGAAAAGAACAAGAGGCAGTACCAAAGGCTAGGGACCTAATCAATACAGACATTGGTAATATGTCAGATCTAGAGCTCAGAATGACGATTCTCAAGGTTCTAGCCAGGCTCGAAAAAGGCATGGAAGATATTAGAGAAACCCTCTCGGGAGATATAAAAGCCCTTTCTGGAGAAATAAAAGAATGAAAATCTAACCAAATTGAAATAAAAAAAGCTATTAATGAGGTGCAATAAAAAATGGAGGCTCTCACTGCTAGGATAAATGAGGCAGAAGAAAGAATTAGTGATATAGAAGACCAAATGACAGAGAATAAAGAAGCTGAGCAAAAGAGGGACAAACAGCTACTGGATCACGAGGGGAGAATTCGAGAGATAAGTGACACCATAAGACAAAACAACATTAGAATAATTGGGATTCCAGAAGAAGAAGAAAGAGAGAGGGGAGGAGAAGGTATATTGGAGAGAATTATTGGAGAGAATTTCCCTAATATGGCAAAGGGAACAAGCATCAAAATCCAGGAGGTGCAGAGAACCCCCCTCAAAATCAATAAGAATAGGTCCACACCCTGTCACCTAATAGTAAAATTTACAAGTCTTAGTGACAAAGAGAAAACCCTGAAAGCAGCCCAGGAAAAGAAGTCTGTAACATACAATGGTAAAAATATTAGATTGGCAGCAGACTTATCCACAGAGACCTGGCAGGCCAGAAAGAGCTGGCATGATATATTCAGAGCACTAAACGAGGAAAACATGCAGCCAAGAATACTATATCCAGCTAGGCTATCATTGAAAATAGAAGGAGAGACTAAAAACTGAAAGAATTTGCAAACACCAAACCAGGTCTACGGGAAATATTGAAAGGGGTCCTCTAAGCAAAGAGAGAGCCTATAAGTAGTAGATCAGAAAGGAACAGAGACAATATACAGTAACAGTCACCTTACAGGCAATACAATGGCACTAAATTCATATCTCTCAATAGTTACCCTGAATGTTAATGGGCTAAATGCCCCAATCAAAAGACACAGGGCATCAGAATGGATAAAAAAACAAAACCCATCTATATGCTGCCTACAAGAAACTCATCTTAAACCCGAAGACACATCCAGATTTAAAGTGAGGGGGTGGAAAACAATTTACCATGCTAATGGACATCAGAAGAAAGCAGGGGTGGCAATCCTTATATCAGATCAATTAGATTTTAAGCCAAAGACTATAATAAGAAATGAGGAAGGACACTATATCATACTCAAAGGATCTGTCCAACAAGAAGATCTAACAATTTTAAATATCTATGCCCCTAACATGGGAGCAGCCAACTATATAAACCAATTAATAACAAAATCAAAGAAACACATCAACAATAATACAATAATAGTAGGGGACTTTAACATTCCCCTCACTGAAATGGACAGATCATCCAAGCAAAAGATCAACAAGGAAATAAAGGCCTTAAATGACACACTGGACCAGATGGACATCACAGATATATTCAGAACATTTCATCCCAAAGCAACAGAATACACATTCTTCTCTAGTGCACATGGAACATTCTCCAGAAAAGATCACATCCTCAGTCCTAAATCAGGTCTCAACCGGTATCAAAAGATTGGGATCATTCCCTGCATGTTTTCAGACCACAATGCTCTGAAGCTAGAACTCAATCACAAGAGGAAATTTGGAAAGAACCCAATTACATGGAGACTAAACAGCATCCTTCTAAAGAATGAATGGGCCAACCAGGAAATTAAAGAAGAATTGAAAAAATTCACGGAAACAAATGATAATGAAAACACAACGGTTCAAAATCTGTGGGACACAACAAAGGCAGTCCTGAGAGGAAAATATATAGCGGCACAAGCCTTTCTCAAGAAACAAGAAAGGTCTCAGGTACACAACCTAACCCTACACCTAAAGGAGCTGGAGAAAGAACAAGAAAGAAACCCTAAACCCAGCAGGAGAAGAGAAATCATAAAGATCAGAGCAGAAATCAATGAAATAGAAACCAAAAAAACAATAGAGCAAATCAACGAAACTAGGAGCTGGTTCTTTGAAAGAATTAATAAGATTGATAAACCCCTGGCCAGACTACTCAAAAAGAAAAGAGAAAGGACCCAAATAAATAAAATCATGAATGAAAGAGGAGAGATCACAACTAACACCAAAGAAATACAGACAATTATAAGAACATACTATGAGCAACTCTACGCCAACAAATTTGACAATCTGGAAGAAATGGATGCATTCCTAGAGACATATAAACTACCACAACTGAACCAGAAAGAAATAGAAAGCCTGAACAGACCCATAACCAGTAAGGAGATTGAAACAGTCATCAAAAATCTCCAAACAAACAAAAGCCCAGGGCCAGACGGCGTCCTGGGGGAATTCTACCAAACATTTAAAGAAGAACTAATTCCTATTCTCCTGAAACTGTTCCAAAAAATAGAAATGGAAGGAAAACTTCTAAACTCATTTTATGAGGCCAGCATCACTTTGATCCCAAAACCAGACAAGGATCCCATCAAAAAAGAGAACTACAGACCAATATTCGTGATGAACACAGATGCGAAAATTCTCACCAAAATACTAGCCAATAGGATTCAACAGTACATTAAAAGGATTATTCACCATGACCAAGTGGGATTTATTCCAGGGCTGCAAGGTTGGTTCAACATCCGCAAATCAATCAATGTGATAGAACACATTAATAAAAGAAAGATCAAGAACCATATGATACTCTCAATAGATGTGGAAAAACATTTGACAAAGTACAGCATCCCTTCCAGATCAAAACTCTTCAAAGTGTAGGGATAGAGGGCACATACCTCAATATTATCAAAGCCATCTATGAAAAACCCACCGCAAATATCATTCTCAATGGAGAAAAACTGAAAGCTTTTCCGCTAAGGTCAGGAACACGGCAGGGATGTCCGTTATCACCACTGCTATTCAACATAGTACTAGAAGTCCTAGCCTCAGCAATCAGACAACAAAAGGAAATTAAAGGCATCCAAATCGGCAAAGAAGAAGTCAAACTATCACTCTTTGCAGATGATATGATACTGTATGTGGAAAAGCCAAGACTCCACTCCAAAACTGCTAGAACTTGTACAGGAATTCAGTAAAGTGTCAGGATATAAAATCAATACACAGAAATCAGTTGCATTTCTCTACACCAACAACAAGACAGAAGAAAGAGAAATTAAGGAGTCAATCCCATTTACAATTGCACCCAAAACTATAAGATACCTAGGAATAAACCTAACCAAAGAGGCTAAGAATCTATACTCAGAAAACTATAAAGTACTCATGAAAGAAATTGAGGAAGACACAAAGAAATGGAAAAATGTTCCATGTTCCTAGATTGGAAGAATAAATATTGTGGAAATGTCTATGCTACCTAAAGCAATCTACACATTTAATGCAATTCTTATCAAAATACCATCCATTTTCTTCAAAGAAATGGAACAAACAATCCTAAAATTTATATGGAACCAGAAAAGACCTCGAATAGCCAAAGGAATATTGAAAAAGAAAGCCAAAGTTGGTGGCATCACAATTCCGGACTTCAAGCTCTATTACAAAGCTGTCATCATCAAGACAGTATGGTACTGGCACAAAAACAGACACATAGATCAATGGAACAGAAGAGAGAGCCCAGAAATAGACCCTCAACTCTATGGTCAACTAATCTTCGACAAAGCAGGAAAGAATATCCAATGGAAAAAAGACAGCCTCTTCAACAAATGGTGTTGGGAAAATTGGACAGCCACATGCAGAAAAATGAAATTGGATCATTTCCTTACACCACACACGAAAATAGACTCAAAATGGATGAAGGACCTTAATGTGAGAAAGGAATCCATCAAAATCCTTGAGGAGAACACAGGCAGCAACCTCTTCGACCTCAGCCGCTGCAACATCTTCCTAGGAACATCTCCAAAGGCAAGGGAAGCAAGGGCAAAAATGAACTATTGGGATTTTATCAAGATCAAAAGCTTTTGCACAGCAAAGGAAACAGGTAACAAAACCAAAAGACAACTGACAGAATGGGAGAAGATATTTGCAAACGACATATTAGATAAAGGGCTAGTGTCCAAAATCTATAAAGAGCTTAGCAAACTCAACACCCAAAGAACAAATAATCCAATCAAGAAATGGGCAGAAGACATGAACAGACATTTCTGCAAAGAAGACATCCAGATTGCCAACAGACACATTAAAAAGTGCTCCATATCACTCGGCATCAGGGAAATACAAATCAAAACCACAATGAGATATCACCTCACACCAGTCAGAATGGCTAAAATTAATAACTCAGGAAATGACAGATGCTGGCAAGGATGAGGAGAAAGGGGAACCCTCCTACACGGTTGGTGGGAATGCAAGCTGGTGCAACCACTCTGGAAAACAGCATGGGGGTTCCTCAAAATGTTGAAAATAGAACTACCCTATGACCCAGCAATTGCACTACTGGGTATTTACCCTAAAGATACAAACGTAGTGATCCGAAGGGGCACGTGCACCCAAATGTTTATAGCAGTAATGTCTACTATAGCCAAACTATGGAAAGAACCTAGATGCC
Organism: Enhydra lutris kenyoni; assembly: GCF_002288905.1. Taxonomy (NCBI): domain Eukaryota; kingdom Metazoa; phylum Chordata; class Mammalia; order Carnivora; family Mustelidae; genus Enhydra; species Enhydra lutris. The sequence goes on from NW_019154089.1 coordinate 22,409,041, forward strand.
CATCAACAGACGAATGGATAAAGAAGAAGTGGTATATATACGCAATGGAATACTATGCAGCCATGAAAAGAAATGAAATCTTGCCTTTTGCGATGACGTGGATGGAACTAGAGGGTATCATGCTTAGTGAAATAAGTCAATCAGAGAAAGACAACTATTATATGATCTCCCTGAAATGAGGAAGTGGAGATGCAACATGGGGGGTTCAGGGGTAGGAGAAGACTAAATGAAACAAGATGGGATTGGGAGGGAGACAAACCATAAGTGACTCTTAATCTCACAAAACAAACTGAAGGTTGCTGGGGGAAGGGGGGTTGAGAGAAGGGGGGTGGGGTTCTGGACTTTGGGGAGGGTATATGCTATGGTGAATGCTGTGAAGTGTGTAAACCTGGCGATTCACAGACCTGTACCCCTGGGGATAAAAATATATTATATGTTTATAAAAAATAAAAATTTAATTAAAAAAAACTTAATATGAACCTCTAGTAATCAGAACAATGCAATATTGCAATAAGCATAGATGATTAGATCCTGAAATAAAACTGAGAATCCAAATGTAAACTCTTATTTTTATGGTCAATTGATCTTTACCAAGATAATTCAATGAGGAAAGGACAGTATTTTCAACAAAAGACACTTTAATAACTGGTTATCCACATGTAAAGAATCAGTTTGGAGCATTTCCTAATATCATGAACAAAGAGTTAATGCAATGTGAATCAAACACCTGAATGTAAGTGCTAAAACCCTCTTAGAAGAAAATATAAGAATAAATTTTCATGATCTTGGGCTAGACAAAATCTTCTTTGTTTAATTAAAATTAAAAACTTGTGTGCATCCAAAGAAAATTGTAGATCACAAAACTGAAGATAACCCACAGAATGGCAGGAAATATTTTCAAATCACAGATCTGAAAAGATACTTGAGTACAGAATAAAAAAACTCATCCATCAATAATATAACAACCCAATTCAGAAATAGACAAAGGATCTAAATAGGCAACTATCCAAAGAAAATCCACAAATGGTTATCCAACTTAATGAACAGACTAAAAAGCATCACATTTTACCTACTAGATGGGTACATTTATGGTATGTGAATTATATCTCAATTAAGCTGATAAAAAATAAAATAAATTTTAAAATATTTAACTAGAATTATTTTTCTGTTGTATACATAATGTAAAGTACTTCAATGAATATATTGCACTACTATAAAGTATAGCCTTTTTTTTTTTTTTTTTTTTTTTTGAGAGAGTGCATATGTATGAGTCGGGGAGAGAGAGAGGAGAGAGAGTTTCTTAAGCAGGCTCCATGGCCAGTGCAGAGCTTGAGGTGGGGCTTGATCTCAGGACCCTGAGATCATGACCTGACCTGAGCTAAAATAGAGTCAGATACTTAGCTGACTGAGCCACCCAGGTGCCCCTCAAGTAGTGCACTTTTCAAAACTATCCTAGTGAAGCTACAGTTTAAATCAGCAATCACAGCTATGATATCCAACATTTCTTGAATACTAACCTTGTGCTGAGCACTGTTACAAGTACTTTCCATTTTTCTTAATTTTTTTTTTTTTGCAACAACATTATTGGGTAGGTGATATCATTATCTCCATCCTCAAATGAAAAAAAAAATAAGGTAAATCAAAGTTAGCTAACTTTCTCAAGGTCACAAACACAAGCTTGAAAGGCTGAATTTGGCTTATTATACGTTTCCATCAAGCTAGTTTTCATTAAGGGATTTAACTTTGGTGTTTCTAAGGTGAAGGACGTGTAGTTACATGTGGAAAGTATTTTCTTTTTCTTCCTCTTGATTAATCTTAAATAAGCCTTGGCTCCATGTGATTTATTACTGTTTAGGAAATGTACAGTGCACCATGACTGGATCAATATAGTTTCTCTAATACTCATCTTGTAGACTGTGAGTTCCCAGAGAGTATAACATTATCTTATATATTGTTTATTTCCCAGCTCACTATAAATGGCATAACACACAGAGGGATTTGACAGAAGTGTAAGGAATTAATTAAACCAGAAAATTATGTAATGTGGAAAATTTCAGTTGCTGGAGTTTGTAGGAAATCTCAATTTTCTCTATTTTCCATCACTTTAAGCAGATAATTCTAACCATCCAAAAACTACTGTAACATCCTAACTCATGTTTCTGAATCTTCTTTGAGGCATATTCTGTATACTGAAATTAATTGTACCTGTGCAGTACGTGGGGGTTGTATGAGTTAAATTATGCAAATGAACATCAAGAATTTTCTGAGGTAACAATTTTTCCAAGAATTATAAGTTCTAATATTCTGAAATTTTAACATTTTTTCAAAAAGCAATTTTATCTTTCTCAGAAATAAAATGTTCTATTTCAAATTTCTGGACTGAACATTCTGGAAACTGCATTCATCTCTCTGTGTCAGAAGAATAATGACTTATTGTATACCAAAGCTGGGCTCACATTTTTTTTTTTTTTTTAAGATTTTATTTATTTATTTGACAGACAGAGATCACAGAGATCACAAGTAGGCAGAGAGGCAGGCAGAGAGAGAGAGGAGGAAGCAGGCGCTCCCCGCTGAGCAGAAAGCCCGATGAGGGGCTGGATCCCAGGACCCTGAGACCATGACCCTAGCCAAAGGCAGACGCCCAACCCACTGAGACACCCAGGTGCCCCTGGGCTCACATTCTTTAAAAAATGTCAGAATATGACTTCTCAAACTTTAAGTTTAAATATCAAATTTTCATGCAAAAAACTTACATTCAAATTGTAAATGTAAACTGCCCTCATTATGTCTTTTAGCTTGTTGCTAAAGTGTTTTATTTAAAATTGAGAATCTTTTTTAGCATGATACTCTGTAGTAAGCACTATTTTTGTAGGGTAATTCTTTATGACATGGGTATGTATCTTGTCACAGTTTTTGTCCCAGACTACCTTTTCAAGAATGTTTATATAGCAGAAGAACTTTGGAAGATAGAGATAGCATCTCCTTCTGGGGCAAAGGGTATATATATATTTTTTTCCCTGAAGAATTTAATAATTATTCCCTCTGGAGCAAAGACTAGGTAGCTTTGCTAGTAGTGCCTTTAAAAGATTGGGGTTTCCTTGACAGATGTTGGTGAGGGTGTGGAGAAAGGGGAACCCTCTTGCACTGTTGGTGGGAATGCAAGCTGGTATAGCCACTCTGGAAAACAGTATGGAGGTCCCTCAAAAAGTTGAAAATAGAGCTACCCTATGACCCAGCAATTGCACTACTGGGTATTTGCCCTGAAGATACAAATGTAGTGATCTGAAGGGGCACCTATACCTCAATGCTTATAGCGGCAACGTCAGCAATAGCCAAACTATGGGAAAAGCCCAGATATCCATCGACAGATGAATGGATAAAGAAGATGTGGTATATACATAGAATTGAATACTTCTCAGCATCAAAAAAAAAAATGAAATCTTGCCATTTACAACGATGTGGATGGGACTAGAGGGTATTATGCTGAGTGAAATAAATCGATCAAAGAACAATGATTATCATATGATCTCACTCGTATGTGGAATTTAAGAAACAAAACAAAGGATCATAGGGGAAGAGAGGAAAAAATAAAACAAGATGAAACCAGAGAGGGACACAAAACATTAGAGCCTCCTAATCATAGGAAACAAACCGAGGGTTGCTGGAGGGGAGGGGGGTGGGGCAATGAGGGAATAGGGTGAAGGACAGTAAAGAGGGCACATGACGCAATGAGCACTGGGTGTTATAAAGACCGATGAAGCAGTGACTTCTACCTCTCAAACTAATAATACAATATATGTTAATTAATTTCAATTTAAATAAATGAATTTAAATAAAAAATGAATTAAAAATAAATAAAAGATTGGGGTTTCCTAATGTCAGTGTTCTTCAGAATGACACAGACCTACTGTATGTGTAGCTTCTACCTGGGTGCATCTTGTCATTGCCCCCCTGGGACTTGGGAGGTCAAGAGGGACTAATGTGAACATAAAGTTATGCTGCCTGCAGTGCTGTGAGTAAAAAGCCTGTGTCGCTAGAAGTCTCCTGTTTCTGCCAGCATCTATGAAACCGTGGCAAGCTATCTTGTTAATTTCAAAGTAGGGTAAAATCTCAAACTCTTTATAGTTATTGACAGAATTAGTTTCTAAACACACAATAGATTTATACAATGTGTGAGCAACACACTGTGGATATTCTAAACATTATACGCAAATGCTGATTTAAAATACATTGCCAGGGTGCCTGGGTGGCTCAGTTGGTTAAGTGACTGCCTTTGACTCAGGTCATGATCCTCCAGTCCCAGGACTGAGTCCCATATCAGGCTCCCTGCTCAGAGGGGAGTCTGCTTCTCCCTCTTACCCTCCCCACTCTCATGCTCTCTCTCTCATTCTCTTTCTCTCCCAAATAAATAAATAAAATCTTAAAAAAAAATACATTGCCTAATCCACATGCCTAACATTTATGATAATGATTGTAATAGACCAATAAGATCTAATGTGCCTCCTGCTCATCCATGGTCACCATTTTTGACATTTATTTATAAATCATAGAACTTTCTTACATGCTTTCTATTTTTTATAAAGAAAGTTTCAGCATATTAAAAATTGCACTTTTATTTTTATATTAAATGTAACTCTACACTTTTTGGATTTATTATCATAGAAAAAATAAGAAACCCAACCACAACATCATAGTTATAAATGTGTTTCCAATGGTTTCTTGTCTGATTTGTTGGCCTCCTTATGACTATCAAGTTCAAAGATTTCATGTTGGCAAAAACCCATGAACAACACATTCTTGTCAGCTTAAGCCCTAACCTAAGAAAAAATTTCAGTCTCATAAAAAAGGAAAGAACAACGCTGACGATGCAAGGGTAGTATCAGACATGCTTTTCAGTAGGTAAGTTTGATTGTGCTAGAGAACTAAATAGTTTTTTCCTGTTTTGTTCATCTTTCTAGTTTAAATAGCATAAGGTGAAAAGGCAAGGACTAGTTCTCCTGTGTTCTATATCACCAACAAATAGCATCCACTATAATAAATGTGAATTGAATGAGTGAACTTTGTATGTTAAAAGCTCCTACTGCTGCTATACCTTAGGACTATACAACTACTAAAAAAAAATGGTTTGTTTTTTTCACATTCAGATGGCGAGTCCACCTGATATCACTAGAGTAATTAGCATTGTAAAAGCTGTTTGAGAAAATGTACATAGGAATCTCTGGCCAATTCTATTCAAGGTCATCTAACTAATTTGAAACACCATTGGTTCATGTTAAGTTCATCATATATAATTGCTGAACTTCCTTCTACCACCTTAAAAAAATTTACTACTAACTGGTCAGTGTTTGTAAAATTATAAAATGAAAGCTGAGTAGCTTTCACTAGGGGACACCTCCAATAATAATCATGGACAAGACCCTGCCTATAAGGACTCAAGAGCTGAAAGTGACAGGAAGGCATGCAAAACATAAACAACTGAATTGCAAAAGCAGATGACTCCTACCATCTGCTTAGCTTGTTTCTGCTCTCATTTTGCCAGGAGCCCTTTGAGAAGACACGGAACCATGCTGATGCCCTCCATCATATGTTATGTCTCCTTCCCATCTGTGATGCCCTCTCCTATGCTCAATGACATTACTTTGGCTTTGTCTTTCCCTATTGAAACACACAAGATAAAGGAAGAGAAAGGAAGGGGTTCCATGGGGCTACAATAATGTTGAAGATGAAGACAGGTTGGAATGTCAAGCTCCACTCTAGTGGGCCAAATGTGGAAGAAAGTTAAAGTAAGGTCTAAAATAAAATAGGCCACATGGAAACATTTATTTATTCTATAAACATTTACTAAATATGGAACATGTGGCAGATACTATAGTAGGCTCTGCAGATAGTAGGGGAAAAAGGGAATGGGGGGGGGGGGAAGACCAATTCTTTAGTTCAAGAAGTTCATAGGTTAGAGGAGGCAGAAAACAAATATACAAAATAATTACAAAGGATTGTACCTGCTAACCTGTAAGGAACAATCTCAAAGCTTAGATGTGAAATAACAGGGAGTGGGGAAAACTCCTGCAGATAAATTGGTTTAAAAAGACTTTAGCTGAAGAACTTAAACAACTCAACACCAGAAAAACCAAATAATTCAATTAAAAATGGGTATAGGACATGAACATATATTTTCCTAAATAAGACAGATATTCAGATGGCCAACAGACATATGAAAAAATGCTCAACATAACTAATCATCAGGGAAATGCAATCAAAACCACAATGAGATATCACCTTATAGTTCTCAGAATGGCTAATATGAAAAACACAAGGAATTATAAGTGTTGGTGAAGATGTGAAGAAAATGGAACCCTTGTGCACTGTGTGTAGGAATGTAAATTGGTACAACCACTATGGACAACAGTATGAAGTTTCCTTAAAAAATTAAAAAATGGTACAATAGTAATTCCACTACTGCATATTTAACCTCCAAAATGAAAACAGTAATTAAAAAAGATATATGCACCCCCATGTTCACTGCAACATTATTTATAAAAGACAAAACATGGAAGCAACTTAAGTGTCCATTGATAGATGAATGGATAAAGAAGATGAGGTATATACAATGGAATATTACTCAGCCATAAAAAAGAATGAGATCTTGCAATTTGGAACCGCATGGATGGACCTAGAGGGTATTATGTCGAGTGAAATAAGTCAGATAGTGAAGAACAAATGCCATATGATTTCACTTATATGTGGAATCTAAAAAACACAAGAAATGAACAAACAAAACAAAACAGAAACAGGACCATAAATACAGAGAGCATGAATGAAAACTGGTGGTTTCCAGAGGGGAGATGCTTAGAGGGATGGGCAAAATAGGTGAAGGGGATTAAGAGGTATGAAATTCTAGATATAGAATGGTAAGTCACAGGTATGAAAAGTGCAGCATGGGGAATATAGTGTATATATATGTAGATATACCATATTTTTATGGTTGTAATGGTGTTGTGTGGTGACAGATGCGGACTGTCCTGATCATGGTGAGCATAGCTTAACATATGGAATTGTTGAGTCACTATGTTGTGCACCTGAAACTAATAAAGCATTGCAAAATGAAAAAAAAAAGAAAAAAAAGAAAAAAAATCTTCAACCAGACAGTAACACTTAAGGTGAGACCTGAGCGGTGAGAAGAAATCATTAGTTTAAGGAAGTATATAAGTCAGTGAAGTAAATAATTAGTTTAAGTGAGAGTAGGGAGAGGGGAAACCTGAGGAAAGTCTATGGAAAGAAAACTTGGTGTGTCCTAGGAGAAGAAAGACAAGAAAGTCACTTGTTATTGCTGGAGTATAGTGAGGGAGATAAGTGTGAGGGGATAAGCCATTGAGAGGGAAGCATACATCATGCCCAGTCTTGGTCTTGCTGAAGAGTTCTGATTTTTTTCTGAGTATTACGGGAGTGATTGGACATTTTTATTAGGAGGTGATATAATCAAATTTACTTTTAAGATCACTCTGTTTTATCCAGAGTAGATTAAAGTAAATCCATAGAGTATAAATGACATGTGCCAGGGGCGGTGGGGCGGGGTGAGGGGGGCAGAACTTTAAAGAAGAGAAGTCAGAATGGTGAGAGAGTTGAAATACGAAAGAACAAAAAGTAGAGGTGTGATCCTAGTCCCCTTTGGCAACACCACGGTACCAGCCGTGTAGCAGGATGACCAAGTCTGGATGGGGAATGTGTTTTCTTTGTGACAATATGGTCATGATTCCCTGGGGAGTACTGGCCACTTGTTCTCAGTGTGACCTGAATTTCCCAGCCAGATTTTCATATTTATATTGCTTGACAAATATTTGCCCACTTCTAAACAGGAAACCTGGAATACATCTAGAAGATCATGATAGTGGCTGGGATGGCAGCTTCTGGGTCCTGATTATTTGCTATCCCTGTTTCTGATGCTATCTTCCTAAGGTCAAACACGCTGGAAGGATATTACGGCTCTCATACAGCCACGCCAGAGTGCTACAGTCATTCGCCTTTCGTTAAGATAACAAGTGTAGGCTCTCGGTTCAATGAGACCGACCACAGCATTACAAATGGCACCGGTTTAAATGCCTTGTACAACATTGCAGGGGGAGAGCTACAGATTTTTCAGAGCTGAGAAGGAGCACTGTTTATCTGCTCATTACTAAAAAGGAAGAGTGTGTTTCACAAAATATGGCCTTGTGGGCTAAAGCTGTCTTTCTTTGTTCCTTGGAACAGCCGAGTGTGGCTTTACATCTCAGGCCAATTATCCTCCACCGTTTTTCAGAAACTGACAAAACCTGTAAAATGAGCAATGATACAAAGACAGCATACCATTCTGCAGTTTACTCTTTATCCTGCATTTGCATCTGATTTTGGTGTGTATGTTTTGGGTGGGGTGGGGATATCACTCCAGGGATAAGATTTCCTAATATGAGAACAACATACCAAACAAACAGCTGCTAATTCCTGCTGTCTCTAATCTCCTTGCCGGACAGCTCTCCTTAAGAAGGGTACCTCTTCTATCAATACCCCACTTTTTTTTTTTCCCTGAGATAATGGGATTAGCTGGAGCGAAGCCATACATCCTGCTACCCTTAAAGAGAGCCCTCACTCTAGCTTGGGTTTGTGGGATGTAACCTCAGTTTTTACTGGGAACTGCTGGAGCTTGACGTGCAAAACAAACCATCGGGGCATGTGGAGTGATTTCATACAGACTTGCTCTCAGAGGAGAAGAGCAAAGAGTCAGAGATAAAAATTAATCGTGACTCTCCATCAATAAGGCACTGTGCTCCCTTCAGGTTGGCGCTTGTTCTGGCCCCCAGAAATCCCAGGAAGCCCAGAGACACTGTCCTGCAGGTTCCTGTTGGCAGCACTCCCCATGGGGAAGACAATATAGGAAGAGCAGGTTAAAAATCAAAATGGAACTGAATAAAGAATATGAACATTTTCTGATTTTTTTTCATTTCCATGACACACATGAAATTCACTTAGAATATACCCATAATAAAAAGAGAAATGATCAGAGGGATGTAGAATAGAGCCTGCTGAAAACTGATTTTCAGATACTCCATAATGTTCTGCAAGAGAAAACATTGTGTCAAATGTGAATTAAATTTGAACAACAGCCTTTCAAATGCAAATCCTTTGGAAGGAATGTCATTGATATACAACCTCTAAAAACCTTTCAAAAGGAATAAAATGGATAAATGTGATAATTAAGATCTCTATTTATAGGAAAATGATCAGATCACATTTGTTCTGAAATGTTTTTGTACCTGCAACATGGAGGGCAGATATAAAAAGTAAGGATCAGGTTTGAAATTTGCAGGTTGGAGGTGAAAATGGAATGATAGCTTGTCTGACAGAGGCGAGGGTTTTCCTCTAGTATGCTAAGACCCATTATTATGCACCCATAATTGCCAAGGCCTGCACTGACCTCTATTCACTCTTCCTCATGTAGTCTCCACTTCAGCTCCCCCTAAACACCCTCCTCTTCCCAATGCAAGATGTAAGCCACTCGGCTATCAGCAGCAGGATTCTACTGAACAGTATTTATGGGAAGCGGACTGGCCTATTTGAGAATGTAAGAATTACTGTTTTACACTGAGTATTTCTGGAAACAGAGTGCTATATGCGCAAGGTTTATTAGGGAGTGATCTCAGGAGACATATCTGTAAGCAAGTGAGGAAGGCAGGATGAGGCAGAAGGAGATGAATGACAAGTGACTGTGACCAAATGCTTAGGTGATCCTAAAACAAAGCAGTGATCTGGAATTAGGCTGGCTCTTCAGAGTTGTCACAAATTAGGGTAAATTATGGGGGCAGGAGTGAAAGGCTCTCTACTCCCACATCGGCCGATCTTCCGTCAAACCTGTCCCAGGGAGAAGGTATTCTTAGGTGAAGCCAGACTGAGGTCAAGAGCATTAGCCTGTAATCTCTTGGCAGGTGCATAATCCCAGAAGCTGGGGGTAGGGAGTCGGGTGAGCCTGGTGGTAGGTATTAAGGAGGGCACATATTGCGTGGAGCACTGGGTGTGGTACATAAACAATGAATTTTGGAACACTGAAAACTAAATTAAATTAAATTAAATAATTTAATTTAATTTAAAAAAAGAAGCTGGGGGAAGGGTGAGGAGATCCACATGTTATATTATTCACTACAGCTGTATATATGATGGAATTTGAGGATTCCTTCTTCTACAGATTCCACCTTGTCATTGGACATTATTTTTATTAGGAAACTATTCTCACAAGAGGGACTTTACCTGGGAAGAAAAAATACATAAAGCTATTCTCTAACATGTGTACCTAACGATTGCTTTGCTGTATGCTTGCCAGCTGCAGTGCTAAGAGGATATTTATGGCCAAATAAGGAGAAAAGGCCAGGATATAGATGGTGAGAGACATCCACGGTTGAGAAAGCCTGGGAAGTTGCAATAGAGAAAGAATGCACAAAAAATCTAGAAGAGCATCATTTCACAGATGATAAGGAGAGGATGCTAAAGAGAAGAAATTCTGTTAAGATTCGCCCCTGGTTAGTCCTCTACCATCACAGGAGAAGTAATGGCAGTGGAGATGAAGGGATAAAAAGAACAGGCAGCTAGGAAAATTCAGATTCCCTCTTTCCTCACTGACTGATTTTTCCATCATTGCTCTTCCTAAGCTTCTATCCTGGGAGGAGAAAAGTCAGGAAACATGGAAGATAGAATATGCGTTGGGTGACAGTGTTGCTATACCTAATCTTGAGACTTTTGTGGTTTTTTGATTTGTTTTCTAGTCTCAATAATCTCATCTGTATAATCTGTGACTCTGTAAACCCTCTGAGTTTGTTTATCTATTTTGTTATTTTGTTTCTTGACAAGACTTCTTTGAAATATTACGTATACCATTTGTGCCTTCATTCATAATCTCACTTTCTTTAGGCAAACAGCAGCTAAAATCTGGGAAAGCTGCCTTGCAGGACATGTAAAGCACAATTTTCCATGTCATTTGCCTGGACTTGGCTAAATTGCTGATGGTATTTTTCTGGCCAGATTTTTCGTCAAGTAGCCAAACGTTTTGAGGACCATTTTGCTCTTGCAAGATTTCTTTCAGCTGGTTCTCTGCATTGATAAGGTTCAGAGGGTTTAGAAAACCATCTGAACTCTTGGGATTTTATTTGAACCAAAACCCAAACTTTGAACCCTTTATGGTTTTACACATCACAAGTAAATGTGTCTCCTGCCTTGATATTATTCCCTCTGGTTCCCTCCTGACTCTTTGTCCCTTGAATAAAACTGAACAGTGAGTTGGAGATCAAAACTCGATCCAAGGGTCACCTCCGATTGATGACCTTCTCTCTACAACAACCACTTTAATTAAAGACCACATCTACGAGCAACCACTTTTCCATGGGCCCTTGGATATGTTCTCAAGACAGATTTTTCTGTTAACAGCAGCAGCATCCCCTTGCTCTGAAGAGTAGCAAGTCCCAGTGGATCACAGATCTTAACCCCATGACAGGCCAACCTATTTATGCTGGCTACTAATAATGACTTATGTTTATAATGGTACTATTCATCCTAGAGGCTCACTCACAGCACTCCACTGACCACATGTGTGCTCTTTATACAGGCATGTGTCTATACACACCCACACATCACAACTGCACAAAGGTCTTGACTGCTGCGGCTTTAATCAGCCCTTTCTTCCTTTTGCTTAGCTACAGGGCCTGATCCCTGGGATTAGGGGAACCAGTGCACCCTCCTCTTTATCATGGTGGGGGGACCAGACTGAACAATTGGGAGTCAGCTCCCTATTCACTTTGCTGCTTATTAGGATGTGTGTATATCAGCTGTGATGCTGCAAAGCGAGTTGAGAGAGACATTGTGCAATACATATTTAATAGTGGGAACTCTCCTCCCATTTTATCTCTTCCCCTTCTCTCCTTCCATTTAATGAACCAATTATTCTGACAAGGAGGAGAATGCTCTCTTCCTAGCTCCCTCTCACTTGGAGCCTTTATTCCCTGTTTCTCTAAAGTGCTGCCTAATTTGGCACAAGACCCTATTGTAGGTTATTTTTACATTCACCATGAATTGTGTAAAATTGTTTCAGCACTTTGGAAATTTTTCTTTTAAAGCAGGAGATAGCATTTTATCCCCATGTGAGTGACAGATAAGATGTGATGGTAAGAGAATGGCCAAACCTGAATAGGTATGCAATTGCCTTCATTTTATTTAACAACATTACAGTTTGTTTTTTTGGTAACAGATTAAACACTAAGAAAAACACCTAGACTACGTATTAATGGATTCCCATTTCTGTTTTTGTTGAAATGCTTAAAATGTAGCAAATCCAGTTTCCTCACTGAAGACTCTGCAGCTATTCATTATTCATGATGAAACATGATGCAATTTTATTAATTTGCACATTTACTTTATTTACATGAATAAAAATCCACAGAATTTCTACTGATCATGAAATGTTTTGAGGATAAAATTGGGAGCAGCCTTCAACAGTGCTACCCACACTGTTTTTCTTAAGCATTTGATCCTCTCTTTTGGATAGATTGTTAATTATTGATCTATTTGGCATGGTGTAATCTAAATTAGATGATGGTTGCTTTTTGTCATATATGCTTTTAAAGTGTTTGGTTTATTCTATAAATAAAATGAACTGAAGGACATGGGATATTTTTAATTAGAGGAACTGTGATCAGTTCAATTTTTAATCTATAGTAAGTGCCAGGCACTCTGATAGATCATAGTTTCAGTAAAATTTATAAGAAACAGCCTTTGGCCTCAAGTTGTTTCTGGACCAGTGGGGACACAGACTTTCTAAATTCTCATATGCCATTAGAAAAACACAGAAGATATACCTACTATTTTTGCAGTTCCAACGTCCCTTTTTTTTTTTTTTTTTTAATAATAACACACGGGATTGACTTTTAGATTTTTTTTTTTTTAATTTATCAGAGAGAGAGAGGGAGAGAGAGCGAGCACAGGCAGCAGAATGGCAGGCAGAGGCAGAGGGAGAAGCAGGCTCCCTGCAGAGCAAGGAGCCCGATGTGGGACTCGATCCCAGGACGCTGGGATCATGACCTGAGCCGAAGGCAGCTGCTTAACCAACTGAGCCACCCAGGCGTCCCCGGGATTGACTTTTAAAGATTCACCGGCTCCTCTAATGTCAATCTATGTTGTTAGGGAGGAATTGTTTCTACCCTCTTCTTCCTAGAGTCAGCATGTTATCCAGTCCTGAGCAACTGGCATTCCATCCTCCTATCCTCAACAATGGATAAGTATCACAACAACCCATCAGAATGTTTCCTGGAAATTTTCCTAGAGCTAGTGAGAAAGAGCAAGTCATTTCCCCTGAATTTGCTAGACTGACAGAGCATAAATCTAAAGTTCTTGGTGTCCACGTTTGGAAATTAAGGCACTATGGCAAAAGCAGAGTTAAGAATTAGAATACTAATGATATTACTTGAACGTTTGAATCCAGACATAACTAAAGCCAGAAATTCTATGAACTTTTTGTTAGGGCTGTTAAAAGATGTCTGTGTATATGCTTGATTACCTGCCTGAAAGCATGCATGTGTTCTCTTTGTTGTAGTTTGAATTGGTACCCATATATTGCAAACAAAAATTCTAAGAACAAGATCCCAAAGAGGAGGCAGTAAAAGATTGCCAGAAGAGAGTTCATATAAAATGTTTACAACTTACCAAAAGCAAAGGTAGAGATGCTGATTTCATTTAAATCTAGAGATCAAGATTGAAAAAACAAATCTAAGAACCACTTTACCATGAGCCCATATTTAAACTAAAGATAACAGACACTTCCGTTGGAAAATGTGTATGCAATGTTCCTGGTCATGTATGCCTGTTTCCTATTTATTGAGTTCTTAGTCACTGAATAATCTTACCCATAAGTAAGAATTTGATGAGCCCAGAACCACTAAATGTCCTTTAGTAGACACAAGAATAACTTTCTTAACTCATCCTATGGCTCCAACAGTTAGCACTGATACCCTATCCAAGAAAGTAAGTAAAACTTTGTTCCAAAAGTAATTGTGTCAATTGACTGTATTTAAATGTCAAGACAATAAAATATGTCAAGAGTTAATGCTTCAGGGCAGTATACAGAGTAAGTGATTTTTCATGATCTCTCTATTTCTATGACTCCCTGAGTCTGTAAGGCTACCTTCCTTTCCCCAGGACATTTCTGACTAGTTTTACCACTGGACAGTTAGGTCTGAACTTGAAGGTACCTGTTATTTCAAAACTGTAGATTTCCTTCCAATTGTGCTGCATGTGCTTCTCTACCTATCAGAAATGTGAAAAAAGAATAATTGGAAGGCAAAACAGGCCTTTGAAACAGACCTCTCTTCAACTGCAATTCCTCTTGAACCTCACACGTGCTGTACAATGACCAGTTGGGCAGCTTTTGGTCAGCTTTGGGCAGATGCAGCCACAAGGGGCTTTGCTCTGAGCTCACATGGATATTCTTCCTGTTTCTTGTACTGGGGCTTCTCTGAATGCAAAGTTTAGAGCCTGTGGGAATCATCTCAGTGGTCATGCTTGTGCAAACAGAAAGTACAGGAAATTTGACAATAGGAGACAAATACAGGTAAACAAATACTTCCCCCTTCTTGTCCCAGGAGGATAGTTCTGGGAAGCATTTCGTATGGCTATTCAGAAGTTCATGGGGGAGATTAAACTCAGTTTCTATAGCCATGGAACTCTGTGGCCAACTTGACAAGTGTCCTAGTATTCTTCTTTCCTCCCTCCCTTCTTCCCTTTTCCCTTCCTCCCTCTCTCCCTCCCTCCCTTCCTCCCTTCCTTCCTTCCATCTTCTGCTAAGATAAAAATATGGAGATATGAATAAAGAGTACCATTATTTATTGATATAACTTCCCTTGAGAAAGAAATTGACTTTGGGGATCTTATACAAGATCATAATTTAAAGATTTTATTCATTCATTCATTCATTCATTCATTTCAAGAGAATGGGAGAGGGAGGGGCAAAGCAGAGGGAGATACAGAACCTCAAGCAGACTCCATGCTGAGCGTGGAGCCTGTCATGGGGCTCAATCCCATGACCCTGAGATCATGATCTGAGCCAAAATCAAGTTGGATGCTTAACTGACTATGTCACCCAGGCACCCCTAGAAGATTATATTTTACTAGGGGTTCCTTTGTTAGACTGCTCAGGTTTGAATTTCTGCTTTAACTCTTAATAGCTTTGTGACCCTGGACAAGATACTTAACTTTTCTAAGCTGCGGGTTTCTCTTTTGACAAATGGTTATAACAAAACTTATTTTGTAGGGTTCTAGAGTGTTCTAAGTAAAAACATTTGGAGAAAACACTGCAACTATGCCTGACACGTGATAGGCACTAAATATATGTGACATATTTGAAGACAGGGAATAATTTTATTATCTAAAGAGTAATAATAAATTGTACTTCTGAAAAATGGAAAAAGAAAGGAAAAATTAGCTGAAAGATGCCAGACAGTTTTACTATGCAATTGAAATGCTGCAATTTAAGAAGAATGGTATTTCAGTAAAGTGAATTTAGAGAATTCAAATTCTTTTCTTTAACTCATCTAATATAAGCATTATATTGCTAAAATTATATATGTTTTATCCTAGATTCCCTGAAAATGTTACATTTTACTTTATTTCCATTGCATATAAACAATCTAAGAAGAGTTGGTTTGCAAAACATTTTACAGAGAGCTACACATCTGTCTCCTATTAGACAACATAACTAAACTAGAAAATTCAGTTAATAGAAATAATGTCTAAGCAAACTTAAAAGTGGATAAAGGAAGATATTTAAACCGTAGTAGCCAGAACCCTGGACTGGAACTTGCAGTAGAAGATTCAATGGCTATTCTAAAGTCTGCCATTAATAATGTGGATAGGTCACTTAATTCCTCTAGGGTCCAATTTTCTCTAGATCAAATCTAGTCTAAAATAAATAGGATGAGATTGACCATCTCTGAGGACCTTTGCAATTCTAAAATGTCATAATTCTATATTATTAAGTTCCCTTTTTGCAGGATAGATCAAAGCATAAATAGACTGGTAAACTTTTCTTGCACACAAGAGTGATTATGCAGCAAAATCATTTGTTCTTGACCTTGGTCTTGACACAAATAAAAATTCCATCACAGAAATCATAGAAAATCAGAAGGAGTCCAGTTCACTATGAAGCATGCTGTGTTACTTTTGAAAAAGACACATGACATTTGGTTTAGGTTTTCTAAAGCTGTGATAACATCAAAACCGGTAGAAGAACTTCACTAATGAGGCTTTAGGGTTGAGAAAGGAGGAAATAAACTAGACAAAAAAGATTTGTAATTAGCACATCAATTATTTGTATATAAGTAGGTGTTCCTGAAGTGCCTTAAGGAGTTTAAAAATCAATATTTCCATGAATATTTTCTTGCTTCTGGTTTATACGTGTTGACACACACACACACAGAGGTGGAGGAGTAGGGGCAGAGGGAGAGAGAGAATTTTAAGCAGATTCCATGCCCAGCACAGAGCACAATATGAGGCTTAATCTCACAACCTTGAAATCAGGACCTGTACTGAAATCAAGAGTTGGACACCCAGGGGCACCTGGGTGGCTCAGTGGGTTAAAGCCTCTGCCTTCGGCTCAGGTCGTGATCCCAGGGTCCTGGGATCGAGCCCTGCATCAGGCTCTCTGCTTGGCAGGGAGCCTGCTTCCCTTCCTCCCTCTCTGCCTGCCTCTCTGCCTACTTGTGATCTCTGTCTGTCAAATAAATAAATAAAATCTTAAAAAAAAAGAAAAAAAAAGAAAAAAAAGGAGTTGGACATTGAACTGACTGAGTCACCCAGGTGCCCCTACTTTTGGTTTATACCATTAATTCATACCAACACTGAAGAAAATGATTATTACTTAAAGACAAATGGTTCTTTAATCTTTTTCAATTTTTGTTTATTCTGGTTTTGTGGACATCTAAATAAATGAGTTTGGGCTATAGTGTTAAAATATTGTTCAGCGAGATGTTCGTAATTTAATAAAAAGCAAAACTAGGGGAAACATTCTTGTGTTTCGGGAAAATGCACAGAAAGGACTCTTTTTCTCAGAAAATAAAAATCCGTCTTTGTAGTGAAAGAAGAGAGGTAATAAAATCTGAGATGGCTTTCCCAATACCAACATAGATTTTTGCCACCCTAGATGGAAAAATTATTCAACAGATTTATGCTACTTCCCCATTGATCTTTGAATCAGATTTTTTTCAGATTTTTAATTATTACCTATGTGATTTCATATGAAGTAACTTTAAAAAGTTGACAAAGTTTTATGGAATAATAATGGCAAATAAACTTGAAGGTTATGGAAGGAACAGATGCCACCTATTGTTTGATAAATTGGACAAATTAAATTCATGATTTAGTGGAAAAAGACCTTCTAAACTTTCATATGCACACCCTCAGAAGATGAGTTCTAGTATCATAACAAGGCCAAGAATTAATTGGAAATTACTTACATTTTTTCCTTTGCTTTTTTTAGTTGACATAATTGACATAAGATAGTATATTAACTTCAGGTGTGCAAAATAATGGTTTGTGTATATTTGCATATATTGCAAATATACACAAACATCTACATAACATCTGTCACCATACACAGTTACAGAATTTCTTTCTTCTTGTCATGAGAACTTTTAAGGTCTACTCTCCTAGCCCCTTTCAAATATGCAATACAGTATTAAGTATAGTGGCTATGCTGTACATAATATCCTCATGACTTATTTATTTTATAACTAGAAGTTTGTACGTCTTGATTCCCTTCACCCATTTCTTCCACCCCGACTCCCTGACTCTGGCAACCACCAATCTGTTGTCTGTATCTATGAGGTTTCTGTTTTTATTTTTCCTTCAGATTATGCATATAAATGAAATCATATAGTGTTTGTCATTCTATGTCTGAATTATCAAATTTTGAAGATTTAGGAGTTATGTGTTCATAATGCCATGATTGGTTATTTTATGGTATCATCAAAATTAAAAATAATTATAACATCTCAACACATTTTTAAAATATTACACAAAGAAAGTATCTATAATATGAAAAGCATGTGTAATATTACCTCTGTCAAACCCCATAATTGGAACTTTGATCTTGGTATATCATCATACAAGGGGAGATTTTTAAAATAAAGCTGTTTCAACTTAATAGCATCTCATAACTCAAAATCAGCATTTCTTTAATAAAATGTAAATAATCACGTCAAAGGCAATGGGTATTTCATGCAGAAACCCAAAATAGAATTTGCATTAAACTGAAAATTGGTCCATGCTTCACCACACAGTAATTTGACCTAAAGATAACATTCTTATTCCCACAGCAACAAGATGTGAGTTTCAGGCAATGAAAACATTTAAGAAGCACAACGTGGAGTATATTTTATAATGTAAAAATGTCTCTCTCAAGTTCTAATGTAACAAAATACAGAAATCCATGGGCTTAGCAGTGTTAATATAGGCTTTCACCACATGAACTATGACAATAGGAATGGTAAACAGAAAAAAATATAGGAAATCAACATGCCTCATTTCACTCGATGCTTCATTTCTTGCTCAGTAATTGGTGGAATTGAGAGAAAAGGGCCTGGGGTGTCTGGGTGGCTGCTTAAGCATCTGACTTTTTATTTCAGCTTAGGTCGTGACCTCAGGGTCATGAGATGGGAGTCCCATGGAGGGCTCCTCATTCAGCAGGGAGTCTGCTTGAGATTCTTTCCCTCTACCTCTGCCCTTCCCCCACCCCTTTCTCCCAAATAAATAAGTAAAACCTTTAAAAATGAGAGAGAGAGAGAAAAGGGATTTTGAAATGAATGTCCAAACATGGTGGTCTCATGAGGCCTTCTTCTGTCGTTGGCTTATGGACCAATACTGTTTGAGGTGTGTACTTGAGTACTGGAGGAGAATGGACTGACCTTGCTAGTTGTGAGGAGAATATGTAGCCTATTGAACAGACAAGTGGTAGGCATTCCTTTTGGCTTTATTAAGGGAAGTGCAATCTGTAAGGTACAGTGAAACACATAGAAAAGAAATTAAGGAAAGTCCAGTGAAGTGAATGGTTTTAAGAGAATCAGCATGCAATATAATTAGCTTTTATTTACCATTCACAGTACTTAAGTACTCAATGCTAGTTTCTTTGACTGCATCATGTAAAAAAAGCACAAAACCCGCTGTCCATAAAAATCAAAACATAGCCATATCTTATGAAAATGATAACTTCTTGTCAACTCAGCCTCCCTCTGCTGCCTGGTAATGAGAGAATTTGACACCACCTGACACTTCATACTCATATAAAATTTCAATCATATCATGCAAGAGGTTCACAGATCAATCCCCACCCCCATGAAACCATTAGAGTGAGACAGAAAAGCCATCTTCAGTGGGCTCAGTGGAGCAGAACATAACTAAATGTGATTCGTTTTCTTTTCCCCTGTACTGGAGTTGGTGCCTAATGAAAAAGGTTAAATGATTAGTAGTAACATTGAAGATGGTGGCTCTGACATGACACTGTCACTCACTACATTTTTCAGACGCATAGATGCAATACCAATAAGCATTATTTTAGAGTTGATCTTGATTAAAAACACCGACCTTCACCTACAAATACTTAAACCATGCTATAGCACTATGTTGGATATAGTCCATTGAAAACAAATTACTTATTCAATATTAAGTTTAGAATGCTTTCTTTGGTGTTGCAAAATTCAATTTATTGATACTTATTTTAGGTGTAGTTTAAAGAAATTTTAGGAAAAGAAAATAACATTGTTCAGCGGTAGGGTATATAATCCTATAATTAAACACAATACTTGAAAAAAAAGAAAAAAACCTCTATTGTCCTGTGACATTATTTGAAAATACTTTGTTGGACATTCCTCTGACAGAAAATTTGCCAATATTCTCCCAAGACATGATTTCTGGAACCCCTTAAAAGTTTTATTAGTGGTAAACAAATTGTTTTAAAGTAATATTTTGAGGGGCGCTTGTGTGGCTCAGTGGGTTAAAGCCTCTGCCTTCGGCTCGGGTCATGATCCCGGAGTCCTGGGATGGAGCCCCACATTGGGCTCTCTGCTCAGCAGGGAGCCTGCTTCCTCCCGCCCCTCTCTCTGTCTGCCTCTCTCTGTCTACTTGTGATCTCTGTCTGTCAAATAAATAAATAAAATCTTTTAAAAAAAAGTAATTATTTTGAATGGTCACATTGGCTGGAATAGTTTGAATATTCATATACAGTAAGTTTAATTACAAGAGTGTTTCCTACTGGATGATCTATTAACTACAGATGTTGATATTGCTATTGGAAGTACAAACAGGAATGATTTCTGTTTAAATAATTTGAACTGCATTGGTTGTATATTTCAGCTGGCTAAAAACTGATATCTTTTCTCTAATTCCCAATGCAGCACCTGTCTCTAAGGGAGAAGGACTTTGTTAATATCCAAAAGTGGGGGTTACTTTGCTTTAATCAGATCCATATAGAGATCCATTGAAACTTACTACAGGTATTTGTTTCTTAATAGGATTGCTCTATTGCTATAGGAATCCGCACATTTTTACCCAATTGGAGACTGACTCCTGATTGGTGACTGGTGACTATCCAAGTAGACCCCAGTCTACTTGGATGTCTTACTGTCTCTGAACATATCATCTGCTCTCTCTACATTTCTGTTCATTCTAAGGTCTTTCAAAGACTTAATTAGAGCTCTAGCATGGCAGAAATGTTACTTGGGTGAGTATAACTGAACTTCTGGTTACCTTTGGTATAAGGTAGTAGTTGTGAAGATTCAAACGATCAGAATATCCAGGTCTGAATCCTGGTTCTGAAAAAGTCTTCATGTGTAAGTCTGTTGCCTTTGTGAAAGAGTTTCTCAAAAGTATATATGAAGGAGTAGCATTTCTTGGCTCAGGACATGCAAATGTTCAACTTGACTAACTGATGCTATTGCACTAACTTCCAAAGTGGTTCTATCAGTAGATGTGCACATCACTGTTGGATGAGAGCACCCACTGCCCCATATCTTGACAACTCTTGATATTACCTGACTTTTTGACTTATGCTTATCTGGAGGGAGCCATGGTTTTAATATAATAAGGTTAATATGGTTGAATGCTTTTTCATATGCTTATGAGCCATCCACATTTCCTTTTTTTGTGTGTGTATCACCGCTCATTTCTTTTCCTTATTTTTCCATTTCATTGTTTGCTTGATCTCAATGAATCATTTGAGTTCTTTATATTGGATAATTTACACAAACTTCCAGAAACTTGGTTTCCTTGAATTAAAATGGGGGTAATATTAGGATTAACTATTAGTCATGAAGAATACATGAGCTAATAGATTTTAAAATGTTTAAAATATTGTCTTGCATAAACTGAGAGTATATTATTAGTAAGTAAATATTTGCTATGATTAATTCCTTCTATGAGACATTAGATCAAAAAAGTAATTAGGAGCTAGAATAAAGTTATATGAGAATTCCAGTCTATCAGCCTTTCTTTCCATGTAAAGAAAGTTGCAAGAGAATGTTGCTCCCACACCCAAAAAATAAATAAATAAATAAACTAAATAATACACATAAGCCCAATTTATTAAAGACTGTTAGAAAGCAGGAGTCACAAATTAACTAAATAAAATAAAAATCCAAAAAATGCCAAACTGCTTCTAAGACAAAAGAAAGCCATTTCTGTTTTCCTCCTTGAGAGAGAACCAGAAAGAGGGGAGAAAACTCCACAGATGTGGTAAAAAGCACCTAAATTTGTAAAAATATTTAAAGTCAGAATGTATACTGGTATGCCAGTTTACAATCCCAGGAACCCCAGAAACAACTGAAATCTGTACCCATACTCTTTCTGACAGGCTTTCACCAAATGTTTATGAGAAAAGCTGGGTGCAATTCAGGGCAGCTAAAAGAGGCACTTTCTGAGGCACTGGCACATGTGGAACCCTCATGCAGATGAAAGTAGGGTTGTGAACTTTGAAAAACTGCATAGAATTCAGTCCTTGCACAGAGAAACTAGAAGCTGCTGGCCACCACTGGGGGAGGGGTGGAAGAGATAAGAGTGCCCTTCCACCTCTGAAAGAGGCTCACAGACCCTGCTGAATGGTGAGGGTATGGATTTAGAACTGAGAGGAATCTCAAGGGCACTGAGCCTCATCCATTGAGTATGAAGCGGTGAGTGTCCGTGGCTGTAGAGTTGGAAGTGGGGCATGAAAACCGAAAGGGATCTTCCTGAGGCAGAGGTACACAGGGCCTATTGACATGTGAAGGGAAGGCAGGAGGCAAAATTCTGAGAGATGTCTTGCAGGCACCTGGTGCCTTTCACCATGTACTAGGCAAGAGTAATCTACAGGAAGGAGAAGCAGGGTGAAAAAAAAAAAAAAAAAGGAAACACTCTAGACATTCATACCCTGCATCAAATAATTTTAAGCTCATGGTGAAATGAATCTAACTAAAGCATCACAAAGTCCAGACTTATTCCAGATTAGACTGGAACTAGACTGGCAACCCAAATACTAATGTTTGGGTGGAATTATTTACTTCAATCTTTATGTAGTTAGACATTCAGTAAAAAATTATGAAATACACAAATTAGAAAGAAAATGTGATCCATCATCAAGAAAGGAAATGAATTCAACAAGATACAGTCCAGATGTCAGAATTTTTAGAAAGCAGCTTTAAAATGACTATGATGAATATGTTGGAGAAGGTTCACAAGATGCAAAAGCAGAGGGAGAGACGAAAACCATAAAAGGACCTAAATGGCAATGCTAGAAATAATGGGAAAAAAAGTGATAGAGATAAAATTCCTTTGGTGGGTTTATCAGCAGACAGAGAAAGTACGGGATGAGATTAATAAATGTGAAGACAGATCAATACAAGCAAAAAAATGAAGAATTAAACAGCATACAAGATTTGAAAGATAACTATCAAATAGTCTAATATATATGTATTTGGTATCATGGATGAAGAAGGGGGAGAAAATAGGACAGTAGGAATATTGGAGAGACAATGGCCATGAATTCCTTCAACATTTATGAAGAAATCACCTCACATATTTAATAAGGTCAGTAAGCTAAAACAAGATAAATACAAAGAAACCCCAATCAAGGACATCATAGTCAAACTTCTGAAAAGCAAAGACAAAGAGAAAATCTTGAAATCAGCCAGAGGAAGAAGACACATAACATACAGGAAAAAATGATGAGACTGGCAGCTGACTTTTCATCAGAAACAAAATGGCATATTTAAAAAAGTTAAAAAAGAAAAAAAAGGAGGAAATTCTATACTGGGCATAAATATGCCTTAAAATTGAAGGTAAAATAAGACATTTCAGAATGAAAATATGGACAAATTTTCTTCAATAGATACGCACTACAAGAAATAAAAAAGAAAATTCTCTATCCTGAAGGAATATGCTATCAGATAGAAAATCAATTTTTCAAGATCGAATGACAAACATCTGGGTAACTATGTCAATAAATGTAAAGGTGGGGCGCCTGGGTGGCTCAGTGGATTAAAGCCTCTGCCTTTGGCTCAGGTCATGATCCCAGGGTCCTGGGATCGAGCCCCGCATCGGGCTCTCTGCTCGGCAGGGAGCTTGCTTCCTCCTCTCTCTCTCTCTGCCTGCCTCTCTGCCTACTTGTGATCTCTATCTGTCAAATAAAATAAAATAAAATCTAAAAAATAAAAAAATAAATAAATAAATGTAAAGGAACTTGAGATAGATAATTTTAAATCTTTTTTTTAGATCTATTTATTTGAGAGTGAGAGACAGTAGGGGTAGAGGGACAGGAAGAGAGAAACTTTAGCACTCTCCTTGCAGAGTTCAGAACCCAACATGGGTTTTAGCCGTAACTCTGAGACCAGGACTTGAGCCAAAACCAAGAGTCAGACACTCAACCAACTGTGCCAACCAAAGACCCCTTAAATCTCTTTTAAAGACTATTGACTGGGTAAGTGTTAATAATATGATTTGGTATTTACAACATATTTTAAGGTAAACTACATGAAAGCAAGAGGACAAAAGGCAGGAAGGTAATACCTAAACATATATCATTGTAAGATTATTACTAATTGATAAAATAGAATTTTTTGAAGTCAGACTGATAACTTAAAGAAGTACATTGTGATACCTAGAGTACCAATAAAAATAATATAAATATCCATGACTAAACAATCAACATAAGAATAAATGGAACAATCTATTCACTAAAATAAACAAGAAAGGAGAAAAAGAGGGACAAAAAGCAAACAGCAGACAAATCAAATTTGATATGAGACTTGAACCTAAATGTATTATATTAAATATAAATAAACTCAAATTAAAAGGGAGATATTGTCAAACTGAATGAATAAGAAATACTTAACTATATGAGAAGAAGCACAATCTAAACATAAAGATACAGATATGTTGAAACAAAAAGGGAAGGATATTTTATGTTATGCAAAAATTATTTAAAAAACTCTTGTGGCTATATTAAAAACCAGACTTCAAGATAGAGAATATTATCAAAAGAAAAAAGAAGCATTTCAAATTATGAGTTAAATCATCAAAAAAGATATATGATCTTAAATGATAACAATAATCTTAAGTGTGTTTACCTAATCCCACAGTTCCCACATACATGAAGCAAAAACGCTCAAAATGCTCAAAGAGATCCAATAATTTAGATGAGGACTTAAAGTGGCTAGTCAGGATAAATGGAAGATTTAGACCTAAGTCTACCTGATTCAAAAGCTTGTGTTTTCTTCAATATGCCAATACTATAGCTTGTTTGGTAACTATTGATGATAAGTATAACTATCTGATCCACCTTCCAATTTTCAGAACTTCTTCACAACTTATTAACAGTATACTGTGTATAGTTTTGGTAATTTTGTAGATCAAACTACTAATTTACTCTTTGATTCATCTTACTACAGTAAATGTATAACAAATAGCATCAGATATCATGTGTAGTTCACATGGAGAATGCATCATTAAGTTCTGAAATAAAAAGAACCTCACTATAAATAAGGAGACTTAAGTTTTTATGTAATCTTTGACATTTATAAATAAATCTCTCAGACTAAGTTCTCTGGCTTTCAGTACTTTAGGGTAAGGAATTCAGAAGCCCTGAAATCTGTGTTTATTTTCATTTGGGAAATCATGTTCTTAAAATATTCAACAAATAAATTCAATACCACCAATGACAACAAAGAGCTAAAAAAAAAATCACAAGAATCAATTAAGCTTATGGTCTTTTTTGGCTCAGAATTATTGTAGAATATAAAAACTGAAATTCAGGGGCACCTGGATGGCTCAGCAGGTTAAGCCTCTGCCTTTTGCACAGGTCATGATCTTGGGGTCCTGGGATCGAGCCCTGCATCGGGCTCTCTGCTAAGCACAGAGCCTGATTCCCCCTCTCTCTCTGCCTGCCTCTCTCTGCCTACTTGTGATCTCTGTCAAATAAATAAACAAAATCATAAAAAAAAAAAACTAAACTGAAATTCATCAGTCCACTTTGAGTGTCCACCATGTGAAAGTAGTAAACAGCAATAACAATGAGCAAAAACAATAGCTAATACATCCATAGGTTAGATCATTTACCAGTCTAACTTTTTGTATATATTAACTCATTTAATCATCATGACTATCCCAAGGTATAGGAACTATTATCCCCATTTTACAGATGAAAGAAATTGAACCTCAGGAATGTTAAATAACTTACTCAAATATTCTAAGTGAAACAGCTGGAAATCAAACTCAGGCTTTCCGGCTCCAGGCAGAGAATGTGCTCTTAATCAGATGTTGTAAAACACATTTTTTTTCTATTCTAAAGAAGCTTTAATAATAACATAAAAAATAGAGGCAAATATGAAAAGTACATATCAAAATGATTTGGTAAATGTTTCATGATCTTAAAGAAGGAGATCAGTTAGGGCTAAAATTATTCAAAGTGGCACTATAGAGAAGTACTTCAATTTGGCCACTAGCAATGAGTAAGATTTGGATAGGTAGAGGGTCAAAGTTCTAAATAGCTAAAATTTAGACATTCAAAAAATATGTTAGCTTCCATTTATTCCGGTTTAGCTTGATGGAAGTTCAGATGATTGGATGTCTATGTGTTTCAAGATAGAGAAGTGAATATTATTCTTCTCAGAAAGGATGGATATTTATAAGGGTGAAATTTCCCGAGTTTTTGTTTGTTTGTTTGTTTTAATGGTGGGTCTTTCTCCCCCTGTTGTGTTTTAATAAATTAATTTGAGGAATAATAATTGAACTAGAATTTCAGGGTAATAAATCTCATATCTCTAATGCCTTCGCATTCAAATGTTGGGGTTCAAAGAAATACATGAAGTTTCTACTATATAAAGGAAACTATTTTCTTCAAGTAACCCTGCAAAAGTGAAATTTTTTTTTTTTTTTTTTATTATGAGTTACTCATTTCTTTACTCTTCGGTGGTAAGTTTGGCTAATGGGTACTAGGTAAGAAAAACCAGGAAGGCTCCCAACCCTCCTTTCCCACAAAAAGTATTTGTTTTCATCCAAGGATCTATAAAACATCTTCACATCATTTTCCTTCAGTGTCAAATGTAAATACTATAGGAGAGGCTTTTACATTTAGTAAGTGAAGTTTAGCAAAAATAGCTTTTCCAGGCCACTTTTCTCTGGACCACAGAGACGTGAAAAAAATAACTGTCCTGGGCTTAGTGCCAGGTCTGCTCCTGTGTTGTAAGGATCAAACTAATTAATAATTGTGAAAGTGCCTTGTATACCCTGAAGGTCTATATCACTGATTGTTAACTTTTGGGGACCATGAATTCCTTTGTAATCGTGACACAAGCCACAGATGGTTTATATGAGAAGAAAGCACACATGTACATATCATCACCACAAGCAGCCACAGAATTTTGTCTATGGGATTTGTGGACTTCTCCACAATAGCTAGGTTTTCCATGGACCTTAAGTTAGGAACCTTAGGCCTATAGTAATAGGAGATTATTATTATTTTAAAGATTTATTTATTTATTTGAGAGAGAAAGAAAGAGGGAGATAGTGCACACAAGTTGGGTGGGGGAGGGGCAGAAAGAGAGAATCCCCAGCAAGACTCCATGCAGAGTGTGTAGCCCAACATGGGGCTTGATCTCATGACCCATGAGATCATGACCTGAGTGCCGAAACCCAGCGTCAGATGTTTAATCCACTGAGCCACCCAGGCACTCCAAGGTAATTATTTTGAATTTTAAGAAGGAATCTTCTGAAAAGGCAGCACAGGATTCAATTATCTACTCAACTTCTTCTTTCTCCTTTTTTGGTTATCTAATTACATACCAATTTTCTTTTCCTTATTTATTATTACTTCAATAGTAACTTTGTAATTAAAAAATACTGTAATTAAATTACTGAATTTAATTTTACATTATTGATATCTAATATCAATATCACTTTCAATATTGATATATTAACTTGCTCAAATGCACGTTGTTAAGGTTAACATTTAATTTTTGTCATCATCATTAACATCACTGAATCATTTGCAAGAATTTTTATTTGATTATTCTTATTTTTATTTTTCTTTGTTTATTTATTTATTTAAGTAATGTCTACACCCAACATGGGGCTCAAACTCACAACCCTGAGATCAAGAGTCAGATGTTCTAACTGAGGCAGTCAGGTGCTCCCATTTTTGTAAGAATTATTAAATAAATATCCAATTCAGAGACTTGAATTAGTTGATTTAACATTTCAGTGACTCAAACATTATTTTCCATTCTTATTTATAAATATACATCTGTAAAATACTTTCACTGATGGTTATTTAAAAAAAAAACTGGAAGTATAATCGTGCATTAAAAATTAAAATGGATTATATTTTTAATGTTTCTCTTCCCTTCTTTCTTTCCTAGTCCTACATACACTCACCTTGATACCCTGTCTCTCTCTTTCCAGCATGCTGAGGTTTTTTTGTTTGTTTGTTTGTTTTTAAGATTTTATTTATTTATTTGACAGGCAGAGATCACAAGTAGGCAGAGAGGCAGGTAGAGAGAGAGGAGGAAGGAGGCTCCTTGCTGAGCTGAGAGCCCTATGCGGGGCTCTATCCCAGGACCCTGGGATCATGACCTGAACCGGAGGCAGAGGCTTTAACCCACTAAGCCACCCAGGCACCCCCACACTGAGGTTTTTTTCTTTTTTTTAAGATTTTATTTATTTATTTGACAGAGAGAGATCACAAGTAGGTAGATAGGCAGGCAGAGAGAGAGAGAGGAGAAAGCAGGCTCCCTGCCAAGCAGAGAGCCCGATGCGGGACTCGATCCCAGGACCCTGAGATCATGACCTGAGCTGAAGTCAGAGGCTCAACCCACTTAGCCATCCAGGTGCCCCCCCCCACACTGAGTTTTTAAATCATTAGCGGAATCAGACACTTTTTGTGTTGATAGAATATATATTTTGGTAGTTTTTTTAACGTAATTTGATAACTTTATTAAGAGTTCTCAGACATTTCTGCATTTCATCTGCTACTAGATTCAAGTTTAAAACAAACAACTAACCTACCTGGCTTGGTTGTTGGCCCGGTTTAAGTTAAAATTCCTTTTATAAACCTCTGCCCATCACTTCAATATGGCATTTTGATTTTATTTCAAACACAGAGTCAAAAATTATGATAATTTATTACATGTCATTGTGACTACTGGCTAGGCACTCTGAAATAAGAATAAATATAAGTATACCAGCACAATACAAATTCTTCAAGTTGTAGATGGACTGAAAAATCTTGTGAAAAAAAAATCACAAAATACAGAGTTTTTTAAGGATTTTTGAGGGAAGGAAATATAGCTTTTCTAAATTTGAGGTCTAAGTAATACTGTTTATTGTGAAAAGCAAGTTGTAATCTCATTAAGATAATGTACCTATACTTAAACAGGTGTAAGAGAAAAGTATGGGAAGAACACTATAAAAATAAATGAGATAGGTGTTGGCAAGGGTTGCAGCAGACATTTATAATGTATGTGATGCATCTCTACATTGCTTGCATTTGTTACAATAGTTTTATTACCATTTGTAATTAGTAAAAGCTGGTAACAATAACAAAGGAGCAGAGGTTATTCCTTCTTTATCATGACTACTTTTGTTCAATTTTACAAGGTAATAAAAATTTCTCAAATATATTTTTACCTTTTAGTGCAATGCTTCTCATGTTTTTATATGACAATGAGCAGCTTGCCTTGCCATTATAAGAATATGAAAAATATGGAATAATATATATATAATGGAACCCAGTGAGGTATCTTTGAGGTAGAAAGAAAGTCATATGTTATAGACTATGAACTACACACAAGGTATTTTCAAGGGTGGTACTAACCTTATATATGCAAGACAGCATTAAGGGTCATGTGATTTAAGAAATCCAAAGTAGTCTCAAAAAGAGACAAAAGGAACTTTAATTTCATCCCAGAATTTTAAATGCAAGTATTTAATTACACTGACATTATTATGTCATCATAGGAAATTTATTTTCAAGGAATTAAAGATTTTGATTCTAGATATACATTGTCATATATCTAAATGATACGTTTGCTATCAAAGAGCATAGGCATAAATCACATGAAACACAGTTTGTTAAAGTATTCTAAAAAGAATAAAACCTAATAAAATATTTATGGATTTATATATTTTTGGATCCATAAAACAAAAAAAATCTTAGTCTGATTACTGATGGCATGTACTAGATTTGTCCAGAATATTAAGAATAGATTGGCTGGTAAATATATTTATATAAATCAATCCCAAAATGTCTGTCCAACATTAAAATTGATGAATATGGCATTTAGGCAAATGCAACCAGCCATTGGGGAAGAGCACATCTTGGCTTCTGTTGCAATACTGAGAAACTGGACCATGCCGTGTCCAAGTCATGAGCCTTTGGCAGTGGAAGTTTCACAAAGAAATAACCCAAAAAACAAAAAACCAAAAAAAAAAAAAAAGTTATTGGCTTGGTAAAATAATTCTAGTTCTTTTTTCATAGACAAATTCATGAACTAAGTAAAATGTCAGATGGTTCGCTCCTATTGAAAATGCTACCTATAGATAGATAGCTACCTAGTAAACTGTGTATCTTTTAAAACTTAAATGCACTTAGGAAACCCTGTTAATGAACTGCCAGAATTACATAGGACACCTGTTTTCAACTATCAAGTCCCTTAAAGTTTCAAACCAGCAACTTCAAGATTGTCATGTATTTTGGATAAGGTCTAGGCCAACAGCACTCAGCCAACATACTAATCTGATATTGATAAAGAGTCATAGCTTTGGTCATGGTAGGTGGGGGAATTTGAGTAGCAGGAAGATTGGACCCCACTACATGTTTGTGATTGTGTTGGCGAATCGGAAGTATAAAAGACATTATCAGTATTTTGCCCAAATTCAGAATACCTGAGAGAATTGTAGACTCAATATCCTCGATGAACACAGAAAAAACAAAACAAAACAAAACTTTGTAATTTTGGAGAAGAATAGTAATGAGATTTGCCCATTCCTTTGGGCAAGGATGGACTTGGGATGAACCGTGTATGTACTTGGTGGTCCAAATACACACTGAGTCCCTTCTAATTACCTTAAGTTTGACCATATAAATACATGTTCTTTGTCCTTCAAAGTGGTTGAAACATCAAATATACTAATAACTGTTGGAAATATTTTTAGGATGGATAACATGTAATCTTGCTATAGATAATGTAGCTAATACGTAACACGTAGTCGCTATAGATAAGCTTTAAACTTTCAACCCTTTGTTCTGGCAGTAAAATGTCAGTTGGACCCATTTTGGTGCTTTTTATTACTGCATCAAAACCATGCTGTGAATTTGTAGCTGCCATAAATGCTTAATGTAAGAGCTCATTGTGCAATAAAGTGTCAGAACACTGTTTTTAAACACGTTTTTAAAGCAACGTTTTACAGCTTACATTTTTTCCCACTGCGTACTATAAAAAGTACAGATTTTCAATGTCACATTCATAAGAAATGCATAATTGTTCCTGGGAAAGCCAAGTATGGTGAGAATTAAATGATTCCTCTTCAACCTTTTTATAAACCCTGCTTTTGCCACCTCTTATGGCAAGACCGCTCTGACTTCCTCAAAGGAGAGAACTGCAACCTTGAATGAACATAAAGTATTCAGAGATTAATTTGGGTGTTTTGATCCTCAAGTGATTTAAACCTTTAAACATGAAGATGAATACAAAGAGAAACAGACAGATGTGGATTTCCCAGTTTTCATCTCAGGTTACCTTGCAATATCATAAAATTACTTTATTACTTACAAGTTACCACCCAAAATATGCAAACTCTCTCTTTCTCTCTCTCTCTTTTTTTCTGAAAGATGATTTTACTTCCTTATTGCAGCTGGACTTTTATTTTAATCTGAAGTCTCCCTTCCTGCCATCTTACCAACATTCTCATTCTCTAACATTAAAAGAAATACTTTATTTCACCTGGTGGTCAACTTGAACATCAATACAACCTTGAATATATCCTGAGAATTGTTCTTATTTTTCTAATTGCTTTCTATTCTGGAATTAACTGTCAGTCCTAGTGGCCAAAGTCTTCTAGCAGCCAAACTGAAATTCCAATAGGAAGAATTTTCACTGTAAGCCTCAGCCACCCCTTGTGGGGCAAAAAAATTGTTAATTCTAAACTGAAAAGTATCACAAGATTTATCTGGAACTACTGTTTCCATCTGCGATTTTCAATGACCCATGACTACGAGTACAACCAAATTCTCTCTACTTTTTAAGATTTACCTGGATGGAGTCAAGAAATTGTTCCTATGACTAAGTTTTTAGTATCTTTGTAGACTGATCAGAACCTTTTGAGGGTTGACAAATGAGAAGATATTTTTCTGTGGAATGATTTCCCTCCTGAAAATTATTACATATGATTCTAAATGTATGAAAGAAGAAATTTTAGCTGTTATTGTTCACCATTATATCACCATGACATTACAATTTGGCCTTAAATGTATTCTGTAAATTTAAATGTAATCTGTAAATTACACTGGGCTTTTGAGTTCAGAAAAACTGCTCAACTCCAAAGAGTCTGGAAATATTTTTCATTGACTTGAGTCTTCTTTTTCCCTCTGACTCATGCATGAAGTTTCCTTTTCTCTAAGTCAAAAACACAAAATTGAAGTGTCATAAAATAGGTAAGAGTTTTGTTTTATTTTGTTTTGGAGTGGACTGAGCATCAATTAACTTCTTTGACTAGAAACCTAACTTAAAAAAAAGAAAAAAAAATCAAAATCTCGTAATGACTTTCACAAGAGACAAGATCCTTTGAAGCTACTGCCATCAAGAAAAACAAAACTAACTTTTGAGCTACTCTTGGTAAACATGGAAATAAGTTGGTGATTCATTCTTATTCAGAGGAAAGCATTTAATTTTTTTTTAAAATCTGAAAGAAAAGTGCCAACTATAAAATGCCAAAGAGATTAAAAGGGAGTGCAGACATACATGAGTAGCCTTTAAAAAAGTTACTTTTACATTCCAACCAATTTTCTTTTTTTTTGGCCACATGGCATGTATCCGTTTAATATGTATGAAGTTGGCACAAATGTTTTTTTTCCTACTAGCTAGTGACAACCTAAGCATTTGGAATGCACAGCATTTTTCTGTATTCTAAGGTATTACAACTTCTTACTCATTCAATATTTTAGAATATTTTCTAACTGCAGAGGTTGAATTTTTACATAACCCCACTATACCACAAGCCATCCCAAACATTGCCTGAAGTTTGTCACTTATAATTTCTTATAAGCCATTGATGCCAATGATTCAATGATGCCAATGAAAACCACAACATACCAAAGATTTAGATAGTAGAGGGAGTGGAGGAAGATTCAGAAATCTTAACTGAGGGAGAAAGAAAGCCACAGGACTATTTAGAGGGCAAAGTTCTCCAGCTAGAGGGAACAGTGAAGAACTGATGTACACTATCGCCTACACTTAAGGGCCCACATCTCCATTACAAATAAAATGCATTATCCTGAACACAGCTGTTCCACTTCTAGGTAACTAATATGGCTGATTCACTTGTATCCCTGTGTATTTTCATTGTACCAGTGGAAGAGTGAATGTTAATGTCAAAACAACCTAAAGCTCTATCAACATCAGGATGCTTCAATAAATTATGACTTATCTACACAATAAACTCAGCAGCACTTGAAAAAAATAGGTAAATTTATATGAACTGACATGAGAAGATCTCCAAAAATACTGCTTCGTGGAAAAACTAGTTAGAAAAAATTATCTAGAACTTGATTTGATTCATGTTAAAAATTTACAAAAACACAACATACACATTAAATATACATATATGAAGCTTAAAATTACTGGATATTTGGGGGCACCTGGGTGGCTCAGTTGGTTGAGCGACTGCCTTCCGTTCAGGTCATGATCCCGGACTTCCAGGATCGAGTCCCGCATTGGGCTCCCAGCTCCTTGGGGAGTCTGCTTCTCCCTCTGACCTTCTCCTCTCTCGTGCTCTCTCTCACTCATTCTCTCTCACATAAATAAATAAAATCTTTAAAAAAAAATTATTGGATATTTATAAAAATTATAAAAAGTAATCTCTGTGGATGAGTTAAGAGCAAAGAGAACTTCTGCCTTTTAAATTTTTTTTGGTATTCTGAATCTTTAAATATATTATAAAAATCCATGTGTCAACCCTCATGAAAAATGATCAAAACAAAAAAGACCCTTTCTAAAAATACGTAATTGGTGACATTCTTTGTTCTGGATTTCTTAGGACAAAAGTATTCTCGAAAAACTTTTAAATATAAATATATATTAAATAATTTTATCATGCCGATATTCTAACCAACATATGAGTTATTAATCAAAATATTAAATATTAAAAAACCAAACATCATTCTGCATGTCCATAGTACCTTTAATGTAAAAGGTCTTAAGACTTTTAAAGGTAATGAACAACTACATAAAGAGACTACATTTTAGAATTTGAAGAGTATATTTTAGAATTTAGAGCATAGGAACTTTACACACTTGATCAAATATAGTTTTGATTTTTTTAATATTTAAAGAACGTTATACATTTTTATCTTAGGCTACTATACTATTAACTGTTGATGTTACTAACTATTGGCATTGCTACATAGAGCCTAAGCAATAATAAAAAGTAGAAAGAAAACTGGGGAACAGAGAAATCATGTATAACAATGCAAGTTTGGTTTAAGCCTGCTTGCTGGTGCCCTTTAACTTCATATGATAATTAGTTCTAATTAGTGCTGTAGTGAATTTATAATTTTATCACAATGTCAAGAGTTAGAGCCCATATTTTTCTTTAAAAAAAAAAAAACCATATTCGCTTGGGGCTTTTGTTTGCTATCCCCAAACTCAAGGAACCCTTGAAATTTGTTTAGAAATTGGTCATCTTTTGGGTTTTTAAAAATCTGCAACTGCCAAGTTTTACCTGTTCCCATCAACAGCTTTATGTGTGTGTGGGTTAGCACATCATAGCACAAGCCTACAAGAGCCGATATTCTTTCATAAATGTGACACTGGGCCGAAGAACAGCTAACATTGGTTTTGATTAAACATCTTAGAGAGGATGGTTGCTGGAGAACATAAGCTAAAAGAACGATCCGACTTCTGTGAAGCAATGGTATAAATAATTTCTCTCAAGCATTCTGACTTATTATTCTATTAGTGCAGTGTGGTTTCACTCAGATTTGATTTGCTCTCAGCCAATAGGCATTCTTATGTTCGGTATTCCAATCAGCTATAATTCAGCCAGCATTATGACAGTTTAAGAACCGGCTTTAGAGCTTAATATGCTAGTGTTTCTGTAGCATGCATCAGTAAAGGCTGGTGTCCTAATCTGCGGCTGGACCTGCTCAACTGAATTGCTAGATACCAGTACACCAAGCAGGTGGCTGTGCTCATAATTCAGTGAAGAACATCTTCCCCGAGGGGCTGGGATCAATTAGATCAGGCTGCCTCTCACAACCGCAGCCACCTTCTTTCTTTCTTTCTTTCTTTCTTTCTTTCCTTCTTTCTTTCTTTCTTTCTTTATTCCCTCAGTGGAGGCTGATTGAGTCTCTGATGGTGGAGGAGGATGTGGTTCTAGCTCTTCGGAATTTCCAAGACGTGAGCTCTTCCCAGGGCTATGTCTTCTGAATTCCATTTAGAATTGTATATGCAGGCACATGCACATGTATACGTGTTTACTGTTTAAGGAGAAAATGCCGGAGAGGGGTGCTAGGGTGCCCTGGAAATGCATGTCATATTTTTAGCTTCTACTACACACAGCAATCTAAACACAGATGGTTCTGGAATTTCATTTTGGGATGTGAAGGAGGATCACAAAACTTGTATGTCAGAGGGGCTGATGTTAAAAAGTTATATATAGGGGCGCCTGGGTGGCTCAGTGGGTTAATCTGCTGCCTTCGGCTCAGGTCATGATCTCAGGGTCCTGGGATCGAGTCCCGCATCGGGCTCTCTGCTCAGCAGGGAGCCTGCTTCCCTTTCTCTCTCTCTGCCTGCCTCTCCGTCTACTTGTGATCTCTCTCTGTCAAATAAATAAATAAAAATCTTAAAAAAAAAAGTTATATATATATGAAAACACACACACACACACACACACACACACACACACACACTGAAACCTAAAGATATGAGAGCTCTGAGACTCCTAGTCTGGCATAGACACTTGGGGCATTTAAGTGATGTATGTGAGTATTTTGCCATAGGTTGGAGATTTTTAAGAGGTGGAGATCCTAGAAAAGATAGAAGAAGGAAAGGAGAAGAGGAATAATGAAAAGAAGAAGAAATTAGAAAAGACGAAGGTAGAAGTGGTAGCAACAAAAGCCTTCACCTACTGCTGCTCCTTCTTTTGAAATATATTTCTTCTCTTGCCTGTCTCTTGAGTTTGATTGGCAGGTTCATCAGGATGAGAGGAAAATCACCTGAGAAATTAAGGCACTGGTTTCCTTATCAATCACAATGACAGATAGAATTGACTATGGCTTTTGTTTGTGGGTTGGTTTGGCACGACTTCTCTGGGTCAATTCCATCTCAGTATTTGCAATTAAATGTCAAATGCAATAGGAAAAAGAAATTGCAAGTGGGCATGTTAGATGGATTGACCACCATATTATTTTTCTACTTTCATAAATTATTTGAAAATAATGCTCTCAGGAATCATAAGCTAAGGGAGTATACTGCGTGCTTTGGAATATATCAGAGAAAAGAAAAGAAAAATATATGTACAGATACTGAAAAGAAGCTTTATATAACTTTGTAAACCAAACTACATTCTAACTCTATTCTAAATATATTCTAACATTGTACAAGGCTAACATGCAATTCACAAGAAAGATTTATTTCTCAACGGTTAAAATTCATGTCAGCCCTGGTAGGATAGTTCATGTCCAGGCTGGATCTAGGATCAGGTATAAGCGACATGGATTTTATTGGAGTAACTTACAAAAGCAAAACAGAAAGCTTCCATTTCTAGTGTAATCACTAACATAAAATCTACACACTTAAATGACACCAATACTGAGATAAATTCAATTTTACTTTTGCCATTCATCATGTTATAGTACCCAGGAAAGTACACTAGTTTCTTTACAGGAAGTATGTCTCAGTTCTGACATGGGCTCTTTAAAATTGGCTTACTAAACATTTTTTTAAAGCCACCTTTCTTCCCTCCTCTCCACGTTATAAAGGGTTTTACAAATATGTTATGCAATGATAAACTCATTGACTGTTCGATATCCTGTCAGATGCATAGATCTGACATCTTTCAGAAGTAATAGCCTGATTGGCTGAGGTTTTTTGATGTAATTGAAACTGTAGCCTCCAAACTGAAAATTGTTTGATAAATGTGTGTTTTCTCACTTTGCTTAAAAGGAACCTATTATGTGAGCAGCTGCCTTTTGAATTACATTAATACTAAAGTGAAGCTTTATTATATTACAAAGTAAAATGAAGCCATCTTTTAATATTAGGCTGAAAAGTATTGTTATGCAGCATGAGGACTGACCTATGACTTCAGCAAGAAAACTGATTTATAGAATAAAATGCAGAGACACCGCCTTTAAAAATGCCAACACACACACACACTCTCTCTCTCTCTCTCTCTCTTTTTTTTCCTAGTGAGGAAAGCCAGAAAGAATTATATATGTATTTATAATATAAAAGTACCCCAAGGAGTAATACCCTCCAAGGAGTCATCCCAGTAAGTGCTTAAACTTTCCTTAAAGTTGGGTGAAAAAGGCCAAATCCACAGGTGGAAAAGGCATATTCCATCAAGGAGCTTGGACCAGGACCCATCTCAATTATTTAGAGTAAGTACCAGAGAAATCCAGGCAAAAGAGAGCAAATTAAATGGGATCATCACACTTGGTGATGAGGTTGCCTTGCTGGAAACATAGGCCACATGCTCATCTGGTTTAGGATGGATCATAGCAGAGGGGGGTTTTGCCGATATCCAAACAGAATTCTAATGTTTGCAGAGGCAAAGAAGAACTTGGTGGGAGGAGCTGGGGGACTCAGTTTACAATAGGTTAGGATTTTCTTTGTACTAATCCACCTTTCCATCGAAATTTCATATCTGACTGACAAATACATACAGTGGTCATGTCCTGTGCAGTTATGCCCAAAGATAATGTTTTGTCAACTTCTCTCAGTCTGTGTTTTCACTGGCCAGTCCAGAAAGGAGGGGGGCCATGGGCAGCCATGGTTCTCTTTGGCAGGGTGATGTTGTTATTGTAAAGATGGGCTATCACTAGGAGAAACTCATCGTGAAGGAAGGGGAAATGGGAGTAATTTTTTTTTTGAGAGTAATTTTTTTAATACTCCAAAATAAAAAGTGTAGTGCTGGTAATGGATTTCAAAAATGTATTCAAGTCAATTTAAATATCATGTTCTCTTAAATATACAATACAGTTTCCACATACATGCTATTGAGAATCTTCTAAATTGAAGCAAACGTGGATAAAATGAGAGCCACTTGAATTTGCATTGCTTATCAAACAGAGTGAGATAAGCCCTATTGCTTTCAAAATTTTATAGTAGAAAAATGTTTATCTCTGGCTTTGGACTTGGTTTCCCTAAGACTAGCAACAAATAGTGCCAAATTCTACTTTCAGAACTTGCTTTGTTCACAATTCTACAGAGCGAAGAGAAAGCCAAAGATCAAAGCTTGGAGCCTTCAAGGAATGTATTAAAATATATTATAAACTCTCAATTTATAAAATATACAGGATTAAACGCCCCCACCCAAAAAAAAACACAGAGCTTCTGCTCCTTATTTTATGATGTTCTAAGTATCTTCAGGTGCTTAGTACTGATCTGATTTTTACAATTTTGAGTTTCCCCAAGTATCTGACCATTATTGCTACCAGTTACTGAAGTTATATCATTGCCATGACAGAATACCAAAATGTATGTCAAAATCTAGTACCAATACATTTTGCTTTGTCATGGTGCCCTGTGATCTTTCAATGTCCTCTAATTCAGATGACATGAGTGAGTGTGAATCAGGACCATAAAAGCTTTTTCGGACAAAGGCCTGTTTTCTCTTGGTGCTGTTCACAATTTTTCAAGAAAGAGATGTGTATAAAAATGGAGAAACTGAGTAGTGAGTCCAGTTCTGACACATGGTTTAATTTTACCATCATGTCAGCTTCTTGGCTTTGAGTGAACTTTCTGTCTTTGCTAAGTATCCAACATCCCTCGAGACTTAATTATTAAATGAGAGATCATATGTAAAATGCTTAACATCTAGTAATTATTGACTTAAGAGAATATAGCTACTTTTCTTTGCAATTAAGAGACAGTCCATGCTATTTGACTTTCCCTATATCTGAAGGTCCTGGCATAGATTTTCCAGAAGGGCAAAAAAAAAAAGTTGCTTCAGTTGCTGTTGCTATTTTTAAATTGTATTTGTGCATGTGTGTGTTTAAGAAAGATGCTTTTTCTACCACTTCTGCTCCAGGGCAATGAAAAGAGATCAAGTGTTGTGAAACATGGCTGAACTGAAGACACTAACTTCACGGCTGAGTCAGAGTCCGTTTCCATCTCTTATGTTTACATCTCAAACACACATCTCTGCAGAGCCTGAAAAGTTTGTGACTGTCTTCGGACATTCAATTATAGATACTGTTCGGCATTCAACTTGCTGCTTTTGAGAGAGTAGACTCTCAGGCACGCCTTGTCTTCTTAATTCTGGAATTCATCTCCCCATGCCCCAATTTCTCTGACTCAAGTTCAGTTTTGGTTTTCTATGTTATTTTTCCCCCCATGATATCTAATAGGTCCCAGGAAAATAAATTAGCATATATTAAGTATACGCTTAACACATAAAACTTAGCACAAACGATTAATAAAGGCTTAAGAAAACAAGTCAGTATCATTTTAAATTGAAGCAACCCAGTGCATTGAACAACGTTTTGCATTAGACCATCAGGCCAGTTCAGTATTTTGGTTCTGGGTCGCTTTCATCCTCACTTGTAAAACGAGTCACTTGGGTGAGATATTCTCAAAGATCAAGTACTGGAGTTACATGATTCAGAGACACGTAATCCTGTTTTGCATCAATGACTATATTTTCTTTATGCACATCAAAAATGAATAACTTTTTCAAGAAAAGCTGTTTCTGCAAAAACCCAGGTTTCTCTGTGTAACCCAGACGTCAGCTGGTCTTATCTTCCCAATCACTTGTATAGATAAGATGCACTTTTTGGGGGGGGGTCCAATTTCCTCAGATTCCTCTATATTCCTAGAGCGCTGACATTCTCAACTCCTTCGGTACCAGCGCTTTGCCCTAAGTTCAATTTATAGATCACCCAAGTGCCATATGCATACCACCTTATTCTATGACACCAACCCAGGGGTGGAACACAGTGGTCTTCTGAACTTCCATCAAAACAGTGATCCTTACACAAGATTTTTTTATATAGCAGCTTTACTGAGGGTTTAAGAAGGATGCTGGAGGCATGGTATTGTAGCAACAAAACCAACTGGAAAATCATACACAGAACATCACCTTTAAAAAATGTCTTTGGATTTAATTCTTAGCCATACCCTTTTCCCCTTCTTACCTCTCCTAGGTCATATAAAACCACAACTTAGCTATCACTGTATTATCTAGTCTCCTATCCAATTGCTGAAAGAGTCTTACCTACTAGTTTAAGAGATTTCTTAAGGTACTTCCTTAAACACAATTTGCTCTCTAAGGGGAATTCTAGTATAAGCGTGTCCCAATATCTCTCCCACTATGACAGATACATACCTAACACTTCTCTCTCCAGTTTTGTAGCTGCCCTAATGAAGCAGCCATAAAACATGTCAATTACTGGCCATGGTTACACTTTGTTATTTGGCTTACTCTATTCTCCCTTATAGGAAGACAGAGAATAGGCTAGAATGATATCCATAAAGAACAAAGTAAAATGGGACAAATAGGGTAGCAATATGATCCCTTCTCCTAATAAGTCTGGGTGCATGTGTGTATGTGCCTGTGCATATGTTTTCTCCCAGTAACACCTCTTGATCTGAAAAATTCAGTAATTACTTTGTTTTCCACATGATTTTCTTTTTTGCAAGCTGACTGCTACTCTTCTTCAGTCAGAGAATCTTTATCTAAGGGGACAAGGCACCAGCATTTCCCATCAAACTGTCACTAGTTCCCAGAAAAGTTGTGGAGGCATTTTGTTGTGTTTGTTTTGATTATTGTTTTGGCAAATAGAACCCCGTCTGACTGTTGACTCGCATTACTGTCTCTAAGATGATTTCGCTTCACTTTAGGCTTGAACAACTACTGCCAAGAGCACCTCTTTTTTACTTCCAGATCCTGTGTTTCCTCCTTTCCTGCCTTCCTGGAAAGTGTTAAGGGTCAGTAATAAAAATTTAAAGTTACCAGGGGAACTAGCTACTTAAAAAAAAGAAGTGGAAAAGAAGTACACCTTTTATTTTCAAAACTTGGGTCTTGAATAATTAGAATAATTCCTACTATTTAAATTTTCTGTGAAACTAAGAAAATCACAAAGACTAATGTTTACTTGGCTTTTTGCAAAGAAGTGAGAGGCGTCCACTTCCTAGTTATATCAACATGAGGATTCTGTTTATACCAAGGTTTAGAAAAAATGGAAAAGGGAAATTTCTCTTTGACTTCCATAGACTCCCCCTTCTTCCCCAAGAAGGAGCAAAATCTGCATTAAGAGATTTTGTTCTGACCAGTGTACTGGGTTGAGTGGTGTGTTCTTTTTGACCATAAGGCAAGTATAAGGAGAGAGCACACATGGGTCTGAGGAGAGTCGTGTTACATTATTGTCAAAGGTAATTACAGCTTAGTATTTATTGATACTTGCTGCTCCAAAATATTGCTTTGTATCTTTGAAAATGCTAAATGTCAGAGCAGGGGTATAAAATGAATGCTAAGAGCTCCAACTCTTCTCTTGAACCCTCAAGTGAGTCTAGAAACCTTGTCAAAGCTACCTTGCATGGGTCCACTTAAGTCAAACCCACATCCTCTGAGTCTTAAGCAACTTTTTTTCTTACCCCATTAAGACAAAAGTCAGGGCTTAATGCTATGTGATTCACTCATTTAATCAATACTTGCCCCAAACTTATTATGTGTGCTCTCTTCTCAAGGTGGCAAATTCTTCTATTCTTTCTTAAGATTCTAATATGAAACATTATTCTTTAAAGAAAAGCTAATCTTGCGGGGTGTCATCTGTAAGTGATGTTCATTAAATTCTATTCCTGAAACAGGTATTACACTATATGTTAACTAACTAGAATTTAAATAAAAACTTAAGGGGCGCCTGGGTGGCTCAGTGGGTTAAAGCCTCTGCCTTTGGCTCAGGTTATGATCCCAGGGTCCTGGGATCGAGCCCTGCATCAAGCCCCGCATTGGGCTCTCTGCTCAGCAGGGAGCCTGCTTCCTCCTCTCTCTCTGCCTACTTGTGATTTCTGTCTATCAAATGAATAAA
The DNA here is from genome assembly GCF_002288905.1 of Enhydra lutris kenyoni. Taxonomy (NCBI): domain Eukaryota; kingdom Metazoa; phylum Chordata; class Mammalia; order Carnivora; family Mustelidae; genus Enhydra; species Enhydra lutris. The sequence goes on from NW_019154089.1 coordinate 22,451,084, forward strand.
TAAAATCTTAAAAATAAATAAATAAATAAATAAATAAATAAATAAATAAAACTTAAAAATAAATCATTAAAAATTTAAAAAACTAATCTTGGAATCTCTTTGCCTATGTCTCTCCTTCTCATAGCATTTAGAATTTTCATTTTTTACATACTTAGGTTTCTTTCTCTATTCTTCTCTTTTTCTCTCTCTTACAAAAATATAAATGATTGGGAACAAAAAGATGTTTATCACAAAGAGAAATCAGAGAACAAAGAAAAACATAAAATTGCCATTTTATATATGCTCATGACCAGTGTGTGTGTGCGTGTGTACATGTGTGTTTCTGTCTCGTGTGGGATTATGGTATTTTTTTTTTCTGTTGTGTCCTAATTTTAAAGAATTTTAACAATGGGCCTCCCTTTAAGTCAGTAGGTATATGGTCTTATTTAATATCAGTGAAACTTATGCAAGGTAAGCAGGGAACATGCTGGTCCCCTCACTCATGTTAGAACTAAAGAAACCACAATGAAGAGAGACAAAGCAATTTGCCTGAAGCCATGTAGCCAGTTGGAGGCACAACGTGACTAGCACCTAAGTCTGATCTCACCATGCCCACATTTTTCTGTCACACACCATGTTTTCTAAGAAATCCAGGTCAGATCTTGCATTCTCTGTGGCTCAATATCTCCTTAAACCAGACCCAGACTGTTCTCTGCCCCACTGGAAACACAGATGGCCAGCTTCTCTCCCTCTATGCATTGAATGAATGTCTGATGGCTTTTTGCCGTGTGCATATATTACTTTGTACTTGTCCATAATAAATCTCTTGTTGTCCTTCTCTGACCCTGTGTTTGTCCTTGTTCAGGTGATTTCAATCATTTTGAGCTGTGAGTCATGTAAGCAAGCTCTCCCTATGTTAAAATCCGTTGTGAGTTTCATCAATATATTTAAAGCAGCAACCTCCCAGATATAATGGCATTTGTTTTATTTGGTGCTTGGGAGAAGTGGTGAATTTTCTCTTGATACTCAGATTATCTATTAGGGAAAAGAGCTGGACTGTAAAACAAGCCACTTCCTCACTCATTTGGAGGCTTGCTTTTCTCTGGATTCCATTTATGGCGGGTAATGATGGGGTTGGAGCCAGTGGCTTCTCCACAGTCCAGGACACAAACAATCCAAGAGGACAGTGTCACCTGAACCTCAGAGATTATTTTTAAAAGACAGTTTATGGCAAAAAAAACCTCACTTGAATAAAGGGAAAGGGCTATTGAGAGCACTGGCCGGTTTTATTTTTGTGGTTGTTAACTGCCACAGTCAGCGAAGGAATTACTGACTTACATCGGTATTACAAAGGCTTTACCAGGGATGGCTGAAGACAGCTTTCTCTCTCTTTCTCTTTTTTCCCCTAAAAAAAAGGAAATATGATACCTGTCTCTTAAAAATGGGTGATGCCCTAAAATTGCACATTTCTTTTGTCTCAAAGAGTTGAGAAACACTTATTAACATAGTGCATGGAGATCATATGTCAGAACGGTGTCGAAGTTTCGACCATGTAGTGTATTACGTAGTTTCATCTAAGCTTACTAGCTCTGTGACTTTGGGCAAGGACATCTTTCCTCAGTAAGAAAAGAGAATGATAAAATATTGTAAAAATAACATGCTTTTTGAGATTAGATAAATGAGATGATAATATTTGCAAGGCATTTAGCATAGTGTCTAGCACATGGGGCAGCTATGCTCTTTATATGCAGATTCTGTCAGTAATGATTGTCCTCATTCCACTTTGCAAACTAAAATCATCCAGAATCTTCCTTTTGCATATCCAGAAGCCTCTATATATGGGCTTGCATTCTTCCATAAGAAACATTCTATGTTTTTTAAGCTATTCACATAGCTTCAAAGCAAACACATAATAGTTCCTGTTCTTAATAGGACATAATTGGTTCATTAAACAAATATATGTGCCCATATTTAGCCCAGCACATTTCTAAAAGTTTGGGAAACATGAAATAAAACAAGGAATATGGGATAAAACAAGGAATATTCTTCTCCTTGTTAAACTTACCTTCTAACATTGGTGAGACTTATAATAAAATAATTGAAAAACCTAAAGTATATGGCATTGAACAGGGCAAGATAGATCATGAGTATACAGAGATGAGAGTTGGGAGTATATTATGACAGTAATAGTATTTATAGTAATGATAATACCAACAACTGGTCCAAGTGGCCAAATTGTTCATCCTGCAGCCTGTCCTATGGAATTGGTTCTATGAATAAGCAGTGTTGAGGGAAGAGTGGGCAATGGACTATAAAATCTTTTATTTATTATTTTCAACACTATCCATTTTTAATGAAAATCATATATATTAATGGTAAAATACTAAGAAATATCTATAACAATATTTTGCTTGGTGGGAATTGGAGAACATCCTGGCTAGCACATAGGAAGCTTTGAATGAGAGATGGATGACTGCATAGATATATATGGTTGGACAGATGGATATCACTTCTTTGCTAGGGTAAAAGCAAATCATCTCCTCAGGCACAGTCTCTAAGTAAGGGGCTTTCAGAATGTTTTAGAATAAGAATAAACAGAATAATATAGCCCAGTCTCTGATGTATGCACCAATGGATAGGCTTAAGAATCATGTGTGGGTCTAACAAACAAACTATAAACAATTGCTTTTCATTTGGCTTTCTATTTGGTCTTCTACGTCTTCTAAGTGTGACTGTTTTTCCTCAGTGTTTAATGTGTTTTACTGGTTCTGATGCCAGTTTTCATTTCCTCAGCTCAGCCTACATAATAAAGTGGTAAAGTGGCAGAGGGTGTTAAGGCAGATTAAAAGTCTGTCATAGGTAGAATTGACAGAGTTGATTATGTTTCTAAAATTAACGTAGAGCAAGAGGATCCTTATAGCATTATAAACTTTTTTTTAATAACAATAAATACCCTACTGAGAAGTCTATTCAGATCACCAAATATCAAAACTTTGCTCATTAAGGAAATAATAAGAAGAGAAGGAATACTGTAAACACGTGATCTAAATTAAAAGAAGAAAGTTGAATAATTGAAGCTCAAGTCTCACTAATTTTAAAGGCTCTATCCTCCAGTCCAAAGGGAATTTTTTCATGGTTGACATTTATTCTTTGTATAGGTTATTGCATTCAGGGCTAGATTTTGCTTGTTCATTTAGTAGACTATTAGACAGTAGGTCTTCCTTGCATATCTCATGGACAGATCAGCATACATTAATTAGCTCATGATAAATTTAATCAAGTATTCAGGATTTATAATATATAAATCATGTGTTGTCCAGCACAAGTAATAAAATAGTGAATGGAGTATGTAGGTCTTATTTTATTTTTCCTTAATTGTCACTTCTGGATCAACACTTCCAACCAGAGGTTGTCCTCAATTTGACTGCCTCTTCCTGGGCACAGAGTAGTTTTTGCTACTTCCCCTGGGAAGAATGAAAACGCCCTTCCAGATAATTTACAAGTAAAAAACTTTGTCTTTAAGTATACAACATCTCACCTTTAAAGAAGACAAAAGCTAAAAACAAGACATAATTCTCTCCTGATAAAACTTCTTGTTTAGAAAGAACTCTGAGCTAAACATTTGCAAAGCAGACATTCAACTTCCTTATTTGAGAACAATGTTGGGCAGAAACTTGTTAAAAGATAACTCCATGTTATTCATCAGGTACCCACTGGAACGTAACTGTGTAGTAGGCACTAATATAGGAACAAATAAGTATTTGTTTTTCTTTTTTTTTTTTAAGATTTTATTTATTTATTTGACAGAAAGAGAGAGAGAGATCACAGGTAGGCAGAGAGGCAGGCAGAGAGAGGGGGAAGTAGGCTCCCAGCTGAGCAGAGAGCCCGACATGGGGCTCGATCCCAGAACCCTGAGATCATGACCTGGGCCGAAGGCAGAGGCTTAACCCACTGAGCCACCCAGGTGCCCCTAGGTATTTGTTTTTCTATATCACATATTTCTTCTTCCACTGAGAAGATTTTCCTGATCCCTGAAGGCATCATTTTTATGCATTCATGTGATCAATGAAGGAGAACTCCAGGTATGTTATACTAATCGCAGTCATTTAAAACATGGAATGGTTCAAGCAAGGATTAGTAGCTTTTTGCTACAATAGTGCTCATCTTTTCACCGGGAGGGTGAAGTGGGATAAATATATATTTTAAATTTATTAACTAAGTTTTGAAATTGTCTGTTCTGTAGGGGTAAAAAAGTAGTACCTTTCAAGAATCATAGCAATAGAAATGCTAGGATGAAAAAGACCATGAGAGGAAAAGTGAAGAGTACTGAAAGTGATGCTCTGTGTTTACAAGGGTTGTACTGCCTCTACTTTTCATCCTGTAGAACAGGGGCTTGAGCATGGCTAGGACCAATGAATGTGCTGAATGGTTGGGTTTCCCTGGCCTTTCTAGGAAAATCAGTGTCAAAAAAAAAGTTTTACAAAAAGGTTTTACAAATAACTGAGGTTTAAATTTGTAGTGAAAGCCTTTTTTGTAAAGGTTTCAAATATTTGGGCTAAAAGTGTTTCTGAATGCATTTCCTTCTTCCCTCCTCTGTACAGAATATGCTGAATATCATTTTCTTCTAGAAAATGCTAAGTTTTTATTGATAAATTTGGATCAATATTACAAATATTACATTTGTATTATAATTAGTATTTTATTACATTAGTATTCCAAGAACTAATTAGTTAATTCACGCCTGATTGAGGTACTCTAAATTACTTATTAATGTTAACGTGGATTGCTGTGTTTAGCATAGCTGGTCCTTCACTATATGGTTCCACAAACACTTGCTTTTATATTTTTATAATTAATGTAACTTTTGTCTTTTTACAGCCAGCTGTCACACCCCATGGTTGTTTATTCTAACTTCTTATTTTCCTACTTATAATTAATATCACTAACAATTAAAAGCCTGTTCATGCTTTATAGTTTTATGTAACACTTTCATAACTATTTCCACATATAATCATATCAATCTTAGAAGAAGTGACAATCACACACATTAAGTGACTTGCTTGATGTCTTATTCCCTCTCAAGAGGGAGAAAAAGGGCTAACATTTTGAATTTGGGGGACACAAGACTCTGGTTGAAGATAAAGAATGGATTTCTACAATTAGAAAAGGTACAACAATGGGCTTATCCATCATAGACTTTCCAACTCTATTGAAAATGATCTTGAACAATTAAAACAAATGGAATTAAGATCTTAAAGCACTTCACCTGCTGAGGGGAAAAGCTATGCCCTCAAAAGCTTCTAAAACAAAAGGCCCATAACAGAAATGAAGAGGCAAAAGCTCCCTCACAAGATTACCCTAGAAAGTCATTCTATGGATTCTGGGAGATGGTGTCCTTGTCATGTTATAATATTATTATAATTAGGCAAAATTAGGATAGTAGGAAAAAGAGGTCATCTCCTGATACAGAGGAGTGACAGAATAACAGAGAAGAAGTCTGGTTGAGGTTTGCAACGAGGCTATCTTACAGGGAGGACAGTGGGAGATTGTGCAGTTCCTGGCACCAACCTTGGGAGCCCAGGCCTATCTGGTTGATGTAACAGCCTCTCAGCCTCTCGCTGGCATGACTACTGAAAAATTAGAGAAATTTATTGAGCATAATATAGATTCTACTCAAATTTTCTTTGTATTTTCAGTACCCTAAAATAAGCTAACACCTAGTGTTTCATGTAAAACAAATTTTCTTTATCAAGTCTCTTTATTAAAACAACAACAACAACAAACTTCTCTATCCATAAGACATTACCTAATTAAAGCATATACTGAGGTTTTCATTTCTAAGTCCAGCCACCAACCAATATTTAATCCAGTATTTGTTATCAAAACCTTTTCACAGCCAAATCATTTAATCTTTGCTTATTCCTCAAACTACCTACCAAATGGAATTAGGTAAATTCTCCTTTCTTTTGGGACCTATTGTTCAACTTTGATTATTCAGGCTTTTTGGGTTATTTCATTGAACTTACAGTCTGGGTCACCTAAACAGGCTCTTCTTCCTTGATTCTCTTATCAGTACCATACTAATTGTCAAGAACTTGTTTGGGTCCCTTTTCCCAATCTTTCTCAGCCTCTTTCCTGGTAACTATTCAGTTCTATATAGACAACCACATTATGTATCTATTGCTAGCCTGCAACTTTCTTCCTGAGACCAGATAGGCATGCCAATTGGACATAAACAACTGAATATATTACAATCAAATCAAACTCATAATCTCTAACGTTGCATGATCATTTTTTACATCCCAATTTCTACTAATGACACTATTTCTTTTGTCTTTCTAACTCACACCTTTCGGGAGAGAAAGGAACAAAAGTAACATTCTGTAAACAATGATTCTCTTACCTCAATATCGTCACATCTATAATTCTCTCATTTTTGCAGATTATATCCTACCTTATTATTTCATCACTAGTACAATGAATAGCTGTGGTTTCTTATCTTTGTTGTCTTTGTTTTCCCCAATCCTTTTTATACGTAGCTGCCAAAATAATCTTTCAAAATATATGGCTCTGATTGTGTTACTCCTCTACTCAAAAACATTCACCAGTACAAATCCACTTAATCACAAACTCCTCACTCTGTTGTTCATGGTTCTTTATACTCTAGCCTTAAACCACCTCCTGAATCTAAATTCCCAATTATTCCACCACATGAGGCAATACCCAGATTCTGCTGATAATTTTACTTTTCTTTGCATATGTTCTAAACATTTGTACTTTATTTTTGCCTTCTGCCTGAGATACCAGCTCTCATATATGCCTTGTGAATGTGTTCTTGTTTTGCAAATATCCTTCCTCCAACCTATGTGACATCTGTCTACTTTGAATCCTCCCAGAACTGAGCCAAGGGCCTTATACATAGGTTTCCAAAAATACTTATTAAATTCAATTGAATTAAATGGATTCTTTTACAATAAGAAAGTTATCCATACATTGGTCTTTATTTCCCTTCTATAATTGGTGTTTAGTGTTCCTTTTCTCTACTCCTACACTTTTTTTTTTTTTAATGTTGCAAAAGCATCAACTGAAAAGAAGTTACAAAGACACATGGGAACATCTGCTCTCAGAAGCCACTTGAAAAATAAGTATGCCACAGAATGGAGAAAACATCTGTGCAGTATTCATGAGATTATTAGTAGTGCTGTAGGAAAGTAGCAGAGAGAAATAACACACACATGCACACACACACACACCGCATACACACACACAGAAATCTGGAAATGAGTCTTAGCAAGAGATACTAGAGTATCCAGTTGGAGACCACAGTGCTACTTTATTCTCCCTCAATCTTGAAACAGTGTTTCCTCAGAAGGGGAAGAAGACATATTTTGCCCATCAATTTGTTTTTCTGAATCAAAAATATTCACAATTGTAACTTCAGCTGATTAGTCCAAATGAATTTTAAATTTCAAAATGCCAAAGTATTATCTCAAATGATACAAATAATTGTATAATGAAGAATAATGAATTATATATAGATTCCAGGCAGCTGCCTATTACTGTAATAGGAAAAGCTAAATTTGCATTGGAAGACTTCAGTTCTGTACCTGGATTTACAAGTATTACTGGCTGCTTTAAAATACAATATTTATTTTTATTTGTTTTATTGAATTTTATTAAATTAATAAGTCTGTGCTTCCTGTACCTTAATCAACATTTCATCTATATAAGGAGAGCTAGCTACTGTTCAGACCTGGCCTTACTCAAACAATAGTACTACACTGAACCTTTAGCCTACAGATAACCTAGATCCAGTTCTTATATAAGATAGGATTAAAAATCTAATTTGCTCTTCTCCCACAAAACAACCAACATAGAGTATTTAATAACATAAAAAAGTATGTTATCTTAAACAAACCACACTGGGATTTGATAGACTTCACAGAAGAAAAACCTGTTTAATAAGCTTTGTCACATTTTCATAAAAACTCCAGGAAATTTACAAAACTAGTGTGTTTTCTGTTACTCATTTTTGGGCTTGTGAGGGCTCTAGGACCCTGGTATAGTTTGTTCAAGGCATTCATCTTCAGTTCACTATATGCTTTAGAATTTACCTGAAATGTGTGGATTAAAACTACCACCTACCCACAGAATTTCAAGGGAGCAGTAAGCCTAATATTGGGTTTTCTTTCCAAAATATGCATTGAGAATAGGACATTTAGAACTGGGAGACAAGATCATTATCTAACCCAATCTTCTTCATTTATAAATACTATTCAAAAAGTAATTCATGAGGAAAAGAAACTTGTTCATGGCCATACAGAAATGGCTGGATATTGGAGTCTTCTCCCTGCCTCATGCTGAAAGACTCTTAGATCACCTACCACTTCACTTAAAGCCTTTTGATATATGTCTGATCTAGTTATCTTTTCCAAACTTCAATTCAAAATTAACAGTGTTCACCTTATTTTTGTTCTTTAGAGATACATTCTATTGAAAAAGAGATGATTTGAAGAATGATGAAGTTGCTCTCCTCAGATATGAAAATGACTATCGCAAGGAATGACTCATTTTAACCTGTGTTGCTCTAGGGGGCAAAAGTAGGACAAGTGGTTATAATAGAGAGGAAGGCAGGCAGTAGTTTATTGTAATGAAGAATGTTTAAACATGAACAGTAAGAATGATCTAGTAATTAATATAACTTTCTTGTGCTGGAGAGAATGCTAATCCCTAGAGGTCTTCACTCAGAGGCAAGGGGCTAGATGTCAGGAATAGTCTAGAAAAGATTCTAGTACTAGGGTTGTACAAAATTACTTCTTTATTAAAGAGAAGTTCTTTATTTACTCATTTAGAATCTAAAGTGACAAAGGCAAATAAATTAATGTAATTAATAACTCTCCCTCTAGGGAAGAAAAGTAGCAGCCCTTTTGGAATGGTATGTCAGTAAGAATGTGGCAGCCAGAACTTGGAAAGAACTGAAGGAATGGAGATTAATTTCACCTTTTCCTACTTTACTCTGAAAAAATGGAAAGGACTTTAATTTATCCCTTATCGGTGGTTCAGCTCAAATGTAATAAGAGCTAATAGGGTTCATGATTTTGCATCAAAGCCTTGCCCTTCTGAACTGTCAAGGAGAGAGGAAGGAGAATTTTATTAATTTTCCTTCGAACACTAGAGATTTGATTGATGTTAAGTCAGTCACCTCCTTTTATTTAGTTTGTTTTCTTATCTCAGTAGTTGATTATTTTAGAAATACTGTACTGTCCATTTTAAATATTATACATTTTTGGCTATACACCTGCCTTGTTCCTACTGCCCAGACTGCACCCAGTCTCGGACACTGACTAGCACACATGTCCTTAGTTCAGTATCACCTACAACCCCCCCGCCAAAAAAGAAAAATCAATGAAAATAGATCATTAAGAGTAAGAAAAGTGAACCTTGGGAATTCTACAAAAGGAGGAAATGTCTTAGCAGAATTTCCATATTTATATACTCTCTGTGTTTTTACTTAAATTACTTGCAGAGCATGAAATGGGGCCCCAGGGATTTCAAGGCTATATTATCAGAATGACTACGTATGTTTCACCTCATCTCAGGCCCCAGAAAGATAAATATTCTTCTTATACAGCCTGGCACTAAAGGGTAATGAAACTATTTCCCTATGGCCTCCTGATGGGTCAGCATCCTTCTGAAAATACTCCCTCTACAGGGTGAAAAAGAAAGCTGCATATATGAGAAATACTTTGAGCTTTTTAAAAGAAAAAATACAAAATAAATTTTAGCTATTATTATTACCATTATTACCGCTCACTCAATCAATATAATCTGACACATTATGTTCCCTTTAGGCCCATGGAACCTCTTTTCTGAATGCTGGTTCATAAAAAATTCACATATAATAAAAAAAATTCTGTGTGTCTGGAAATTCAGTGAACTCCATATTTTATGGGAAAGCTGTTCTTTCTGATCATTAAAAAAATATATTTTTCCTTGGATGTTTGCATTTCCATCAACAGAGTGTTCTATCAAAAACAATCCAAGTTACAGAAAAAAAGGTTAGTGGAATAGAAATAAGATCGTGCTACACGATCTGTTTCTATAAACCAATCTTGCATTTCAAGATGTCTTGCAGAGGAATTAATTTCTCCATATTCTCTTCACAGAGCTGAAATTGGTCTTTTTTTTTTTTTTTCAAAAACGGTATGAATCTTTTCAAGGGGTGTCATTTAAACACTGAGAGCATCAAATTCAAACATGAGGAATCCTTGCAAGGATTTCATAATGCCTCAGTTTCAATTCATTGCAAAGACTAAAATGAGTCATGTATGATTCTTCAAAAGTGGTACTTATTAGTATATTGTAAAGGAACAGAAATTACAAAATAAGTGAGAGTCTTTTCAGTTATGTAAGCCAATTCCTGGGAATTAGATGCTTAGGGATACTCCTTTATCACAATGGAGTTTTTAACCTCAGCAGTGCACTAAATTAGAGAATGGGTAATACTTGTGTCTTTATTTTAACTAAAGGGAGATAGAGTTTGGGTATCATCCAACTTAAAAATTCATATTTCTTCATTACATCCTTGGTATGTACGAAAAGTCAACTTCGCTAGCCACACCTTCTGGAACTTAGAAACTGGTTCACCTAACAAGATTTCCATAACTAATGGTTGTGTAATTGTAACCAAAGCACCTTTTTAGAATTGGAGAAATAGGAAAGAATAAGACATATTCTCTTGTGGTCTGAAACCTCAGGTTTGGGAAAGCAAAACATGTAAGAAAAGCAATCCAGATGTCAGCTGTCCCCACATGCTGGGTCCAATTTTATTCTGCTTCAAATCCAGGCAGTACCAAAACTTCTCTTGGTATTTGCTAGGAAGAGTTTCTCTCACCAGAAATGTAAGTGAAATCTACAGTTTTTTGTTTAAAATTAGGTGGTAGAAATGGAGGAAGGGTTTAACCCCACCCTTTACTCCCTAAAACGTAAAGACCTCCATGCAGTATCATGTAATCTTTTTTTTTTTTTTTAAGATTTTATTTATTTATTTGACAGACAGAGATCACAAGTAGGCAGAGAAGCAGACAGATAGAGAGAGAGGTGGAATCGGGCTCTCTGCTCTGCAGGGAGCCTGATGTGGGGCTCGATCCCAGGACACTGGGACCATGACCTGAGCCGAAGGCAGAGGCTTTAACCCACTGAGCCACCCAGGTGCCCCAGTATCATGTAATCTTGTCTTCCTCTTTCCCACTGGGTAGGAATTGGAAGTGAGGGGCCTTGGAAGTGAGGGCCAGTCAGGTTTTCCCTGCTGTTCTTCCAAGACATGCAACTCTCTGGCTCTAATTTCCTCTGATCTGGGTACTTCCACTGATTTCCCCTTTTATTTTATTTCCCCTTTTATTTTATTGTGCAAACCAATTCATCCCTCTCGTGGCTTCTGCCTTCAGACTTATGCTCCCACACTCATTATCACACTCCAAAGAGTGAAGAAATATCTATCGCCCCTGAAAGCCTTATCAATCATTTAAAAAATACAGAAACAATTCTGACAAAAATGAAGACATAGATATCTTATAATATAGATATAGATAAATCCTATGAAGGCCAGAGAGATAAACTAGTTTACCTGGTAGTATACATTGGGACACAATGTAGCAACCTGTATCCCTAGCATCTGTAGCTCCCATGGCCATCATCTTTGAAGCTCTGTCATCTTCGGTTGGGAAGAAGGTGAAGGAGATGCTGTGAGTCTTTTTAGATGATATTAATGGCAAGCTAGGAGAATAAATGCAACTTCGTTTTCCTTTTGTGTGCACGCATCTAGGTATGTTTGCAAGGATGTTCCAGAAAATGATACTGGTGGGAGGCCTTGGAGAAGATATCTGGGAAACAAGGGACAAGTCCAGTTCATATACTGGCATCTCCTGGGTGAGTGGTACAAATGAAGGCCATGTACTATTTGATTAAATGTCTAAAAGTTATAAATCGAGCTAACAAAATTATTAAGTTGACTATCCTCTCTTTGACAAAACTAACTCTATAATAAAAAAAAGTTGAAAAATAGGTGCAAAGCTATGGCTTTATGACTAAAACTGGACAAAACATCAAAGATGATTGTCTCTTTAAGCACTCTCTACGTCAGAGGTTGAAGCACATTTTTTTTGTAGAAACACAAATTGTACATACTTTAAACTTTGAGGGACATTTGGTCTCTTGGCAGCCTCTCAATTCTGTCTTTGTAGTGCAAAAGCATCCACAGACATTATCTGTATGTATGGGCAGAGCCGCTTATGTTGCATATTTCAGTTTCTTTTGATTTTTGATTGTTTTAAGTTTGATTTTTTTCAGCTGAAGAAAAAAAAACTGTATTAACAAGTGATATTACCAAATTCAGATCTATTTAGGCCTTCTTGCAAATCTTTTGGTAGCACTATTCACAATCATCAAAAAATGTGGAGAGTGATAATTCCAAATTAATTTCATTTTTTTCCTAAAGATCCTGATACATTCTTTATTTAAAAATAAACTCTTGTTTCATGACTCTTATTTTTTAGTACATTACATGTATTATCTAAATTAATTGTTAATGCTTTAACATAATTTAGTTTTGTCAATTGTCCAGGAGTTTTAGTATGGCTGAATTTGAAAAATGTTTCATCAACATTTCCCATCTCACAGCAGATCTAGAAAATACCATATTTACTACTTAAATTGCTTCAAAGATTATTCACAGTTAAGGCCATGTTTCTTAGTAACCAATTCTAACTATGTGCTGTGCCTTGCACAAAGAATGGCTCTGGACTTTAAGTCAAAATTCTGGCTTTTATGACTCTTTCTTTACTGGCCATGTTAGTTGCCTTATTAAAATTAAAAGCATTAGACAATGTTTTAACTCAAGGCCAAAACCTAAAAAAGTGAGCCACCCAGTTGCCCTGAACATGACTTTTTTCTATGATAAAAATCTCCAAGAATAATGTTTATTTTAAAATTTTCTTAAATAATGTTTACTTTTGATTAAAAATTTGTTGTATAGGGGCACCTGGGTGGCTCAGTGGATTAAGTATCTGCCTTTAGCTCAGTCATGATCCCAGAGTCCTGGGATCAAGTGCTGCATCAGGTACCTTACCCAGGGAATCTTCTTTTCCTTCTCCTTCCCCATACCCACTCGTGTGCTCTCCCTCTCTCTATCTCTTGCTCACTCTTGCTCTCAAATAAATAAAATATTTTTCAAAAATTTGTTGTATGACTTAATCTTTCATTTTATTATCCATTAAGTTATTACTCACATTTTCAATTTACTATTCTAGATCATCATAACTTTTTAAATAGTTTTACATGTTTGGCCATGCTAACATCACATTTCAAAATATTTCTATTAAGTGAGTATATTTTCCAACATTTCCAATGTCTATTTTGTGTAAAATTTCACTATGGTTGGATAAATATTGGACATATAATATTCTTTTAACCAATCAAACAAATGTTTTATATCAAAGGTTTCCTTGTCTTCGCTAAATAATATTCATTGCTCTTTATCAAGCCTTTTTTCAGTTCTAATGATTCATGTGGTGAATGTGTGTGTATGTGTGTGCAAGTGATATTTTTTATTCTTTTAATTGAGAACTCAAAATGCTTCAAATTACAAATGAATTTTTTGCAAAAGCTAATCTTTGGTCAAATATTTTGTAATATCTAAATATTTTGTTTTTGAAATTAGAATGTAAAAGCTAGGAATGCCTGGGTGGCTCAGTTAGTTGAGCCACAGCCTTCCACTTGGGTCATGATCCCGGGGTCTTAGAATCAAGTCCCACATGAGGCTCCTTGCTCGGCGGGGAGCCTGTTTCTCCCTCTGCCTCTGCCTGCCACTTTTCCTGCTTGTGCTCACTCACTCTCTCTCTCTGACTAAATAAATAAATAAATAAATAAAATAAAATCTTTAAAAAAATGTAAAAGCTATTTTCTAAAGTTTCTTTATCCATTTGAAATAATTCGGGGGTAAAATCAAATCCTTTTCTGCCATCTTAAATCAATGGAAAATTGTAATTCCTAATTTGAATTGCATTTTGTTTCACTAGAAAACTTTTCCTGCACTATCAGAGAAATGTGATGACTGCATTCTAGAACTACCAATTATAAGCTTGATATAGCTCCAGTATCATTAGACTTCTTGTCCAATTTGATAATTTTGTGGATACAATTTCCTTTAGCTTCTAATGGGCAGGAAGGAGATATAATTGTTGCTTCTGAATTATGCATTTGATGTGAATAATCCTTTTATTACTCTCATTGTATTTATAAGTATTTAAAATTTTACTTAGTAAAGCATATGAAAATTCAAATCTGTTCATGTTGCTAAACAGATAAAAATGATTTTCTTGTTCATCTTCCCTGTTTTGAGCAGTAATTAAACATTTATTAAGTAAAGACTGTGTAATGCCCTTTTCATGAATTCTTGGGTCTTGTTTGACAGAAGTCTACTTACTTTCAAAATTTAACTAGATCACTGCATTGAAAATTTGTCTACTTTTTAAACTTTCTGCCATTTTCCCCCTTGAGTGCTAATGTAATATTTTTTATTTCTATCCCAATACTGACTCATATATTATCTCAACTATAGAAAAAGTAATTGAATAATATTTTCTGCAAAATTTAAATATAATTTTACTAAAAATGTAAGTTAATGGAAATATATACCAAATTGGAAGCATTTTTCATGCTTTCAAGATTATTTTATTATAAAACTTCAAATATTTATTAAAAATTAAAAATTGTAAGTAAATTGGAATTAATAAATGCCGTAATTTTAAAACAAATTAGTCAAATAAAACTGAAATGCTTATTTACTTTTTTGAAATTTAACTTAATGTTTTTAGATAATTTTATAAAAATATAATTTCAGCATTGTATATCTGGTAGATAATGTAAAAAATAATCAGACTGCATTACACTTCAAATGTACTTGTATAGATTTGCATAATATATACAAACTTAATAAGAATTCTAAATTGTTTAATAATTCCAAAAATTCTTCATTTTCTATGTGTAACTGTGGTGAACACCATGCTAATTCATGAATATCTCAGGACCACAAATTGGAACAGAGAGAGAACAAGAAATAGATATTTAGCACTACTGGGAAATAATATTTCATCATTCAGGAATCTATTACATTTATGCTGAGAGAAAGGACTTGACAAGTTAATTAATTTGTCTTTTATTTAAGTGCTTCATGCTCAGAACCTCTCTGTCCTCTGAAGCAGTGTCCATTTTCAACATCAACTGTAACAAAACCTACAACCTTCAGAGCATTTGAACACAATTGCCTTTTATTTCAAGACTTCAGGCAAGAGATGTGAACAGGCACTTCAGTGGGATCTGAACTATGATATTAAGGGTGGGCCCTGTGCTAGCATTAAATGCCAGAACCTGAGAGTAAAAACATCTCATCTTTTTAATCAACTTATTTTTTTGTGTGTTTGAGACACAGGTGACTCAGTAACATATGGAACAAGACAAGGACTCCTCTTGCCCATTCCTATTAAGTGTCTTACTGTTGGGGGACAAGGGTAATATAGATAATTGCTTTTTGTTATATAATATAACCTATGAATTTTTTAACTGCATGGATACATAACGGAATTTAAAAAAAAATGTATGACTCACATTGGGCTTTCCTAGAAGCAGATCCTAAAAGAAGAATTATTTTTTACACAGTCCATTGAGACATGATTGCAGGAATCAGTGGTAGAGTAGTAGGGAAGTAAGACAGGAAAGGGCAGGAAGCCAATAAGTCTACAATAACAGACGACCATTGTGAGCAACTGGAGCAGAATCCCGTGGGAGACTCCACGAAACAGTGGAGAACACATGCCTCAGAGTTCTTTCTCTTAAGGGATAACTGAGGAGAGCTCCCTGTCAATCAATTCCTTCAGTCATTCATGGAGCACTGCTTCCTGGAAGCTTGAGGACCCTGGCACTTGCTGCCTGCCTTACATATAGGCAGAGCTGGACTTTAAAATACAGAGATCTTTCAGGCAAAGAGTCTCTGTTAGTGACAGTTCTAAGGCCAAGTCTCATGCTCTGAATGATCTGTGGGGTGCAAGGATATAAGCAAGGCACTGACAGTGTTTGCTTCAATTTAGAAAACTCATATTCCTTAAAAATTAAGAAAAGAAATATCTGCATACTAGTGAATACCAAATTAAAAATGAAGGTAGGAAAAAAAAATGAAGGTAGATTTTCCCTCATCCCAAAGGCCATGTGAGTCAAATGTACCTGTACTACAGTGAAGGAATATGCATTTAGGTCTGCAAATATTAGCAATTCTAGGATCCACACCATGTCATTGGGGCTATACATATATTTTGTACAGTATAAAAATAGAATTTATAATTTTACAATAAATAGGAATACTGTGATCTTGACTACTATTAGTGGCTATTTTTATAAATTCAGCAGTATCTTTGCAGTATGTTTTCCCAACATACTCCAAGGGCCTTTATAAACACTTTGTATACATTTGCTTACAAAATCCTTTAAAACCAAATCAATGCTTTATCTTTCCTATGCCTCAGGCCAGGAAAAACCTGCAAATCTCTGATATTATATAGAAGTACACCTATTCTCAGTGGACCTAAGCAGCTTCTCTATTTCTTTTTCTTTCTTGTTTTTCTCTCTCTTTTCATGAAACCTTTAAGATATATATAAATTTAAAATCTATCTTTTATTGTTATCATAAGTATACCATCCATGAAATTGCTTATTGTTTTAAAAAGAATTGGCCTTTTTAAGAAAAGGAAATCAGACATTTTAAAATAACTGGCTGGTTTTCTTTTAAAACACTGCCTTTAATTTTTTTTTTTTTAAGAAGAATATAGATATAGCCTGCAAATTCTAAGTAGCTAGCAATAGGAAAATTAATCTGGTTGTATCCTCACAACACAAAACATTTTCATTAGAAATTTAATTTACTGAATATCTTGATTTCCAGTTAAGTAGAGTTTATGTTGTATCTCTATGAGAAATTTCTCCCTTGTAATAAGACACTATTTAAAATCTAGGAAAGAAGGAAAATGTAATGTGGAATAGGAAACATTCTACTTTTCTGAAGTCCCTACAGATATAGACTTCAACATAATTAAAGAAAAAATAAAACCACCTTAACATAGAATTGCCACATACAAAGAATATACAAACTATCTGTTGACATGTAGAGAAATTCTTTTCCTTTTGTGCCAGAGCACATAGCTTAGAAACAAATTCAATGTGCATGCATGTTGGACATTCCTAGTTTCCATTTCATGTTACTGCAAGTGTCCTCAACTTGTGATTATTCTTCTTCCAACTGTATTAATCCTTTGGTAACATGTTACATGGTTAC
Organism: Enhydra lutris kenyoni; assembly: GCF_002288905.1. Lineage (NCBI taxonomy): Eukaryota > Metazoa > Chordata > Mammalia > Carnivora > Mustelidae > Enhydra > Enhydra lutris. Next base: position 22,468,443 of record NW_019154089.1, read on the forward strand.
CATAGAACTATGGAGATGCCACCAACAGAGGAGCATGAATTCAAGAACACAAATGAATCAGGAGCTAATGAGGCTAAAATTTATTAACACAACAAACTCCATTGTCTAAAGCTAAATGTCATAAATATTTTTAAGAAAATTAGATACTAGAGTATAATTGTTTCAAAAGTGTTTTTGTAAGATTTATTTTGGCTTTTCTAATCATTAAAAAATATAACCATAAAGATGTAGGAACTCACAAGCATAGGCACAACTGATCCTTAGATATCCAAGAATTAAATCACCAGCATTAAGACAGGAAGTTAAGAAATAAATAAGCCACTGGGTGATTGGTAATATTGAAGCCAAAAATAAACTATTGCAAAACAACAATTGTGATTTTCCTACTTGATCCATCGGGAATTTTTCAAGGAGCATAAGTTTTTAAATTTTCTTTTATATGGGGGCGCCTGGGTGGCTAGGTTGGTTGAGCATTCACCTTAGTTTGAGCTCTGGTCATGATCTCAGGGTCCCAGGATGAAACCTCACATCAGGCTCTGCGCTCAGTGGGGAGTCTGCTTGAGGATTCCCCTTCCCTGTATCCTTGCCCTCTCCTCATGCACACTCACTCTAAAAAATAAACAAATAAATCCTAAAAAAAATTTTTTTTTTTCTCTTGAAGATCTATATGCAAAGCATAAAGGCTGGATTAAGATGTTGCTGAACTTCTCCAGAGAAATATGTGCTGGCTGATTAAAAAAAAAATTCCAACAGAGTGATATATAAACCACTTTTTTCTTTTCCTTATTGTAATGTTAGCACTATTGCAAATGGCTTTGAGTTGCATTGGCTCACTTGATGTCCAGTTTCACGGTAACTGAGAAACACTTAGGTTGTATCTCCTGAGGCAAAGTGAGATAGAGAGCTGAAAATAATCTAGCCAGTCTGGATATTGCTGGTCCAAGGGAAATACTCTCTTCCCCACTGGATGGCAGAGCTCCCCATCTATGTCTCTACTTACATCATCTCAGTTACCTACATAATGGATCTAACTACTTAACTTTGTTAACATAACATTAATATCCACTGAGATACCTCATAACACCCTCTGAATTCTTTTGAATGCCTGTATGGTTAATTTACATGCTTTCAATGCTTGGTTTTGAGACAACAGAACATTTTTTTTATCAAAGCCCCTTTAATGCAAAAAGAAAGGTTAAAAATAAATAAATAAGCTTTTGCCTCAAATAATCAAAATACATAGGATTCCCAACTGTACCCATTGTAAAAAAGTCCAACAGAAATGTTAAATACCTATATTAGCTCTTCTAAAAAATGAAAGTCAAGCATAAGTCAAGTCATCATAGTACTGAGAAACTGGTTCTCAAATGCTTATCAAGTAGGTATTGCTCAGAAAGTTTCAATTAGATTAAAAAAGAACACAAACAAATATGGGTACTTAATTTATTAATAGCTTGATTGTTACCAGGATTTTGAAAATGTGGGCTCTGTGGTGGAGAGACATGCACACACAGTTCTAATTAACACCAATCACAAACGCTAATGGTAGAACCTACTGCTTAAGTAAATGAACATCCTTACCCCTGCTGCTTTGAAGAGCCTGATAGGCATGCACTTTATTGACAAAGTAAGCTAATTTACAGAGTGATTGTCCAAGAGGGAACTGCTGTTTATTTGCAGAGTTTTTCCCATTGAACTCTCAGGGCAAACATTGCACTTATATTGTTAATTAAAATATCAACAGATAAAAATGTAAACATTGGGTTTTCTTCAGAGTAGAGTGACATGTATTCATTCCGAACCAAATGCTGATGTCTTCTTGATCATTGATTTCTGAGGAATGAGAGTAAGTTCCCCGAAAAGGTTATGTGGCTGAGCTTTATTTGTAAGCAAAGAGGGAATGTTATTAGGGCTAATACAACAAATACATGGAATAGCTGAAAACCTAAGGAGGTCTCCGCTTTCTCACTGCCTTCAGTGATAGCCATCTGTGATTACCAGATGTGACCATCCTAAACTTGAAGAATTTGAGGGTGAAATGAAAGCAGCCTGGCCATGGTGTGTTTTTCTTAAGAAGTGTAGTAAAGACCAGAGGGGAAGGAGGGTAGGGGAAGAGGCCCAGTGTGTCACTTAGCTCCAAAAGAAAAAATATGTCTCAAACTTGAAATAAAACAGCATTTGGCCTTTTCAGAATGTAAAAGTTAATTCTGGAAGCCAAGACAGTATTATTGTGAAATTATGAAGTAAGTGGATAAAGTCCTATTAATTTGACTTGTTCGGGTTGGTTTCTCTCTTAAGGCAATTTTATCTACCCTGTCTCCTGAGGTTACATAACCAAGAAAGATCCTTATTTGATTCTCTTCTTAGAATGAAGGTGTATCCTTTCTATTCTCAGTCAAGTGTCGGATTAGTTCTGGAAATGCACCTGATGGTATGGAAAGTACCATCTTCAGTGTTGTAAAAGCAAGTACTGTTTCTGAAATTGACTTCTCTGGGCCTGACTTTCCTTTTTAAACTGAAAATCCAGAGTTGCCTCAGGAGTTGAAGAGGGAAGTGGAGGGAGAAATATTCCCAGAAAATCATCCTTGCATCCACCAGAACTGCAGATTTTTATCTGCGTCCGATACTGACACTCCTTCTGAAAGCTGGTTTGAAGAAAGGTTCCATAGCTGGGGGAAGGCAGTGGTTGGGGCAGAGAAGACGCAGCTTCTGGACTAGAAGACATCAAATTTTCCTTCGGTTGTAAAATTCATACTTTGTATTTTTATATTTTCATTTTTAAAATTGATTTTATGAGTATGCATCACATGTTTATTACAATTGACATTTTCTTCAGAAAAAGGACAACTGTATTCTATTGTTTTAAAAGACTATTTGAAATGACAGAGAATTCTTTTTTTTTTAATATTTTATTTATTTATTGGACAGAGAGAGATCACAAGTAGACAGAGAGGCAGGCAGAGAGAGAGGGAAGCAGGCTCCCTGCTGAGCAGAGAGCCCAATGCGGGACTGGAGCCCAGGACCCTGAGATCATGACCTGAGCCGAAGGCAGCAGCTTAACCCACTGAGCCACCCATGCGCCCAAAATGACAGAGAATTCTTAAGAAGTGTATGTGTGTGTAAGAGAGATACATACATGTGTGTGTAAGAGAGTGATTTGGAGAGAAATTGAATATTTGAACAGATGAGTTTCCTTGTTTATGAGCATGTTTCTTATCACATGGAGAATATGAAGACCAAAGCAACATGCCAAGTGATCTAATGGTGTATATCTCCCACGCCCACATAGTATTTAAGTATAAAAACAGTACTTAACTAAACAAACAAATAAGATGAGTTGTCTAATGCTTTTCAGTGAACTCGAGAAGTGAGCTGATGGGCCAAGTATTAATGGTTTCCCATCTATAAAATGCCATCCTCACCAGACAGAATTGTTATGAAGATGTAATAAAATACTTATAAAATGTCAGCACCTGAGGTACCTTTGGTGCTCATCTACTTGAAGCTTTTAATCCAGTGGTGTAATGCAATAGAACTATCATGTGAAGTCACACATGTAAGCTACACATGTAATTTTAAATTTCCTAGTAGCTCCCACTTAAAAAGTTTTATATATATATAAATATATAAAATATATGAAATATATTATATATATGTTATATATAATATATATATTTTATATATATGTTATATATAATATATATATTTTATATATATGTTATATATAATATATAATATCTATATATTATAAATATATTATATATAAATATATAAATAAATAATATATAAATATTTAATATAAATATATATAAAACTTTATAAATAATATATAAAATAATATATAAAATAAATATATAAATATATAAATATATATAAAAGTTTTATATAAATATATATAAAACTTAGTTTTATATATAAATATATAAAATATATGAAATATATTTTATATATATGTAATATATATAAAATATATAAAACTTAGTATATATATAACATTTCAAAACTTGGAGTGTATTTTACAGTTACAGCACAGTACAATGTGCACTTATATTTTATGTATTCTATGGCCTATTCGTACTGTAATGGACAGTGTACCTCTTAGCCTTGAGCAAGTACTCTTGCTTTTGGTAAGGTTTAATAAACCTGGATTCATTTAATTTCCTTCTAATAACAACTATAAGGAATGTAGGGTCACTATAGATATTCCAATATAGAAGGGCTCAATCAAGGCTCATACTAATTCCCATATACTTGGAAGTATCTCCACTTGCCCGAAATCACTGGTTGGTCTCTGGGCTTAATGGAACCTTTCAAGGAATCAAGAAGAAATGGAGTGGCCAGCTCAAAGGAAATGGCTATAAGAAGGTCTACGTAAAACTTAAACCTGCTCATGACAAGAAATCTTGTAGTTCACTAGTAGTAGTTGGTAAGTTTTTCTTGTTTGCTTTTTAGGAAACCTAAAGTAAAAACAAAATGATGTCCTTTTTCTCTGTGAGTTCTCATAGCCATCTAAGTACCGTGGTATGATAGCATTTATAATGATATAATTATTTATTTGTATACCTAATTTCCCTGTGAATATGATGAGGACAGGAGGTTATGACCTTTTTATCTACAGTTCCAAGCACAAGGCCTGACACACATTACATGCTTAATAAATGCCAAAAAAATAATTGACCACTTAAAGGAAATTTATATTTTTAAATGTCAAGGTGAAAAATTGATACTAAACATTATTTTTATAACATGTTTGCATATTACAAATGTAACACATGTCTTTTGAGGAAGGTATGGATTATTTAAAAAATTATATGTAACCCTAATGCTATAATTTTTGAACCTCTTGGCATTTTATCTTAAGAGATATTTTTACGCCTCTACAGGCCACAAAAATATTTGCTATTATTTGCTCCAAAATTTCAGATTTGATCAGTGTAAGTTTTTTTTTTTTAATTTTATTTATTTATTTGAGAGAGAGAGTGAGTAAGAGAGAGAGAGAGAGAGCGCACGCACAAGCAGGGGGGAGCAGCAGAGGGAGAGGAAGAAGCAGACTCTCTCTCCACTGAGCAGGGAGCCTGATGCAGGGCTCGATCCAGGGATCCTGGGATCATGACCTGAGCCGAGGGCAGATGCTTAATGAACTTAGCCACCCAGGCATCCCTCAGTGTAAGTTTCTTTAGCTTGCTTCTTTAGTTAAATACATTGAAAATCTTTTCTATGTCATTGCATATTATCCTACCACATAAATTTTAAAAATGCACTTATATATGAAAACGTTTAAACATACAAAAAAGGAGAGAAAATAATACAATGAGCTCAACTATGTCTCAAGCCCAAGTTTAACAATATCAATGTTTTGTCATTCTTGGTTCATTGATTCCCCCATATTTATTTTTTACCACATTACTATGGACTGAATATATCACCCTCCCCTAATTTATATATTTGAAATCCTAATTACCACCCCCAACCCCCTGCACCCGGTGTGATGGTATTAAGATGAATGAGGTCATGAGAGTGTAGTGCTCATGATGTAATTAATGCCCTTATAGAAGAGGAAGACATACCAGAGCCTCTTTCTCCCCAATGTGAGGACACAGCAAGGAGGAGATCATTGACGAGCTAGGAGGAAGAGAGCTCTCACCAGACTTTGACCATGCTGGCTCCCTGATCTTAGACTGCTATCCTCCATCTAATGTGGAAATAAACAATACTAGAGCTAAATTTTTGTTCCAGTCAATATTTGTTTCTTCCTCTGATCAATTCTTAAAAGTAGAACTGTTAGAGCAAAGGTCTTATAAAATTATGCTTTTGTTATTTATTGTCCAATAGTTTGCCAAAATTATTTCTAGTACTTACAACCTATATATAATTCAATATTTTTGGCAAGCATATAAAGATGTATTTATCATTATCTAATTTACATTTCATTACTTGCGTTTTTATGTTTAATAAATATATTTTTTCTCTAAGAACTGCATATTAGTGTCTATCGACCATTTCCTTACTGACATATTTGTCTTTTGCTTACTGATTTATAAGACCTATTTATATACCAAAGACAGTAACATTTTATAACATAAAATGTAAATATTTTTATATTTTTTGATTTGTCACGAATTTTGTCCTATGAGAATTGAATTATTTATATGTATCAACATGTTCCATTATGGTTTCTGTCTCTGATTTCATCAAAACAAATTTTCTTTATTCAAATATATTATACATATTTATATTTTACTACATTTTTTCAAAAACTTTTACCTTTTTTCCTTTACATGCATATCTCTATTTCATTTGGAAATTATTTTTGGTATAAGTGACAAATTAAAGATACAACATTACTATTTTCTAATTGTCCCAATGCCATTTGCCAATGCATTCAATGTTTATCTTTACCACATACTTCATAAAATATGTTGGGACAGACTGTTAAATATTATGCTCGTATCATTGATCGTTCTCAGATATTCCTTTGCCAGTAATATATATTATTGCTGCTGTTATTATTATTGTGGTGCTGATTGTGATTTTATGTTCTACTATTTGGACTAGGCAATTTCTCATCCATTAAGCCTTTTAAGATTTTCTTTGCTATCTTCTTGTATTTAGAATTCAGATAATATCCAGTATTGTTTTCAATAATATCACCTCAGGTCTATTCTTAAAGTCCTGAGTCACTTGGAGGAATATCTTGTCTCCATCTGCATCTCTGCCTCATCTCTGTATGCTGAATTCATGTCTAGGTGGCCCATTTTTGTAAAGAAAGTAAAACTGTTTCTAGTCATTCCCTGTCATAATGCCTCTGTCTTTCTCTTTCATCCCAGATGCTTCATGTCCTTAGAGACCTAACTTCTCTGAGTAGCTGACATGTTGACTTATCAGTATGTTAATACACTAATCAAATAATTAAGGGCTTAGATGTTGTCTCAATAACTCATTTACATTTATGAAATGGGTCCCTTTTAGATACATAATAATTTAACCCAGCTTTCTCTAAATTTGAGTTATTTTACTTACTACTTCCATATTTTTTGCCACTTCCACGCACAGTTATACTATTAATTGGTTAATAGATTTTTAATTAGTTCACTTTTTTAGAAATGTAAATGCCTAATTTAGCTTTGCCTTAAGGAATATGTATCAGATAAAGGGTTTGGTTTATTAATACATTTTTTTCAAAAATATACAATAACACAAATACATAACTGTCAAAACTAAAAGGTCCTTCTACTACAGAAAGTCATCTCATATTTCATATGACATGTGTGAGCCAATGTAGGCATACTGTCTTAATTCATCGATTCATACCAATACGTATGCACACTTTCAATCACTTGGCGATCTTTAAAAATACCCATTTCACAAAGCACTCACAAGACCAATAAAATCAAGTATATGAGAGTAGAACATAGGCATTGATATTTTTGAAGCCCTCCAGGTGATTTCAATGTGTAGCCAAGGCTGGAAAGCCCTGTGCTGTATTGTTTATACCATGTTCCTCTGTGACTATCTATCGTGACTGTGTTGGGACTTTTCCCATACAAAATGTTCAGTGCAGAAAGAAAGGACAGTGGTAGAAACATCAAAGTTTGTTGTTGATCTTAACTTAATTCCTCTGATCCTTAGTTTCGTCACCTATTAAAAAAAATGATAACATACTTTGCCTTAAAGCAGCATTTTGTGAAGCCTCTTTGAGATCTGCCTCCATCAGATCGACCAGCAGATGCTTATTAAGATACAGATTACCCATAGTCCTCCTCTCCCCTCATCTGCTGATGCTGAAATCTCTGGGGGAGGGACTCAGGAACCTACATTTATATATACCTCCATATGCTATAAGTGATTTTTTAATCCACAACAAGTTTTGTTATTGTGAGTCTCAAGGAGTTGACGGGTAAGAAGTCCATGAAAGGACATCACAAGCTGACATACACCCTAGTGAAATAGAGTATGATTAAAACATCCAAAATAAAATGCTATATTGCTTAAATCCTCTCTGGCATCCCTCCATTCTCCCATGCCATCTCTGCTGTTGGTATCTTATTTTGTACTGAAGTGCACAATCGCTTCCTTGGGCAACGAAGGGTTAGAGGGATTATTGCTTAATTTGCTGGCTAGCAGTATTTATGCTTCTTGGTAGTTGAACACAAACAAACCTCTCGCTGGGAAGTCTTTCCAGAAATGGGGTCTTGTTCCTAACCCCTTACTATTTTGCAAGCGAATGGAAGGCTGACCTGTTGAAAAGGCGGAGCCCTCTTCTAATCAGGGCTTCAGAAATATGAATTAGAAATTTGATGTCTTGCAAGGGAACCAAGATCTGAATGAGAAGTCCTTGCTAGATTTCACACACTTAAATGCAGATCCAAAGGGATTTGCCTTTGTCATAAACTTTATTAATCATTTTGTCACTGATGAAACTATAGCAGCGATTAATCACACACATAATCTACAACAGCTCTTCTGTTGGACTCCTAGTCCCGGTATAAATGATCATGTCAAGGATTAATCCATTTTATTTGCCTTAATCCTCTGTTTTCATTCTCTTCCTCTCCCCCGCCCCCAACTGCACCCTGTTTACTCAGCTTTTGTGCAGAAGGGTTCCAATTGTCTGTTTGACAATTGGAATCTGAATGATTAATTACAGTGACGGAAACTTGACCAAGGGTTCAACAAACCATGAATAAATACATTGAGCCCAAGGTCAACTCAGGTTGCCTTTGTGCTCCATTCTCAAAAAGAAAAAATGGGTGGAGTGGGGGTAAGGGAGAAAAGCCGTTGCTTCAGGCCTTTAAGGCCTTCTTGCTGAGGATAATCTGAAATACGGCATGCCTAGCCATTTCCCCCTAAACAGACGCCTTCTGTTATTAGACTTGCTGTGTAGGCCACCCAGCCTGGTGGAACGCCCCACTTCAGCAATTTCAAATCACAGTTAAATGCTGATGCCTCCAGGGCTTTGACTATTGCAAACAAAGTGAGCTGGCAAGTTGCAGAAGCTTCCCTAAAGTGTGATATAGGATCGTAAATTTCCCGCGTGATGGCTATTAAGCGGCATAAGTTGTAGTCAGAACATCTTACAATCAACGCTCCTCCGGGCCTTCCCGTCAGGGCTGAGAAGGCACCCAGCCCCAAACGAGGAGCCGCGGCATGTTCGGTATTGATTAATTAGGGACCAGTCAATGCTGGTTTTGAAACTTCTGTGCATCTGATGGAGGACTGTGCCTAATGTGAACGATAGAATCCTCCGTTTCGGGAGGAATATTTTAAACTGAGGGGCCGGTGTAAAGCCGCATGCTAGTAAATGCTCCATAAATATCAATTAATGATGAGGACCTCAGAGGATGGCTCCGGTAAGTGGAGAAATGAAACTTGGCCACTGTATTGGGAAATCAGATACCGATGAGCATAAAATAAACATGGGGCACAATTAAAAAAAAAAGAAAAAAGAAAGTCGTTATGTGAAGCAGAGTATGATTTTACTACACTAGGAAGTCAGTTTTGGCCCAACACACGTGAATAAAATCAAATACCGGCTCATTCAGCTAACATACTTGTTAAGACTTGGCTTTGTGGCAAACACCAGGGGGCCATAGTGAAGAAAATATACACAGTGGGCCCTAAAGGAACCTATAAGTGATAAGACAGACCACCAAACAGCGACAATCAGCTCCTCCAGCTCATTAAGAAAGTGATCATAAATGTCAGGTCTACTTTCACTAAGGAGAGAAGAGTGGAGAATAAGTGGGGGAAAAAGTGTAGTGAAGTGGCAAATAAGTCTTTTGAGGCCTACCCTTTTGCTTGTCAATCAGCATTAAAAAAAAAATCATCTTGTACATTCTAGAGAGTAAAGACTTGCTGATCATGTGACAGATACAGGGGTATTTTGAGCTTAATAGTTATGAAGTTGACAAAATGAAATTTTGTCATCAAAATAGGCTAAGGCAGAATTTAAATAAGATAAAAATTAAAGATAAATGAATAAAGTATTCAAGGCAAAAACTACCTTTACTTTGAATTCATTGAATTATAAACACGTTTCTGAGACGTTAATAATGACAAGATGGTATTTTTTATTTTGTTAAATAGAATTTTCAACATCTACACTCAAGTTCATGGAAATACTTTCAGTGATAATTACTAAACATGCCAAGAGCATTTATAAAAGCCTGCATATATATTGATAGTTAGCAAGTGTCTATATTTGGTATGTTTTGTATAAACATAGACATTCAGTAATTATCATAGTCACTGTTAATTTCAATGTGGGGAGACGGCACAAATGCAAGACTGATCATTTCACTTATAAGGCACTGAAGACTAAAGTAGTATTAAAACTTGTACCGAGCCTTGAAAGTAAAGCTTTTCTCTGGATCTCTTAATTTTGACACTTGTCTGTGGCTATATATCAAACAAAATTATGTATATCTGCCACAATCATCCCAACCTCAAATGTTATCTAAAATGACATTTAGTCAGTTTACTTGAAATGAGAATTATTGCACGTCATAATGAAACATTTGCCATTGTCCATCCCACATGTCTATATTAACTCTTCATAAATTCTGTTTTTTTGTGTAGTTAATTACTATATCAAAATGCATGATATCATAAGGACAAGTTTCTTAGCAAATCTGTGAATGGAATACATAAGTACGCAGCATCTGTCATCAAGTTTGACTTTCCAAAAGCTATGGGGTCTAGGCAAATGCTTTTAAAAATGAATCACAGGTTATATTTACTAAACAAGAAAAGTAAAATCAATATGAATTTTTAGTTGTTGAATGTCTCTGAGTAACTGTTAAATGGCTTTCTTTTGGTATTCTCGTCTTGGTGCTTTCTTTTTTATAACAGGAAAGACAATTTTTCTGTAACTGATAAGTCCAGATCATACAGGTAGAGCCAGGTCTCCAAGTAGCACGTACATCTCACTTGAAATCCCCAACTTTGGGAACTAAGGAGGGCTGATGTAGGACAGACAGATGATTGGAAACAGGCTCCAGCTCTGCAGCATGGGAGGAAAGCCAGGGCCCACTGGGTTGACAGAGTTGTGATACTTATTAGCTGGTGATTGGGAGAATTAGCCAGCACACAAAATAGTGTTAACATTTAAGTATCTTCTGTATGGATCTGATGGTCTGCTGAGCTGCTTGGCATTAGCCTCTCATACTGTTAACAGTAATGACTTTCTAATGTCATCTCAAGAGCTGCCATGAGAATGTGTGAAGAGGTACCATTTTGAATAGGGTTCACATTCTCAGCTCCATCCCAGGTATGTTTCATGACTGAAAGCCAGGTGGAGAAGGGTTAGAAGTGGTTTTCAGACCATGTTCCTGTGAGTTCAAAGAGATCTCTCTGACCAGCATAAAGAAGGAGTCTGGGGTGATATGGCAACGTGGATCCCAGGAGACATGTTTTCAGGTATTCCACCTCTTCATTAAATAGAGTAATTGTCTTTTTTGCTTTAAACATTCAGATTCAATAGAAGATTTGGTTAAAACAAAAACAAAGAGAGAGTGTCATTCTTTCAGAAAAACAAAAACAAAAACAAAAAATAAAAATAACAAAGTAAAAAGAAACAAAGACAAGAAATACATTTGTAATGGAGGATTTTTAGGGCAGTGGAACTACTCTGTATGATCCTATAATGTTGCATAGATGTCATTATACATTTGTCCAAGTCCATAGAATGTAGAGAACCAAGAATGAACCCTGGTGTAAACTAAGAACTTTGGTTGATAGTGATATGTAGGTTTATTGGTTGTGACAAAATGCACCACTCTGATGGGGGACGCAGATAAGGGGGAAGGCTAGGCCTTTGAGCAGGGTGTATAGGGAAAATCCCTGTATCTTCTCCTTAACTTTGCAGTGAACCTAAAACTGCTCTAAGAAATGAAGTCTACTTAAAAGGAAGAAAGAAACACATTAGTAAAACCATTGATTTAGTGTAAAGAAAGAGATAATCCTAGAGAGTATGAATTCCTTGCCTTAAGTCACCCAGCTCATAAGTGTCATAACTGATGAGTTTCCTGAGATTGTGATTTTAATATTTTTTCAAAACACAATCACCTTTTACAAGATGGCAAAAGCAATCATCTTTTCGCTGTATGAAATATTTCTAAACTTCACGTAAAATATGCACACAGGAAATGAATCTCCTCCTCTCACCTCTAGTATTTTTTTTTTTTCCATTGCACCTCATTGCCACTCAAACAGCCAAGCCTTAAGGTTGAAAATGAAGTTCCAGGAGATTCTTAGTAAATTGCAATTGTTGTATGCTTGGAATAAAACATTAATTGGTCAGTAAAATAAGCACAGGTTGAGTAGGAAAGGGGAGAAGAGAACAAAGCATAGCAGAGGGTTAGGAGAATAGTGGTCTGAACAGCTAAGTCTGGAGAGAGTGAAATAGGGTCAAGGGGGAGTTCAGAAGTTGGGAGCACTGGAAGATCCTAAAGCAATGGAGAGTGCACATTGCCCAAACACATAATCCAGGGCAGGAGTCCTGAAAACAGTCTTAATGCCAACAAATAAATAAATAGTAATTGCTTGGGACCAACCTTGTACCTAGAGGATGAAAATAAATAAATAAATAAATTGTGGTAGACATAATTTAACAAGTATTTTCTGTTAAATGACAGGGGCTAGCCTTTTTTTTTTTTAGTAAATAGATGTCTCTCATTACACTGAGAATGGCCTCACACAAATATAGCATATATGAACAGAGTATGGAAAGACTATATTTGGGGGGAAAAAAAAGACTGAAAGAAATATCTTTTTTTTTTTGGCATTTTCTTTATTTGCCAAATAAGATGCCCAGGTGCTAGCTATAACAAATCAACCATAGAGGACAAGGAACAGATAATTAGTTCTCATATATATTTTAAAGCTCTTAGATAGATTTTCTTCCTTTTTTCTTTTTAGATAGATTTTCATTAAATTATTATGCCTTGATTTCATGGACCAATTTCTCAGGACTTGCTACCGCTTAAAGCCAATACATTTTATTATTGGGAAATGATGAGTTTCCTGGGATTGTGATTTTAATATTGTTTCAGGACACAATCTCATTTTACAAGGTGGCGATAGAAATAATATTTTTGTTGCGTGAAATGTTTCTGAAACTCATACAAAACATGCACATAGAAAGGCAGACTGTGTCTGTTTGCTGTTTCTGTGATTAAAGTTAGTATCATTCAACTTAATAAACATTTTGGAGAGGGGATATCAGTATGCTTTGAGGCTTTAGCTCTGGGTATTTTAAGAAGAATGCACACACAAAAATGTTAGGAATAAAATGCACTCACATATCATGAATGCAGTAGAAGAGATGGTTGGGACTGACAGAAGGAGAGCCCCACACATCCCCTATCTAATGTAATGAGCAGCCCCAGGAGGAATGGCCTCAAACTGAGTTTTTAATAATGAGAACCATAGATTCTGGCAGATAGGGAGAAAGAGTCAGTCCTAGGCATGAAAATTCCCCAAGAGCAAATTCAAATGACTTTATGATGAGTAAAGGCAGGGGAAGGAAGGCAATTTAGCCTGACTATAATTGAAAGCCTGGGTCTGGTGGGGGTGAACGACACAAAGGAAGGGAATATGGTAAAGTGTTCTGCATTCTTGGAACAAGGAAGAAAATGGTGCTCAAATAGTTAATTCTGTTTTTTTTTTTTTTTTTTTTTTTTTGATTGAACACAATTGTTTCTTGAAACTAGCAGAGTTTTTCCACCTGGGAGTGTGTGGGTGTGGGACAGGGGTATTGTATAATTAGGACATAACAGAACGTGCTGGACTTTTTTTTTTTTTTTTTCCAAAATTAGCCTAGCTTACTTAATCACTTGAGAAGTTACTTAGAAACCAACTGTCTAGGACTATGCTTATGGGAAATGGAACTCAGACCTCATTCTGAGCAAACTGGATAGTGCCACTCCTATGGTTTCTTCTTAGGAACTTTCAGAAAACCCAAGTTCTGTAGCTAGGTTTTCAAGCTCCTCTATCATCTCCCTCTGCTTACCTCTTCCTGCTCATTTTCCAATTCTTTACCTGAATAACTTTTACTTATCACTATAGATGTGGTTCAGGGGTTGACTCTTTTGGGAAGTCACTTATGATTACCCCTCACTCCTAGCAGGAGTGAGGGGTAATCATAAATTCCTTCTCAGTATTCCCATAATAATCTGTAGATGTTCCCGTCATTGCATTTTCTACGTTACTGTACGTTATCTGTTAATGTGTCAGTTGCTCCACTAGCTTGCCTTACTCATTGTTTTATTCCCACTTCCTAGCACAAGGGTTTCCATAGATTCATTATTCACTATACGCTTAAACTAAGGAGAATATCTTCCATGAATAGTTTTAAGTTTTTCACTCTTTTGAGTTTATCACCCTTGTGTAGTGATGATGTCTTATCCAGTTGAAAAATTTCACTTTTACACTTTTGGGATTAAGTTAGATCAAGTTGGGGGAGGAGTCAAGATGGCGGAGAAGTAGCAGGCTGAGACTACTTCAGGTAGTGGGAGATCAGCTAGATAGCTTATCTAAAGATTGCAAACACCTACAAATCCAACGGGAGATCGAAGAGAAGAAGAACAGCAACTCTAGAAACAGAAAATCAACCACTTTCTGAAACGTAGGACGGGCGGAGAAGTGAATCCAAAGCGACGGGAAGATAGACCGCGGGGGGAGGGGCCGGCTCCAGGCAAGCGGCTGAGCAACGGAGCACAAAATCGGGACTTTTAAAAATCTGTTCCGCTGAGGGACATCGCTCCAGAGGCTTAACCGGGGTGAAGCCCACGCAGGGTCAGCGTGGCCTCAGGTCCCGCAGGGTCACAGAAGGATCAGGGGTGTCTGAGTGTCGCAGAGCTTACAGGTATTAGAACAGGGAAGCTGGCTACAGAGACAGAGCCGAGGAGTAAGCTCTAAGCTTGGGGATACCTTGAACCGGTTGCAGGCTCGGTCAGCTCGGAGCGCGGCCGGAGGCAGGGTGACGGTAGTAAATTGGCGCTGTTCTCTGAGGGCGCACTGAGGAGTGGGGCCCCGGGCTCTCGGCTCCTCTGGGCCGGAGACCGGGAGGCCGCCATCTTCATTCCTGCCCTCCGGAACTCTACGGAAAGCGCTCAGGGAACAAAAGCTCCCGAAAGCAAACCCGAGCGGATTACTCAGCCCGGCCCGGCAATAGCTTAAAACTCAAAGGACTTGGCGGTGCTTTACATCCCTCTAGAGGAGCCTGTTCTATAATCGATAAACCCCAATACACCTCACCACTTCTAGCTAAATCAGTCTATATACCGCCATCTTCAGCAAACCCTCAAAAAAGGAAGGAAAGTAAGCACAATAATAATACATAAAAAAGTTAGGTCAAGGTGTAACCCATGAAGTGGGAAGAAATGGGCTACATTTTCTAATCAAGAATACATTCACGAAAGTCTTTATGAAAACTAAAGACTAAAGGTGGATTTAGTAGTAAATTAAGAATAGAGAGCTTAATTGAATAGGGCCATGAAGCACGCACACACCGTAAGGGTAAGGGCGGTGCAACTCTGCCCGGGGCAAAGACACTTGAGAATCACTACAACAGGCCCCTCCCCCAGAAGATCAACAAGAAGCCCAGCCAGGACCAAGTTCACCTACCAAAGAGTACAGTTTCAATACCAAGGAGAGCAGCATAATTCCAAAGGAGGAGAAAGC